>NC_034608.1:26353772-26367037 GCF_900095145.1 Mus pahari | reverse complement strand
ACACACACACACACACACACACACACACACACACACACACAGAGAGAGAGAGAGAGAGAGAGAGAGAGAGAGAGAGAGAGAGAGAGAGAGAGAGAGATTTCTGTTACTACATTCCAAGTCATCTCCCCCAATAGATCAGTAGAATCTTTTAGCAAGGATGAATTGTTTCCCCTCAGAGGTTTATCGGCCTTCTTTGAACCTCTCTTCTTCTTGTTTCAGACCATCTTACATGGAGTTGATCTCTTCCTTGTGTTAGCATCAATATTATTATTTTTGAAAAGTCTTGAGTTTTCCATTGGCAAGTGTTCAAATAAAACTTTATAACAAATTCTTTATAATGCTGTTGCCAATTTAGCTTCTTTCCATAAAGTGTAATTGCTATAGGGCAATCGTGCAGCAGGATGCATGTCCATGTGTACATGAAAAATGACATTTTAAATGCTTTGTGGGGAAGAGTAACCATTCTGGATTGAATTGAATGCTAAGTTGGCTTTCCATTTGGAAAAAAATTTACATGCTAGAGTAGTTCTTGTATAAGAACATTAAACATCTCATCCTAAATTATGCACCTCAGGGGATGTTATGATAGCTGTAATTGTTTATGGGGGAAATATTCACTCTTAGAAACCTTAGGTACTGACAAGAACTTGGAAAGTATAGCAATAAATGTCCAACTGTGTCTCAGCAGGGAGATACAGTTATGTTCTTGGGTCATTGGATTCTTGTTGTGACTAGAACTATCAAATGATATAGAGTGATAAGTAATAAGTAATATAAGCATTGGGGGTTCTGCTTAAAAAACACAAATATCTGATAACAAATGCTGTGGCTAGCCTCAACCTTAACTAATGTTTGGCATCCTGGAATCTTTTTTTTTTTTTTTTTTTTTTGCCTGAGTCAACGGAAACAACCACTGGTAAATTCTTGATCAAATTATATATATATATATATATAATTTTAAATCTGTGATTGATGTATCTCTTCCCCTGGTCTTCTGATATCCTACAATTGCGCCTGTATTATGGTCCATGATTCCACTTAGTGTTCAGCATATTGGTCCTAAATAATAAGTGCAATTGTCTTACCCCTAATTGGTAAGCCCTAAAGAGGTCAGGTCAGGGGTAGGTTTGTAGGAGTAGGTTTATTTCTTCCACTGTGTTGGCTCTAGAAACATAATTCAGGTAGTCGGATTCGTGGCAAAGCACTTCGATCCATCGACTATCCTCACTGGCCCCAGCTACCTTTACAGGAAAATAGGTATGGCTTTCAAGGATATGTAAAACAAATTGAAATTCTGATAAAATAACTTGAACTCGGTCAGACCAAGAAAAAAAATCATCAAGTAATTCAAAGTTGGCAAATCTTCAAGAATATGAATATCTCTATAGCCCTCTAATAAGAAGAGTCGGTGAGGCACAAAGAATTGATCCAGCATAGATGCTGAACTAAGCCGTGCACCTACAAAGCCAGGCAGGGCTATGCAAACTCTGAAACATGCAAGGCATTTCTGGATTATTCTCTTGTGTCCTGAATATACTCAAGTAGAGCTTTCTATTTCCTTTATATGACAGTTAATTTACAACAGTAAGTGTAGAAATGGTGAATTTATTGTTTAGTATTCCATGATTGTTTTTCTCAGTTGTGTTATATATTTCCTTGTTGAGGTGGGAATGGAGTTTTAAAGCATAAGAGAGACAAGTGGTATTAATTTAGAAGACCATAAAACTGAAAATCATGGAAATGTATATACTACAAACTAATGATATCTTGGTATTGTTTTCTGTATCAACACTGTACCTTTCATGAGTGAACGAAGCTGAACATTTGTTAGCACAAAGAATATAAAAGAACAGATATCATGATCAGCCCAGTTCTGCACGGTTTGATTCATTTTAATACAGAAGCCATGTAAAGGGGTTACCATGCAGGGCCATGATCCATTTTATTTTGACCAGCATTCATTTTCACTAAGACTGAGAAGAAAGAAAGAAAGAAAGAAAGAAAGAAAGAAAGAAAGAAAGAAAGAAAGAAAGAAAGAAAATGTACCTCCCGTACACTTGGATGGCAAATCTTTCTTCGAAGAGATATTCTTTGATGGTTCAACATCTTGAAGAAGTTATAATTATATTGAGTTTGACCCAAATCAGCAACTCTTGATGTTATTAGTGTTTAATAATGTCAGTTTCCTCTGCTGGTGGCCCCTGGAGTAGAAATCCAGATTCTTCTGGAAGACACTGCAAACAAACAGGCAAGTGCCATGTGTTGTTAAAACCAGCAGGTGACAACTAACACAGCATTGCTTATGTGCTTGGTTGACATACATCTAGCTTGGGTTATGTCCTTGCTCACACACCTCTCACCCTAACTTTCTTCCTAAGTGGTGTGACAGGCAATAGAACTTAGCAATGTGGAACTCTGAGGAAGTCTGAGTGAGGATACAAGTGGATACGCCCTCAAATACACAGCCTTACATTTCAGCCTTAGCAATCTGTGATGAGAGCACATCAAACTTCATATTATAATTAGGTATTTTCAGTGTTTGTGACTTGATCTCACGACAGTACATGTGAACACTCACCTTGGGTTTCACATTTGTATTTTGGAAGTGGAGATGCTAAGCTTCCAGTTATATCTGTGGTATGGAAACCAAGTAAAATAAAGAGTGAAGCATAGATTTGAATCAGATGGAACACATCAGTTAGTGACCATGACAAGAGAGCACCTGAGAGAACAGCAAAAATGATATTGCTTGACCAACAAGAGAGCCAAATATCATATACTATTTGTTAAACATTAGCCAAATCTAAAGAATAAGTAATGTTTATTTTTAAATATTATAAAGATATTTATAATAAAAACAAAGTAGTATGCTAAAAGAGTTAGAACAGTGGTTAAAAGTCCCCCAGCACCATAGTAAGAGTTATGAAATGAGCATTGTTATCATTCTATGTATTTCATCATCTCTATAGGGTTCCCTGTGATAGGGATGATACGTATTTTAACCTAAATTATATATACTCATCCATCTAGATACACATAAAGGCACATTATAAAAGAGGAATTCACCCTGAAGTTTTGTAGAAATACACATTGCAAATGTATGTTTTACATTAAAATTATCTGACTATATAATATTGTCAAATATATATGCTTATGTTTATGGGAAGTACATATTGCCCGGCACTGTTCAAAATGTTTGCATACTATTTTTTCTTCAGTGCAAGTAGCAATGGGCTTGAAAGCACTGCTGATAAAAGAGCCTACTGCCCTTTGACACGGATAAGGCTTAGGCAATAATGTTTTCCTAGATATGATGAAGAAGCAGACAGCTGTCCAACTATAATGGGATCAATATGACTGTTGGGTACTCTATAGGACCAGCATTCTCCCAGGGGAACTGCGTAGAAGCTGATGAATATAAGCCTCTACCCAGGGCTGGAGACCCCAGAGTAGAATGGGTGAAGGCAAATGCCAGGCCTTAAGGTCTGTGTCTCCAAGGAGAAAGGACAGTGTTGAAGGGAAAGTTAACAAGGCAACACTCTAGCTAAAGTAACCATGGCAGAGGATTTCCAACATGTCTTAATATGTTCAGTACTAATCTTAAAAAGAAAGCTACATGCTACAAGTTACCTTAATATTTGTGGCTAAATCATCACTAATTTGTTTTTGTGTCACATAGCGGAACAGTCAAAGATCAAGGTGTCAGCATGGAAAAGAGATTTGCTTGGGAGCCTCTCGGAAGGTGAACCACTTTTTTTTCAGCATCTAGAGGTTTCTGCACTACTCTGCTCCTGGCTTCTTCTGCCTCTTAAAGTCTTTGTCAAAACTGATCTGTCTTCCATGTCCTGCCTCCTTCACATAAGGATGCCTGATTATATTCTCAGCCTAAAACATCACACTAAGTAATTTCTGATTTTTGATTTTACATGTGAGGGGACCAGGGGTAGCTGAAGACAATGATCTACCTGCAACAATAACCATAAAAAGTACATGACAGATTATAAATATATGCATAATAATAGGGTGCTATGAAAATAAAGTAATGATATAAAAATTGAGAGATCATAAAATGATTCACACACTGCTTCTAGATTGAAAGCTATCAGGAACGATTTATCTATGTAGCGGTGAACTATATGTACAAACAAAGACACACACACACAATGTATAAAAGAATAATTCAGAAACATAAAGGGCAGATTTAGTGGCTCTAACATCTACCAGGGAAGCTCACCACAAAGAGGATAAAGAGAATAAAAAAGAATGAGTAATTGAAAGGAGGGAAATGTTCTGTAGTTGAAGGAAAGAATGAGGTCCAGATTGAATGAGATTTCTATTCCTGAGAAACATGAATGAGAATTAACTCAGACAAAGCCACAACGTAATACAATTATAGAAACATCAAAAATCCACATTCTTTTGCACTTAGGCAGGAGGCAAAGCTCAGGAGATCAACTTCTGAGCACAGTGACAATAGGCAACAGCTATGTGTTCTCTGCTGGGCAACTGCTGAGAATGGGTCTTAACTGTTCTCATTACAATCACGTTAGCCTTGCTAGATAACACATGCACTACTATTTCACTATACACTGATATTTCAAACCATTCACATGGCAGTGCATGCAAGTTTGTCAGGTCAATGACAAATATTTTTGGGTTTTAAAAATAAATATGTACACTTAATTGGGAAGAACTAACAGAAAAAAATTATATAAAGATATAAGGTCAAACATCTTGGCTACGTGATTCTTTAGCCGAGACAAGGAAGAAAATATGTAAGAAGACTTGGCAAAATAAAGGCATAGTAACGATTTATAAAAAACAACAGGCTGTGAACTTAGAAGTCAGTGTTCTGATGAAGTGTCAATCAAGAGAGGACATAAAGGTCACTGTGTCTCAGTGCCTAACCTTCCTAGCTGCACTTTTGTCTGTGATGGTATACTATTTAATATATCTTCTAGCAGTGTTCTACACTGGTATATCTGATAATATGTTTGTTATTATTCAGACACATACACACACATATCACTTTAACAACTGATTTGCAGTGAAATAGTAAAGGAAATAGTGCTAATGAACTTAAGGACAATTAATCATGAAAAGAGTTCCCACCCTTCTTACTGTGTTATTGAATTTATAAGAGGATATGAGCTTCCAAGAGAAATCTACATGAGGATATTAAAAGTACCATGAACTATGTAAACTATATAGCACCAAGTATTATAGACTTGGAAACTTCTACTTTGACACAAGGAGTTTGTCATAAAATTGCAGTTACTGGGCATCTGAATGGTGTTAAAAAGTAATGAATGCAACTTGATAGTTTTAAGATAGAAATATCATTCCATTCTTCACTGAATTATATTTCTACAGGTTTTCTAGGGAGATTGCAAAGACGTTTTGTTTTAGATCTGGGTACAGGGAACTTAATATATCCCACTGACAATCTACATATTAAATATGTCAGGTCAGTGTTGCAAATGGTGTTGATTCCACACATATTAAGTAGCTTTTCAAGCAGAAGCCAACTGTGATCACCCACAGATGAGAAATTGGAATATTGAATCGGGAAAGATTTTTATATGGAAACACATAACAGAGTCTCAGCTAATCGTTGAATGCTCATTGATGGCCTACCTCATGCACTAGGATTGAGAGTAAAGGCGAGTCTGTGGTTTAGGGATTGCCTAGTAGGCATATCTTTCACAGAAAATTCTCATGGTTGGTGGGGGAAAACTATACAATATAGCAATTTTTAGTTTCTTCTACAAATTAGTTCACTTATGGCTAATTCACCCATTCATCTGCATTACATTACATTAGTGTAAGTTAGCCCTGGAAGGTTGTTAAACTCTAGACTGAGTCCTAATGTTCAGTTTCTCCAGTAAGCATTTGCTTAACTAAAAATTAATACAGTATGGATAGAAAAAGTTTTGAGTTTAGACTGTAAAGTATTTATAAAAATATATTTATAAAGGAAATAATGGACCAGTCTATGCCTTGAATAGACTATATGAGTGTTTGAAGAAATGGATGATTTTAATCCTAGAGAGACTGAGGGTGAGTTAATAACCTTTGTGTTTGGAAAGTTTTGGTTTTATCTCTTACCTCATTTGTTAATTCAGGCCTTTACAAAGTTGTTTTTAGGAAACATATAGGTGAGAGTTCAATGAGAAAGAAAAGGAATATTCATCAATTTCTTCATTGTACTGGGTACAACATACATATATACAATATCTAATATATTAGACAAAAATATATATTTATATAAATACACTAGACAAGAATTTAAATGAGTTTGTGCTCTTGCTAGATCCCAAATCTAATGTTAATTTAAATAACTAATTTGTAGCCAATAATTTAATTTCTAGTAGCAATATGAACCCTGTTTCAAGCTTCCGATCTTCACTCTATGATATGATATACATTCACTGTGTATATCACAGGTACTATATAGGATAATGAGGGAAGTAGTTCTCACCTTCAAAAATATTAGTGTTGATTTAAAAAGTCATATTCAACCACCAATGTTGATTTAAAACAATGTCTTTGATTAAGAGCCTATAAATACTAAGAACTTGGTATCCAAACATGTATTTGATTTAAAACATAAATGTTAGCATAAGGTAAAAATAATTTTACTTGGGTTGATGTAGAGGAAAAAGATACATTTTAGTCTAAGGAGCATATTTATTGTACATAATTTAATAGGCAAATGTGCACATGCCCAGCTCTGTATCCAACGCTTCACACAGTAGTCTATATTCCTTAATTAAAAAAGTATTTCCTAAGGAAAATGTTTGTCCAGACATATCCTTATGTCCATACATATGTAAAAATAAAAATTGGGAAGAAAAGGCTATGAATTTGTGTGTAGGAGGCCATGGAAGGAATTGGGTAGAGGAGACATGTGATGGGTTCCAGGGAGGAATGGGAAGGGGTGGATGATGTTAAAGTAAAAGATTAAAAAGCATTTTAAAAGAAAAATACAACAAAAATCAGTGTTCAGTTCAATAATGAATATATTGCTTTTATATTTTTCCCATAGCACACAGACAAGTGATTCCTGTCTACACTGAGCATGCTGGCATTTAGACCAATTTCATGGGATCTGGCTATCTTCTCTTAGCCTATGTGCCCCAGGGCTACAATCTGCAGCACTTCTTTTAACACATGCCTTGGAGCCCAGCTTCACTGACTCCATATCAATGTGGTTTGGGAGTAAAAGTTGTAAAAAATGACAACAGTCAAAGCTTTCTGAATGACCAAAAATTGATCTAAAATTAAATATATAATGAATCATATGTAAAGGATCTGGCAATGCTTGCCTACAATCTTTGTTCATATTCGTGGAACATGCCCTCATTCCAAGCAATGCCAACACAGACTACTTGAAATATGTGTACTCATATTTGACACGATTATAGGTTATAAATTACACTTTTTGGTATATTTTAGGTTTCATGTTCTTTAGAATATAATACAGTGGCTTATTTCCAGAAAACAGGGATTTTTTTTTATGTTTTCCTACAATTATTATTCAGAAGGTAAATTACAAATTAGTGCATCTTTGAACTGTATCACAGTAGACTAATTTTAAAAAGTGCTGTTCTAATTACTAACTTGAATTTCATTAAAAGCCACTGAACATATTTGACTGGGGATCAGGTCCGAATTTCTAAGAATTTCTGAAATGGCTATAATTTACTTATGCCAATTTGTACTACATATGATTTCTGAAATGGCCATAATATTATATATATGTCAATTTGTCTAAATATTGATCAATTTTGAACAATTGTGAAGCTGCTCTTTCTAGCATCAAATGTTCAGCCTTTGGGATAATCCCATTTCTCCAAAGGCTAGCATTAGTTAAAAAAAAACTTGCTTTCTGTTTTGGTTCAGATCTCTATCGTGAAAAATAGCAAGAAAAATGCAGTATCATATGCATCTGCATATACAGTTCAAACCTATATGCATCCATGTTCATGTGCATCTGTAAATGTATGTGAACAGTGCATATAATATACGCTGAAGCTGCTGTTCCTGGTAGATAATCTTCATTCCACTGTATATTTATTAGTTTTCTGTTTCAAACCAAAGTCATTTTAGCTGTTAATACTGCATGTTTTACAATGGTACTAAATTCTCCAAGTTTTTCTTTGCCACAATTAAAGAGCAGGATAGGAAGATTTTACAGTTGACAATTGTGCCCTCAAGTGTTAACAACATTCACATGTGTTTAAGGGAATAATTAGGCACATTCTATTGTATCCCACTTATATTATAATTATAAAATGACCTTTGTTTTATTTTTATACACAAGTAGTATATTCTGATGTGATTTATTTTCTGAAGAAAAACCACTTGATAATAACCTAATTCTCTCACAGAGTCATACAGTAACACCTAAACTTGGAACACATTAAATGAAAAACACCTGCACTTAGAGATTGGTTCTGATGTGACCTAAATCCTCTGTACCAAGCTAGCCTAGGACACCTTTCTTGTCCATTTGATGAAAATGACTTTCACGTGTTTGTTGATTCAAGCCTATTCTGCCTTAGACAATATGAGAACTTCAAACCTTTCAACTCTGCTATTGACTAGCTTTCTATGCTTGTAAAATTTTCTCTCTTTTTTGGTAAGAGTGTTTTATATTTTAAATAAGAAATGGAAAATACATTTCAGGCAAGAATAGAAGCCCCCACATTAGAGTGATTCTGCATTTTGATACAATTTACAAATGTGACATCAAACATTAAAGGATTTATTTCATTTCTATATCAGAGGGAATCTAAATATATTGTGACAACCTTAACTCTGAATTTCCATGTTTTGTCAGTTTAACCTAAATCTTTGCTATGCAGTTTTGAACATTGCCATGCTTTTAACTCTCAAACAAGAAACAGGTGGTTAAATACCCTCATATGGCCATAGGTTTTGTGTGTGATGATCTGTATTAAGTAAATATTATCTTTTGTCTTTGTTAAGATACACATCTTATTTTTTGTTTATCATTTCCCCTAGACTACACTAACCAAAAAATTAACTAAATCTTAGTATTAACAAGGTCTAATTACTTGACCTGTCCCTTTTTAAGGTGAGCACATCCAAGTCTCTATTGAGTCTATACCATTCACATGGTGAGCCACCAAGTAGGTGCTTGCAGGATGCTTTGAGCATCATTGTTCTTTGACCCACTGAAGTTTGAAATCATGAATGCATGTTTCAGAATTAGAGCTCTAAAAGTTTTCTCAATAGTGGGATTCAAACGCTGTCTTGCTTGGTTGGCATTAACTCTTGTACCTCCATATAGGCCAGCGTATAGGCCAGCGTCTATAGGCCAGTGTCTATAGCATGATGATAATTTGGAGACACAGAGAGAGTCACAGCATGAACAGCCTATCTTTTCCATCTCCATAGCTGATATTTTCATCCTGAAAAAAGCTAGGGACAGCAGTCATAAATCCCACAGCATCAATGAGTAAGTTTCTGTGTTAGATCCTCCTCTGAACCCATGTAATGAGTAGCCTCTCTAGATGGTTCAAATAAGAACAGTAGAAATAGACATTAGGAACTTTATGTGAACAGTATCAGTGAAGATGGAGTAGAGGGGCAGAGGGTCAAGATGAAAGGAGCTTGGGAGCAGAGGGGTCAAGCTCTCCATGGACTGTGTCCTGCTGGGTTTGACATCAGTATTCTTCTGTCTCTTTGAATCAGAGGGTACATAGATGGACATCAATGCATCAGCTGTGCGCTGATAGTGGAGAGCCAGTGACCCTTGTGATATACTAGTGGGCACTCGTTCCCTTCTCCCCTTGAATTAAACATTTGGGTACATTTGCAGCCTGTTCCATCTCTTCAAGCCCATGAAGTTCTTGCTCTTGGATACTTGTTATTGAGCATGGACGAGTGTGATCTTCTGCCCATGAGAAGCTCAAAATGCAAGCGGAGCCGAGCAAGCTTGATTTCTCTTTTAAACAAAGGAAGATAAGGAGCAAGATAGGGTTCATGTGAGTTCTGGAAATTTTTTTTTTTTCTGTGCGGCATAACCTCTGCCACTCTAAGAAAAAGTCAGACCTTTCTGATTGGATCTCCAAGCGTTGAAGGGAGGGGTTTTAAATAGACAGTTCCATTTGGGGATGAGTGCTCCAACGCCTCCCTCCTCTACATAATGTCTCTTTGTGGGTCTCTGTGTTAGCGCTCACCTACTGCAAGAAACAGGTTCTGGTCTGGAAGGTGCACTGATCTACTGGTATAGTCATATGTCATGAGAAGTCATTTTATGGCTTTGTTCCCTTAGCAGAAAAATAGTAGTAGTTTTTTTCCTAGGACCTAAGACCAATCTAGTTCAGATATTTTGTCAGTGTCATATATGGATTCCATGTCATGGAGTAGATATTAAATCCAATTGTAAAATATGACTCATTACTCCCTTAACACTTGTACCACTGTTGTGCTAGTATATTTTGTAGCAGGTTGCTGTTGTAGGAGTAAGGTATATAGCTACTTTTGAACCAGAGGTAGTGGCTGAATCTAAGGAAAGTGTCCTCAAGATATGACCAGACTGATCAAAAGATGTGTACTCCGGGTTCATGCATGTTTGTATTTCCTGTTGGTTACCTCCTCAAAACTTTCACTATCTTCTCCACAGGTTTTACAGTGAAACTATGTATGACCCTCTACCATCCTAGGGGTAAATACACAAATCCTAAAGTTGGTCATGATAATCAGAGTGGCCTCTGCAAGGATTGTGCGAAAGAAATACAAGGAAAGCTTTCCTTTTACAATTTAAAAGAGGGCAGAGGTTTCATTTTCCTGCTGGGCAGATATGTGTATACACATACTATGTCTGGATAAAGCAGAATACTGAAAGAGCTTGAAGACAGCTTATCATCTGAGAGAAAGAGCACACCCTGGAATCCACACACACTGGTCCTTGCTGTTAATGCAGGAAGGCACATTCTCTTCATTTTACCTTTTTGCTGAGGGCATATCAACCAACCAAAGTAGCCATATTTGCATATCTTGAAGCCCGTGTCCATTCAAATTACAGGAAGGTCATGGTTTTCTTGTGGTCAGAGTATAGGATCCTTGTGCTGGGTGTGGCTCAGTAGTGGATCCCGTGGCTTAAATGTGTGAGCTTACACACTTGATCAGCAATAATAGCTGTGTCATCTCAAAGATTATCATGTACATGAGTTGTTTAAGGTTGAGTTTATACAGGTGACTGTTGACTTGTATCTTAATGATAATGTCATCCTCCTTCTGAGAAAGAACTTCATATCACAACAAATACATGGTTACATTTATTGTAATATTAAAAGTACTTAATTTCTAGAATAGAATTTATAAATTAAATTTTGTATACCATTGATACTGATGTTTTATATAGATACTTTTAGGTTTTAAGGATAGAGAAAATAATCAAAAGCAATCAACTCTTGACAAGGACTTTAGATATTCATGATATTTGCTATTATTTCCCATATATTCTAATAATCAATTGTTAAATGATTTTTAAATATTTACTATTTAATATAGAGTCATCTGGTGACATATACTCTGAAAGTATTCTCTAACAATTTACTTGTATAATTTCAGGATAATTGATTATTTCTATTAAATATTTCTAGAATAATTTTTAATTGCAGGCAAAAAATCACTATTTAAACTACTAATTAAAATAACATAGCAGCTTATGGAAGTTTGTGATGGCTTCAGTATGACAGCACTGTCTACTATGTACATCTGAATTCAATAAATGGTACAACTCATAGTCTATGGCCAGTCTTGAGTTGGATTCACAGAAACGTAGGACCATGAGGTCACCTTCTGGTGAATGTTGTCCACATACCACCAAGTTTTGGAAAACTTTTTAACAAATGTAAAATAGTGACTATGGTTCTGGAATTTTAGTAATCTGGAAAGAGGACTTGCCTCTCTAAAACTCTCTGTGATCAAGCCTAATAGCTATGGCTTGTCTTAAGGGGAGACTAAACTAATGTTGGGAGGGAGATGGGAGGAGAAAGTGGAAAGCAGATGTCCTCTCTTGTGGTGGGGTTCTTCCCCACTTTTCATAGAGAGCTCCTTATGAAAGCAACCTGACTTCACTCCCTGCTTGCTTTTGCTCTTGGTTTTTATATAGCTGTGGTGTTAGGAAATCCTCTTACACTGCCGTATTCGCTCATGCTCACATTTAACCACACTTCCTTTTCTGTAATCAGCGAGGGGAGCAGGTGGTCACCATCTTCTATGCACTAAATTTTAGAACTGCTGCTTCACAATGAATGCTCCTACTTCATAGCATTGTGCAATTAGCAGGGACCTTGATGTCATCCTGGGCTTCCTCTGCCTTTAGAGACGGCGACCTTTTAACCACCCTGAGCAGATGAACAAGTACAACCTATTTTTAAGGGATCAAGAGGAAAACTAATCAAAAGCCCTCAACAACCACGCATTCCTCAGACGAGGGACCCTTGCTCTCAGGAAATCATCACCATTATCATCAAATAGTATTTACTAAACACCCACATGTGCAAAATTCATTTGTGTTTTCGGAACTTAGAGTGGGCCCTAAGGGGAAGACAACTGCAGAGGGGCATTAGAACTGCTTGGTTTCTGGGCTGGGAATGGATTGCTTAGCCCATGCTAAGATCTATAGTGAACTAATGGAAAGCAAATTCTTTTCAAAGACAATCTAGAAGGTCTAGAGTATTTTACTTTATCCTATTCCCCCATTTATAAATAAAAATGGCCTTTAATTAAAGTTATCATCACTTTGTTTTCTTTGATTTAGACTTCTTGATTTAGTCATTTAATACCCAGAGATTGAGGGGGGAAAAAAAGGAAACTGCAATGTGTTAATCATGAAGCAAACCTGGGTTCAAGTCTTTCAAGCCTAAGCTTTTATAACGTACTAAATACTCTGTCCACTGACTCTATTCCCAAGCAAAGAGAAAAAGTTTATTTTTGTAAATTTTACAGTTCTTTTTGAACTGACAAATGGGACCTCATAAAATTGCAAAGCTTCTGTCAGGCAAAAGACACTGTCAACAAGACAAAAAGGCCACTAACAGATTTTTACCAATCCTAAATCTGAAAGAGGACTAATATCCAATATATACAAAGAGCTCAGGAAGCTGGACTCCAGAAATTCAAATGACCCCATTAAAAAATGGGGTACAGAGCTAAACAAAGAATTCTCAACTGAGGAATACCGAATGACTGAGAAACACCTGAAAAAATGTTCAACGTCCTTA
>NC_034608.1:26345355-26353587 GCF_900095145.1 Mus pahari | reverse complement strand
TCTAGCTGCATATGTAGCAGAAGATGGCCTAGTCGGCCATCATTGGGAAGAGAGGCCCCTTGGTCTTGCAAACTTTATATGACCCAGCACAGGGGAACACCAGGGCCAAGAAGTGGGAGTGGGTGGGTAGGGGAGCAGGGGTGGGGAGAGGTTATAGGGAACTTTTGGGATAGCATTTGAAATGTAAATAAAGAAAATAATAAAAGTAAATAAATACATTAATTAAGCCCAAAAAAAAATTTTACAGTTCTTTTTGCTCCTTCTCCAGCTCCTCCTCAGTGTTCAGTGTTAGAATCAGTACAACCCATCCAAGAGTGGGCTGTTTCTATGTTGCTAGCCTGTCATAATGGTTGGGGAATTTCCAGTGTCTGTGTGGTTCAAACCACTGGAAGACAGACACAGAATCATGCTATTTACTTGGCAGAAGAGATCCCTTCAATCACAAGTATCAGTGGTTGATTGGTAAACTTCCTAGCAAATGGTCTGTGTAGTGAAGCAGGACGGGATTAATAGGAGGTAACCCTTAATGTCCCCTCCATGCACCATCAGGTTCTCTGCCAAGGGATGAAGCATACTGTCTATTGTTACAGCCTTCATACTGTCTTCCTTGGTTTGTGAGCTTCTCAAACGAACTCAATGCTCTCCTTTGAAACTGACCCCATACATTTCTAAAATCAGTCCCAGTATTTGTGCTCTGGACCTCCTCTAGGTCCTATGTTACTTGTATGACCTACAAGTTTTCCAAGAAGCTTTGCTCATGATGGCCATCATTTCTAGCTGGCTTCCAGAATTTTCTGCCCAAGCCTATAAGTTGTAAGGAATATATTGGACATTCAGTTTTAATTTTGATTTCTAAAACCAAACAGGCAATGCACTACACTATTGCCATATTCTCTGCTGTCCTCCACATTAGGTTAGAAAACACTAGTCAACAAGCCTTTACTATAAGTATAGTGTATATAAAATCAATTTAACATAGCATTGGCATAATCAGTTGATCTTGTTTCAAATACCCTATCCTGTGTATGTATGTGTTCTGTTTTCTAAGCTTCTTAGTTGTATTTCAAGGCAAAGATACATGTTCTCATTTCTGTTTTTTTTTTCAATTTTTATTAGGTATTTACTTCATTACATTTTAAATGCTATCCCCAAAGTCCCCTATATCCCCCCCCACTCACCTACCCACCTACTCCCCCTTCTTGGCCCTGGTGTTCCCCCGTACTGGGGCATATAAAGTTTGCAAGACCAAGGGGCCTGTCTTCCCAATGATGGCTGACTAGGCCATTTTCTGCTACATATGCAGCTAGAGACATGAGCTCTGGGTGTGCTGGTTAGTTCATATTGTTGATCCACCTATAGGGTTGCAGATGCCTTCAGCTCCTTCATTTCTTTTTCATGAAAAAGAAGTAGAGCCTCAGAGAGGAATCCTTTTCTATACAATTAATTCAAATTCAGGTTTGTCTGATATCCACATCCATGTATGTATAATTAGATAATTCATTTGATGTAAAAAATGGCAGTACAAAGTTCTACATTTCTATAAGTTTTCTTGTAACCCTTGTGATCAGCATTTATTGCTTAATTGGTTTACCTGTATTAAGACACAGGATAGAAGAAAAACTTCTGTTTGTTCTCTATAGTGGTTAAGACAGAGATTCATAATTGGTTATTATGCAAATTAAAGGAGATCTTGAGTAGTCAGATAAAAATTCTCAATCTTCCAACATCTGAGGATCAGGAAATGTCATAGAAGAGGAAACAGAAATTTGGTAAAGCAGGTGAATAGGAAGAAGTGGACTGGCCACAGAGGCCCCATCACTACAAATGGATATATTGTCAGTTGATAGCTGTTGAAGAAAGGGGTCACTCTTCCTTGGGAACTTGGCCACTGGTAGATTGCTCATGACCCACCCACAGTGGGCTGGGTCTCCCTACAGCAATTAGCAGTTAATAAATTCTCATAGATACACCCATTAAACAAAGTGATGGAGACAAACTGATGGAGAAAATTATTCAGAGGCTCCTTCTTTCCAAGTAACTCTGGATTTAATCAAGTTAGCTGATCAAGCTAATTATGACAAATATAGATTATATGAATGTATGAAACTTCCATGGAATCAAACATTATTTTTAAAAAGAAGTTATAGAACAGTAAGATATTTTAAGGTAAAGGGTAATGTTGGCATAGTCCCTACATTTTATCATGTTCTTTGACAAAAGTCCTCCCGTGGCCTTTAAATGATGCCTAGTGTTTATCTGTTCTATCTAATGTCTACTTTATTAGTCTTTTATGCTCAATACTGTATTTAATGTAATAGCTGGATAAGCACTGCTACTTCTTTCTACCTGGAATGCCAAATCTTAGCTCTCAGTGCTCTCCTTTGTTCACAATGTCTCAAAGCCATGTTCATGTGTCTTACCAGGTGTCACAGTAATACTGCTGTCTGTGCTAGCCAGGCTTATATAACTGTGGCAAAATACCCAAGGCGTTTACTCTGGCCTATGCTTTTAAAGATGTTTCCTGACATTGGGTTGTGGTAGCACAATGCATAATAATGAAGATATATTGGAGGAAGACTTAATTGAACAAGAGTAATTATCAGCTTTAAGAGAGAGGGAGGGAAGGAGGGAGGGAAGGAGGGAGGGAGAGAGAGAGAGAGAATCCAGATAACAAACAAGGTTTTGTTCCCTTTGATTCCGTTTTAGGTTACAGGCAGAAATACAGACCCACTAAAATAAATTAAAACAAACTATTTTTACCTATTTAAAATACAAAAGGGGACTGAAGAGGTGGATGTGTTATAAAGATGCTTGTCACCAAGCTGATGACTGAGATAACTCTTTATGCCCGTATGGTAAAGTAGAAAAATATTTCCCTTCCTTAAACCTTCTGACTTTCACATGAATATTTTGGTATTCTTGTATGTGCGTATACATAAACACCACATAACAGTAAATGCTCTCTCCTTCTCTCTCTCTTTCTTCCTCTCTTTCTGCTGACAACTTCCTTGCCCCTCTCTCTCCCAATAAACCTCTTACACGTTGAAAAAAAAAAGACAGTAAATGCACGTGAATCTATGAATGAGCGTTAATAAAATGTAGTGTCAATGTAAGACATTTGGAGATAAAAGTCACTCTTCTTTGTATAGCTGGTATATTTTCATGTTTTAATATAACTATTGGATTGTAAATAGTAGAATCTATCTCTGCAAAAAAAATATGACTGTGAAAGGGCAAAAGATATGACATTGTGAAAGAACAATTCAAAACCAGTGGAACTTTACTGAAGGTTTTATTGGTGAAATAATAGAATTCTACGAGAGCAGTTTTGAACTTTTTCTAGAATACTTTTATTCATTTTTAGATCCTTATCATTTAGTATTTTGTGTTTATCTTGATTATATATTCTGAAGTATATTGATAAATTTAGAGTTGACTTTTCAATTTTATTCAGTTGTTGTACTGTAAATTGATGGCTAGGTATTCTGAGAAAGCTGTCTACACATTCTAGAACCGTTTCCTTCTATAATTTTAGAGGTAATCTCAACTAATTACTAAGTATCCATAATTATAAATAAATGTGCTCCATAGTTCATGAAAATAAAGTTATTATTTCAAAATTCTTAGTTTTTGGAAATATAATTCTTATATTAGGAAATTGTAGTCTGTCCTATGATATTATATATTTATATTTTGTTAGATTTGTAAGGGCCCTTTATTGAATGAGCAATGTGATAGGAGCTATTATTCAAATAGGTTGGATGAGTGGATCCTTTGCTGAGTAATTCTAAAAATTGAATCCTATAATCTCTTTAGATGCTTCTTAAAAATCTGTGATAATCTAGCATGAGAAACACAGATTTCTATATGTGACACATCAATAAATTCTAGTTTTGCAAGCAGTAAATAGGAATCATGTACTTAGTCCAAAGAAAGCATACCATGCATCTGGAATTTTGCATCATAGAGCCTCAGGTGGGTCTCATGACATTCAGTGCAGTTCTGAGGTAACTTATTCCAGGTTTTAGCCCTGACCTTAAAACCACCTTGAAAAGGATTTACCATTACTTCATGTAAACATCAGATTGGAGCAAGATCCATTTCATTAATCAAACACAGAATTGCTCAGGATGCTGCTTCCGCCAGAAGGGAAGGAGAAGAATTATTTCATAAGTAGATGAAAATGATGTGTGTGCCTTTGTTTCTCCATGCAGCCTTCAGTGCATGTTTAATTTTAAATTTTTAATTTTGAAAAGCTTGCCAAGTCAGTGCTCAGGAGTGTCATGAACATGACTCAGTGAAGATACATCAAACACTGTTCAGGTTTTGACATCTGTGCTTTCACAAACCTGGTCTTCAAAATAGGGTAAACTTAAGCTCACAGAAGAAGAATTTAAAAAGAATACCTATTAAAACCCTGAGGATTTCAAAAATCAATGATCCTACAGATGAGAATAGGCCATTTGTCATTACTGTCTCTTTGATGGAAAGGAAAAAAAAAAAAAAGAAAGAAAGCAGAAAACATTGTCCTCTACATCCAAGCTGACATTACTTGCTTTAGCTGCTAAAAAAGCAATGTTTTTATCTGCCCATTATGTCAATTAGCTGTCATAATGCCATTGTGGAGCCAATATTAACATCAACATTATAATAATAATTCCATTTGAAAACCTAGAGAGCCAGGGTCAGAAAATTTATGTCACTTTCATCTGAGAAGTGACGCTACCAAGTGGCAGTCCCAGATCCTTTCTCCATGTAAGGAGAGTCAAATCTGTTTTAATCATCCTGAAATGTGAGTATTTTATTGATAGAATCTCCAAAATGTAATTTCAGGAATGTTCTATATTTAAATTAGTGCAATAAGGACATATCAACATATTTCTGAGGTTACATATGAATAGTGTTTGAATGAATACAATATAGAATTTTGTTTCCTCACTGGAAACTGTCATAGGTCCTCTGAGTCAATACGTTTCCAGTGCACCTGTAAACAAAACTATTCCAGAAGATTGAGCAACGTCCATCAAACACATATGTTAAGGTTTATAAATCTTGCACTACTAGCCTTATGGGTAATTTTATTATTATTATTTTAGGGAACTGTGGTGTGCATTGTAGGGTGTCAGGGGTTCATCTTTCTTTGTACAAACTGTCTTTAGCACCCATGTTGGAAAAAATCTTCAGTCAGTGCCATAACCCTTTTGGTGGAGAATTATTAAACTTAATCACTAGGAGAGATGATATCTTTATATTGATCAATCCAGAATACTATAAATTTAACAGAAATGTTTTCTATGAATAATATTACAGTGGATATATTAATGTGCTATATAATTTTCAAACATTTTTCATATACTTATTCAGTTAAAAGAGTTAGCATTTTCATCACTCCTTCATTTTCCTTTACCTGTTCTTTCCTGGAGTGAGGGTTTTTTTGTTCTACCTTAATTGCAATAAGTAGTTCCCTTTAGGGAGAAAATAGGTTAACTTAAAACAGGTTAAGTTTTGTACAACTTCCATCAAAGATCCTGCTATTGAAGACTGTTTTTGCCAGGGTATATATACAGCAAACAGCACCAAATAAATAAATAAATAAATAAATAAATAAAATAAAATCAGAGATACTGGATTAATCTGGTGTTGGTAGAAATGTAGGAATCAGGGTTTAAGACACCCAATCTGTAGCCCAGAATGCTTGCTCTTTCCTACCAGAACTTATAAATCTATGTTAGTATACATTTTCATTTTTTTAGAGAGTGAATTATCCAATTTTACACATATTTTGAAATTCTCTCCTCTGAGTTAGAATATTAAGGTTGTTTATTCTCCAATATGTTAACTTCTTTTTATTTCATTTTGTTGTCATTGAAAAAGAATTCTTAGAGATATCATCCGCCGTATCACATACCTTTCCCTACATCTATAAACATATTGACATTATAAAGAAAAAGCTATTCTTCACATCCAAAATAGCTGATTTTTTCATCACATCGCAAAAAAGTATGAATTATTGTACATGCAGCCTTATTTTGTTTGTAGGAAATGAAGGCTTCCTTTTCTTAGCCTACTTCCAGCAGCTGTACAACATCATGCAGCACTAATGTTTGGTGTTAACTCTACCAGTGATTTACTGATTTTCTACTTTTAAATAATTGGACATCTGGAGAAACAGAATTTATAAAAAATACTCCAACCTCTTAAAAGGCTCACATAGCAAGTCACCTTTAAACACATTTTTATTACTAATATGCCTTAGAATCACGTTAGCAATCTTTTCTATATAATGCACAAGACCAAGAAGATCAGAAGAACTATTCTTCCTGTGCATTCATGCTTGTATGCATGTTCATGTGCATGTATCTGTATGGTGTGTGTGTGTGTGTGTGTGTGTGTGTGTGTAATAAATCAGACTATACTCTCTTTGGTTTGTGTAGAAAGTAAATTAAAATTATATAAATAATTTATATTTAGGAATTGAGAAGAGTGTCTTGGAGTGTGGGTGAGTACAAAGTGGTATGTTAGTCTGAGGTCTTATTGAAAGAAGAGGAAGAGGGAGGAGGAGAAAAGGAAGGAAGGAAAGAGATTGTTTGTCTAAATACCTTATTAAAGAATAATCTTGTTATTAATAAAATAGGACACCTGACCAAGATACCTGCAATGGTCAGTTTCTATCACTGTGTCAACGTGTATATCCAATAATCACATGAGAGTTATGCTAAAGTACATTTTCCTTAACTGTACTTTGACTTTCTGGGTAGATCAACACATAAACATTTCCTTAGGTCTCATTATTATTATTATTATTATTATTATTATTATTATTAATTATTTGTATATGTGTTTCTGTGTCTATGCATGTGTGTGTATGTGTGCATGTGTATTGTATATATATGTCTCTGTTTATCTCTGGGGTGTTCGTATGTATGTGTGTGTGTCTCTGTGTGGTGTATGTTTCTGAGTGTGTGTGTCTCAGTGTGTGATGAGTGAATGTGTCTGTATGTGTGCATGTGTGTGTGAATGCATGTATGTGTTTCTGTGTGTGATGTGTCTGTGTGTATGCATATATGTGTGTGTATTTGTGTGGTTGTGTGTGCTTCATGTGTCTGTGTGTGGTATTTGTGTCTGTGTGTCTGCATCTATGTGTTTATGTGTTAGTTTTGGGGGAGGGGGGTCTTAGGCCCCAAAGGCTTTCAAGAAGAAAATGATTGAGATCCTAAAACGAAATGTGGAAAGTTCTGAAAACACATCCGCTAAAGTATAGTGAGGATACTATTGGCCCCAGTAACACAAACACTCCCTGAGTTCATAGCAAAGTTATAGCTTTATTACGGCTTTCACTATCATTTCTGAGGATCTTAGGAAGAGGCTTAATGGTAGCTGTCTCTTTCTTTGGAGAGGTCCACACACCTCTCACTTGACAAGCTAGCTTTTATTGGGAGGGAATACTGAAGTCTTGTAAATTTAATGAATTTTCATCATAGGATTGAAGTATATGGGGCTGCTACAGACTAGCCAAGTGTCATCTACTCTGGGGACTGTATGTACAGAATGCTTATGGGGAGCTCTGCAAGCCTCTGCAGCAGTAAAAGGCCACATCCCACTCTCAAGGTAGACAGGTGCATTGACTTAGGTGTTTGAATCTTGAGGGCTGGTTTGCTGAGTTGATTGAGTCACGTGTAAGCCAATGGAAATCAGAAGAGCTCAGCAGGCTGTGCGGACTCAGATATGTAAAAACAAAATACTAAATTTGTATTCAGGTTAGTTACTTCTCAGTGACTATTATTTTCTGTCCTGTCCTCTTATCTACTTGTCTTGCAGGCTTGTTGTTTATTCATTCATTCATTCATTCATTCCCTATGCTGAAGCTTTATTGCAAGATCTTACACATGCTCAACATGTGTATCCTATCCCTAGACTTCCTCTATGTGAGTTTTTAAAAATACTCAAGAGCCTAAAGCTGATTTTTGTTTTTATTATTAAATATCTCTTTGATTTGTTATTTTATGCACATATGCTACTTCAGTTTACATATTTGAAATTGTATAATTTTATAAATTTTATTTTTATTTACAAGTGCAATTACATTTATTGATACTATGTTTTTGATATTATATTTTTCATTCACTTTCTTTCTCTATACTTCCATCTACTAACCTTCAAACTTATGTTTCTCTTCTAAGTTAATTGTTATTGCATATATATATATATATATATATATATATATATATATAT
>NC_034608.1:26311135-26344915 GCF_900095145.1 Mus pahari | reverse complement strand
GAGAGAGAGAGAGAGAGAGAGAGAGAGAGAGAGAGAGAGAGAGAGAGAGAGAGCAAGCAATTCGGATGCAGGTAAGGATAGAATATGACAGAGAATGAGAAAGAGCCAGAAGATTAGAACAGATGGTCAAT
Organism: Mus pahari; assembly: GCF_900095145.1. Lineage (NCBI taxonomy): Eukaryota > Metazoa > Chordata > Mammalia > Rodentia > Muridae > Mus > Mus pahari. The sequence goes on along the minus strand of NC_034608.1, from coordinate 26,344,784 downwards.
GTTAGTATGAGGTCAAGCATGGCAATTCAGGAGAAGTCCAGAAAAGCCAGATTGAATCAATCAACTTGGAGAGGAATTGAGCCAAAACAACTGAGTTGAACCAGCCAGTTAAGAATTCAGAAAGAGCTAGAAAGAGTTAACATTTTCAGCAGTAAATCTCAGAGGCTTAAAATATTTTAGGCCTAGATAAGATTGTATTAAGGCTAGAGGCTAGATACTTTCAGGATGAGCCTATGTTAGCAGATGTAGGCATTAAGTCTCCAGATGACAATTCAGACAAGAGAGTAAAAGATACTTTCATAATTGTATGCACCAGAGGATCAGGGATGTTTCCATGAGCCTGTATTTTCTAGTAACATAAGAAGCTATATCCATAACGTCTCATCAATAGGACTGACCAAACATGAATTTAGCAAAGATCACACCAATGGACATGATGAACTTTTCTGTGAAAAAGCCAATAAGGCCTCTACCATACACAAAGTACTATAGGCAACTATGAAAATTGAAATTGAGGTATAGGAGAAGTGGTCTTCTCTGGGGAAGGCTACACCAATAGTTTTCCAGTTCCAAATGATCAGCACTAAACAACAACCAACCAAAGAAGCGGAATACATAAATACTAGTAGCAATATACAGATAATATATATTTTCATAGGTGACTCTAGTCACTATAAAATATATAGCATCTTAATTTTATTGTTATTACACTGAGGTATCTCAACAAAGAAAAAAGATGCCAATGTTTTTCTCTTCGAAGCACACTCATGTATCAGCCTCTCAGATGTGGGCTACAGCTCTAGAATTCAAAGTAAAAAAAAGTGGTTGAAATTTCCAGTTATTAATGAATTCCAGTGAAGTGAAATACCTAGATAAAAGGAAGAATGAAAAATGACCCCACTTAATTGGTATTTCTGGGAAATCCAGGTATATGTCTGAGGTCACTGAAGGACCTGTGCCAGTTGCTAGATGGTGTCATCTATGTCTCTTTAATTTCTGTAAGTTTGAAATATATAGTATTTTTAATGCTTTCTTTGTGTATTACATTAAAGCAGGAAGCAGTGTCTTGGCTTGCTCTTAGAGAGAAAGAGCAAAGCATTCTACTTGGTGATTTGTGATGCTGTTTCTGAGGAAACAAGTTTCTATCATGTTCTGACACACAGTCTGAAGAATGCACAGGAAAAGGTCCATTTTTGTGGATGCAACTTTGTTTTGAGGAACTTTTGTGTGTTCTTAAATTTTCAGTGATAATTTGCCATTTATATGTATTTTATGAAACTTCAACTGATAACTACTGTTGATAAGTAAGTAATTTTCAGCAACAATGGGCGACTTATACTAAGAGCAAACAAACTTTGCTAATCAGCTTGTATAATCCTAACAAACAAACCAAGAAAGATAAACTAAATTTAAGAAAGCCCAAGTGTTTGGATCTGACCCAAAATGACCATTAAATTTGTAAATTTCCCTATTAAATTGGTAAGAACATAAACCACTTAGTATATTGATGGAAATGTCAACATAATTCTAAGGAATAACATCCTTTCCAAATGCCTTTTGCTATCATGATTAAAACTTTATGGGCTTGATAATGTATTCAGTTTTGAGCAATGGATTGAAAGATGGTGTTGAATTGCTGAATAATCCTAGTATGGGAGATTCATCCATGCCTTCAGCACCTAATATATTTTTAAATTCAGCATAGTTAGGCCCAGTAAAATAATAAATGCTCACAGATGATGAATAGCTCAAATGGGTCATTGTTTTGTTGAGACAGTAATCATAACATGGCTCCCTTTGTTCCTCATTTTGATCATTCAACACACTATTGAGGGCAGTTGGGGTTCATTTTGCTTGGTGTCAATTACCTCTAGCCTTTTTCTCCATTAGAACTGCTCGTGTCAATACTGCTAATAATTTCTATATAACAGTGGATAATCCTACTCTCCATACGGGGTGGTGAAGATACAGTAGAGAAAGGCACTGTTGATTTCTAAGGGCTGCACTCTAACTGTAAGCCTGCCCTTTGCCACAGCAAGACTTCACTTTGTCACTCACAGATACAGAATGAGTCTGATGAGATACTTTTCACTTCTTTGTCTCTTTTTCAAAAACCGTGAAGAAGGTATGCCTCGAGGACTCTGAGAAAAAATATCTGGGTTTATTCCATTTCTCTTTCCATTTGGATTATATCACCACTCGTTTCCCATCAGCTTATTATAAAAGAAAGAAATAGTTGTATATAATTCACAAGATTTTTGTTTTTAAAAATTTCAAATATGTGTGTGTGTGTGTATGTGTGTGTGCATACATGGAAGTGTTATGCACCTGTATCTCATCTATCTATCTATCTATCTGTCTGTCTGTCTGTCTATCTATCTATCTATCTATCTATCTATCTATCTATCTATCTATCTATCATTTATCTATCGTCTATCAATAAATCATCAATAAATCATCTATTAGTATATTTGTATCTGTATTACACATGCAGATCATAGACTTACAGAGTTCTTTTGTCTTCTGCAAATCTTTTGCCTGCTTCTGGAACTCTTTCCCTCTTAGCGGGTTTTCTTGTTAACCCTAGATATGAGGGTATTTGCTTTGTCTTATTCTATTCATGTTTGAATATTTTCTCTTAGAAGCCTGTGATTTTTGAAGGGAAACAGAATGGGAACAGAGCTATGGAAGAGAAGGTGGAGGAGCAGCTGGGAGGCGTAGAAAGAGGAAACTCTGTGCTTGGAATGTGTTTTATGAAAGAAGAATCTATTTTTAATTTTTAAAAAGGAAAAAAGAAATGACATTAGAACATCACATTTAAGAAAATTTGCAGTAATTTATTTACATATCTAATACATAAAATATTCTAATGTATTTTTCTATATAGTTTTTAAGAGACAGGTTGTGATAAAACGTTGAATTTTCTTAGGATTTGTTATTGTGCCATTTTAGATCTCTCCCCATGTGTGTGTGTGTGTGTGTGTGTGTGTGTGTGTTTGTGTGCATGTGTGTGTGTGCATGTTTGTGTCTGTGTAACATTTGTCAGTGCAGAATGGTTTTGCTTATTTATATGGTGGCATAGTTGGTTCAATTTTCCCTAACAACTAAGTTCTGAGCAGTTTGTGCCTTTCATCCTGTATTTCTTTACTGTGGCCCTGTTTTTAGAGGAACCTGAAATGTTTCTCTTATGTGACACTGTTATTTGGGGCAGTGCAGTGGGGTCCACTAAGTCAGTGCTGAACCACAAATAGCTATGCTGATCCTACTTTAAATGACTTGGTTATATTTGACTGGCAAGTATACCCATTATAACAATATGGAGTTTTATGTAACATAACATATACACATGAATGTGCAATTGTGTGTGTGTGTGTGTGTGTTTGTGTGTGTTTATAGAATTCTTGGGTTGTGGCAGTGTAAATAAATCATCTTCGAAAAACATTTAACACAAATATTTTCTAATTGTTCTTTATGAAATTGCAGTGCATTTAGGTATTGCCAAATGTCAGTATGCCCTCCACTTCTTATTTATTAGCTTTCTTTCTCCTCAAGTGCATTCTTTTTAATTACTTTTAAAAATTTATTTATTTATTGAGACTTTCATACAGTGTATTTTACCCATTTCCCACCCCCTAAGAGGACTTGAAAACTTCTCCATTCCCCTAATGTTTCAACCGTATGGTATATTATAAGTAGTCTAAGAACTTAAAGTTTTAGACATATAAAATATTTAGGTACATAAATTGTTAGAAACACCTAATCATGCATTGGTAAAAATCACAGATTTATTATGTGGAAGCTTCAGACTCGTTTTAACCCATACAAATACAATTTATTTTCTTTGTAGAATTTCAAAGCAACATTTGGTAAAACCAGAAATGAATAAACTTCACTAAGCCTTGATTTTCAATCTTCTGTTTAGTGTAAGGCATGTACTGGCAAACACAAGTTAATCACTTGGTCTAATTGTTCTAAGAGCCTATGTTCATGAAGGCTCTGTGTGACCTCTGAAATATCTTCTCCACCATCTATGGAATAGGAGACAACACACACACACACACACACACACACACACACACACACACACACACACACACACACACACACACACACACACACAGAGAGAGAGAGAGAAAACACCCTTTACACATAAACATACACAAACACACCTACTTTTTATAGTCACATGATGGATGACAAACAATCTTGTCACTTTTGCTTATCAACGTACATTAATGTTTATGGAACTTGAATGGAGTTGTAATGTGAAAAGCACCCGTGAAACCTAAATGAGTTAAGTTGGTACACAAACACATATCTAAGGCACCTAAAGGGTTCAAGTGTAGCATACACATACACAAGAGAACATGTGACATTTGTCTTTCTGCTTTTGACTTACCCTACACTGATAGTTTCTAGTTCTAACCCTTTACTTAAGAATTTCAGAACTTGGATTTCATGCACATGACTTGCACATGATAAAGTTACCCTAAATCCCATCATGAATGGGAAAGGGCCTTGACATCTCAGTTCTGGCTGAGAAGCTACTGGTTATTGATGGTCTCTGTGAGAGACAGAGTGAGATTTCTTTAGGGATGAGGCCTCTTGGATGGTGACATACTCATGTAAATAGTCGTATACCTCTAATCATACAGCAGCACAAAGTAAGCTCTGCAGCGAAGCAGAGGAAGAGACAGAGAGAATTAGACTGAGTCACAAAGGCAGAGTGCCACAGTGAGAGCATGGGGTGGATTTAATTAAAACATTTTACACAAGTCAAATTCTCAAAAACTAATGAAAATATTAGTATTAGATAGTTTTGAAAAAAGCTAGGTGGTATATAATCTACCTAAATGAAGATAATGCTTTTTTTCTTCTGAGTATATGTCATTTGTATGAAAGAAATTTTATTCTACCAAAATGCTAAACCACAGAATTTGCTAACAAAACTATGATTCTATGGGTAATGATGATCTTTCAATTAAACTTAACATAATTTTCTTTGACACCATGACTGAAGTAGAAGAAAATTCACCTCCTTAGTTCTTATCTTAGTTTCTTGATTTGCTTCTTAGTTTGGACTTTGGTGAATTTCAGAAGTAAACAGATATGGTTCACATTTTTTATTCTTATAAATGGACTTATATCCTCTGTGATAATAGAGGTATGTGATAAGCCATGTACAGAAAACAAGATTTGGTAAGTGAACATAGGTAAATCATTTAAAATGAATGTGTGATATTCATTGCCAGGGTCCAGAGAGAGAAGATTAAGTGATCGATAAGAAGATAAGGAAATAGATAAGTTTGGAATTTGGAGTTCTTTTACTATCAATGTAATAAGGCATGAAAACTAATTAAGAAACACAACATTGATGGATCTCATGGCTCTAGCTGCATATGTAGCAGAGGATAGCCTAGTCAGTCATCAATGGGAGGAAAGGCCCTTGGTCCCATGAAGGTTCTATTCCCAGTATAGGAGAATTCCAGGGCCAGGAAGCAAGAGTGGGTGGGTTGGTGAGCAGGGGAAGATGGGGAGGGGATAGGGGATTTTCAGAAGAGAAACTAGGAAAGGGAATAACATTTGAAATGTAAATAAAGAAAATATCTAATAAAAAAATCCCCTTCCCCCCAAAAAGAATAAATACAACATCTTATATACTATTTTGGTGGGAATATGTAATAGAATCATAATAACCTATTGTGTTGGATATGCTTGCCCCAGGGCATGGCACTAATGGAGGTGTGGCCTTGGTGGAGGAAGTGTGTCATTGTGGGTGTGGGCTTTAAGACCATCTTCCTAGGTTTCTGGAAATCAATCTTCTCCTAGCAGCCTTTAAATAAAGATGTAGAACCCTCTCAGCTCCTCTTGTACCATTCCTGCCTGGATGCTGCCATGCTCCCACCTTCATGAAGTTATCCAGTCCCAATTAAATGTTGTCCTTTATAAGAATTGCCTTGGTCATAGTGTCTGTTTATAACAGTAAAACCCTAAGACAGACACCCTCAGTGCAAAAAACACCACCTCAGTCTGACTTTGCTTTCTAGCCCCGTACATTTGGATTTAGAACCCTTCACAATCTCATGACCTGGCTTCTTAAATTCAATCTTTCTTATATATGTATATTGCCAACTTGTTCTTATTCTTTGTAGACCACCAATTAACATTCCTGCATGCTAGATTCTCATACAAGCAATTTTGCTTAAATGATTTGTTAATATATCTATTAGTCATTCTAACCCTCTATCAAAAGACAGAAAACTAGTATTCAGAGAAACTGAATAGCTTGACCATGCCATAGGTCTAAGAGCAGAGCATAATAAGTCCTCTGTAACCTCTGTGATTTCTCTATTTGATACAATTTTATTTCCTTAGTGTTGAGGGATGGGCTGATCTAATGTTTTCCTTGAGACCAAACGCATGGAGGAAAAAAGATAGCTCCTTCTCTAAAACCAAGAACGCGCTTGGCAGAGCCAGTAATGGCCTGGGGGAGATGGGGCTTCAGATCCCGAGAGCACAATGCATCCTACTGTATAGGGCTATAGTTGCCAGTCTCAAGGATGCTGGGTGATTGGTCGTAAGGTGACATACTTACACCAACAAGGCTATGCCTACTCCAAGGCCACATCTCTTAGTAGTGTCACTCCCTGGGCCAAGCATATATAAACCATCACAGTGGCTATAGGAAGACATGTCTATCCTTCGGATAAACTATTGTCTATTTATCATTAGTCTTTTACATGATCACATAAACTCCATTCACGAGTAGGAATTCTGCCCTACTCAACATAGACTGATCTAAATATTAATCTCTTCCTAAAATACTATTTCAGAAGCACATGAAATGATGTTTGGACCTATTTCTGATCACCCTTTTTCTAGCCATATACAGCAAAATAAACAATGTAATAAACTGACAAAAAAAAAAAAAAAACTCAGAAACTCAAAAAAATATGTCTCCTGGCCAAAGTCCTCAATTACACAGAAATTCTTCCTACTGGTGAGAACAGTGAGCACAAGACCACAGACTCTGCAGTCTCCATTTACCTTTGGCAGTGAAATGGAAACGCAATTCCTCTATTCATTCTGCTTTCATTCTTCTTGTGTTCTGATAACAGTCTCCTATCCTCCAGGTCCCCCAATTTCCACTCTACCTAAAAAAGGTAACACTTTATTTATCTAAGCAGATTTGAGGGGGGCAGTATGGGGAGGAAGATGTGTCGATGAGTCTAGAATACCTATAGCCAACTGGTTAAATGACAGGTAACCTTGACTCTATACAGAAGAGGGAGCCTGCCACACTGAACTAGCACTTTTGTCAGAAACTCATAAATGTTTACTATGAAAATCATGATAGCAACCTTCCAAGTCAGGTCTTCTCTCAACTGGTTGTTGAAAGTCTCCAAGTTAATTTCTACCTCTGTGATGGTCCTCATCTGAGTTGTACACAACTTTCATTTGTCTTCAATTGATTCCTCTGTTTTTTAAAAAATTGGATATTTTATGTATTTATACTTCAAATGTTATCCCTTTTGTGGTTTCCAATCTGGATCCCCCTGCTTCTATGAGGGTACTCCCCCACCCATCCACCCACTCCCACTCACTGCACTGGCATTCCCCTATACTTGTGACATTGAACTTTCACGGGACCTAGGGCCTCTCTTTCCATTAATTCCAGACAATTCCATCCTCTGCTACATATGCAGCTGGAGCCATGGCTACCTTCATGTGTACTCTTTAGTTGATAGTTTAGTCCCTGGGAGTTTAGTCTGGGGGAATCTGGATGGTTGATATTGTTGTTCTTCCTATGGGGAAGAACAACCCCTTCAGCTCCTTCAGTCCTTTCTCTAAGTCCTCCTTTGGGGACCCCATGCTCATTCCAATGGTTAGCTACAAGCATTTGCCTCTGTATTTGTCAGGCTCTTGCAGAGCCTCTCTGGAGACAGCTATAGCAGGTTCCTGTCAGCAAGCACTTCTTGGCATCTGCAGTAGTGTTGGGGTTTGGTGTCTGTATATGGGAAGGATCCCCCGGTGGGGCAGTCTCTGGATGGCCTTTCCTTCAGTCTCTGCTCTACAGTTTGTCCTGTATTTCCTTTAGACAGGAGTCATTCTGGGTTAAACATTTGGAGATGAATGGGTAGCTCCCTCCCGCAACTGGCGGCATTGCTTAACCTCTGGATATGGTCTTTACAGATTCTCCCTTTCCTTTGTTGGTCATTTCACCTAATCTCATCCCTGTTGGGTCCTGGGAGAAAGCAAGAGGTTTTCAGGATTTCTCTCTTTCAATCAAACTAAAAACAATATACAAGGAATATTTCTCTTGGATTTACATGTAACTAAATAATGTTAAAGATGAAATTTCCTACATTCCCTCAAGCCAAACTCTACAGTCTTATTGAGCTCCGTGGACAAGGTGTACCAATGACCTTTTTCATGTCACAACAACCATATTGTAACACTTACTTCCAGTTTCCTGTGTTAAGGTACCTTTACAAAAAGTAAGTTAGTAAAGAAAATGGTTCCAACTTGGAGTCCTGGGATGGGAAGGAATCTTTCAGAGTAACAGGAAAATGGGTGGTTGAATTTCATCTGCACACAGGGAGCAGCAGAGAGAAAAATGAGACAAGGATATAAATCTCACAACCATCACCCTGTGATGGAAATCCTTCAGTCAGTTTCCACCTCATAAAGGTTCCATAACCTATTCAAACATACCTTCAATTGGGGAACAAGTGTTCAAGTACATAATCATATACATGGGGACATTTCTCATTCAAATCTCCATGCTTATAAACCTTTAACCAAATGCCAGAGTTTTGATTTACTTGTGACCCTTGGAAAGGATGCACTTGGGTCATCAATGCAACCACAGATTCATAACTTTTAAGTATTAGAGTTCACATTTCTTCCAAACTTTGCCTCATTCCTATCAACAAAACACATAAGTATCTTCATTTTCAAATATATTTTATTATCATGTTGGCAGCTATGATTAAGTTGGCATTGGAACAGAACCTTTTCTGTTTCCTTTCTTTCTTCTTCTTCTTCTTCTTTTTTTTCTTTTGTAGCCTGCATCAGTAATCCTGGCTGGCATCACAGGCTCATGTTTTTGAGCACATTCATCTATCACAGAGTGAGTCACATTGCTGTTTTTGTTTCCACTTGATTTTGAAAGGCACCAGCAGAAACATTACAAGAATGTATGGTTGCAGCAAATAAATTCTCAGACCAGGCCTGTTCTGTGTTTCCACAGCCAATATGTCCTACACAGCATCATCTCTGAACAATACAGAGTCATAGCTAGAGATAAAAGAATGAGTTCAGATAAAGCACAACGTTCCACCACTCCCAATATTCACTCCAGGTTTACCCTGAAACCAAATGTTCTAATATAAATGTACTGGAAGCCTTTGCACAGGTCATGCAATGGGGAAGTTTATAAACCTGGTACTTTTTTGGTCTTTGTTTGTTTGCTTTTATTACTTCCTTTATTTAAATTCTAAGCTTCTTAGTATTTTGTTTATAAAAAGATTTTTTACTTTCTATTCTTTATATGCCTTCTTAACCATTTGTGGTTTTGCATGGAGAACAGATGGTTGTTAAACACGTTTTCAAGAAAAGCAGATCTTTGTGTAGCACTGTATGAAACTATAATAAGAGAAGCACTTACTGTTGATACATTTGATGCAAATTGACCAAATTGACCACTGATATTCACTCATTTGACATACTTTGGAAACTAAACCCATAGCAAACAGAAAACTTATGTAAGTGGTGACCTGTTTTCTCTGATTTTAAGTGGTGACAGAATACTTACTCTGTGAGAAGAGAGTGTCTTCATGGGAAAAGGAGCTGCTCTTTGTTTTAGAGGACCTCATAATTTCTTCCAGTCACAGGTTCACTTGAACCCGAACAAACAGCAAACACTGTGAGGAAGCTTTCCTATTTAAAGTGTGAAAAGAGGGGATTTGGGTCACAGGTCCTCCCACTCAAGGCTCCCACAGATGTGAGTTCCCACAGCTGGTGCCTTAATATTGTCTTCCAGAAGTTCAGACTGGAAACTCTCCTACCAGAAGAGGGGTGTAGAAGATGTGAACAAAGACATTTGCAATGGAAGAAAAGAGCTTTTCCATTCTTGCCTCTACTGCTTGCCAAAAGTCTGTTCCTTCAGTCTTCAGAAGTGTGGCCTTAGAACTTATTCTTGGACATTTAGTGGCCACACAGCTGGGTGAGATGACAAGAATCAAGTAAATGTTTAAATTGAGTTTTCTGGAGCTCTGGGCTCCTGTTTTTAGGTTGGAAGCAAGGGTTGTCTCTTTTCTTCCCCCATTATATTTTAAAAAAGGTGTCAGTGAACAAGTCTGGATTCCTTTCACCCCACTTAGTTTTCCATACTTTACCTTTACAGATAATCGGAACTTAAAAAAACAAAACGAAACACCGGCAAACCGTCCTTCAAAATAGTTGACTTTTTCCTAGTCAGTCTGGTTGAAGTGAGAATATGTATTTAAATTCTGAATGTAGACTTTATTGATCCAGTGGGAATAATGTAGTTTATTCTATTTTCTCATTCTTTATGTGCTTGAATAAGGACCATTTAAAATTTCCCTCATATGATCTGAAATAACTGAGCTGCAGATTGCTTGTTGAAAATTTATAGGCATGATATATTCTCAAAAGAGTGACATAATTTTTATTTCTGTGGAATAACACAAAGGGGATCATAAAACGTGAAGCTGGTTATGAGTGAACCACATGAGAGAAGAAAAGGTTGAGTTACTCATCATTGAAAATATGTAATGAGCCAGTAGACATAGATCACTGATATAATGTGCATGTCTTTAGGTATAATGAGCCAATCAACATGTATCCATAATATAATATGTACATTTATATGTGTACATACATGTACTGTTTGCTTATTTAAAAGGATGCAAAGTATTAAATATTGTTTTTTACTTTTGCATATACACTCAAAATATTCGGCTTCTTTTAAAAATTGAGAACTTTATACATGTATGCCATGTGTGTTGATAAAATTCACCCTTCACTCCCCATCCCCAATTTTATATACTCATGCACTTACTGGGTCCAATTAGTGCTTCTAGTGTGCACATGGGTGTAGAGTCATCGAGAGGAGTAGGGGAAGTGAATCTGCCTTGGCATTTCTACTTTATTGTCAATGTAACACTGGTCCATGCAGTTGGCAAATTAAACTCATTTGTTTCATGGCCTGCCATTAAATAAACACTGCGCAACTTCCATCTCTATTAAACAGCTGTAAAAATCAGTGTCGACTTTGGTAATTTTGCATACAACTGCACTGATTTAGAATAACCATTATGCCAATTTCTGAGCTTTGTCACACACATATAGAATAAAACAAAGAATAAATCCCCCAGCACTTTTGCCAATAACTTTTAGAGAAAATAAAAATGTAAGCATTGTGCTAATTGAATTTCACAGAGTTCTGTACTTATTGCTTATTTCATGTTCATTGTGACTTGAGGTTGACTTAATAGGCATTGGATTATTATTGACATAAATGTCATAGGTATACCGACTCACTATCAAGACTAATGTACCTCTGTCTTGATATCTCTCAAAGTTTGGTTCTGCTTTGACTTTTTATGCAACTTGAAGACCATTTAGTACTGATAGTTCAACTCACGCCAAATTCAGGTGACTTTCCATGAAAATTAATTATAATTAAGGACCAAAAGGAATCACTTAATATAGAATTGATGTTTTTAAACAAATAGGTTAGTAGAGAACTTTTCAAAGCCTTCAAATATTTTCACATTTCTAATTTTGTTACATTAAAAATTATAATATTATCTCCAAAATAACTTTAATTAGGAACAGACATTTGATTCTTCAAAAAGACTGGGCCAACATGTGCAGAAGTCCATTTAGTAAAACATATTTTAAGTAAAATTGCAATTATTAATAAAGGAACCATTATTTTAGTGGAAAATGCAATCTAACAAAGCTAAACATTAAGTGCTGAAGTTGCTTTTACCCTTTGCAAATTCTTACTGCATGAGCTCACCCTCCATATACTTTTGAATGCATATTTCCAGGGAAATTATTTTGTGCTTAATATAAAATTCTAGGCAATTAGATGCAAAAATGGCATAAAGCAACATTAAAGTTGCCAGTGTAAACACAGGAAAGAAAACTAGTGGGGAAGTGCGTGTCCTGAAAAGCCATATTAAATAACACACATGGCTAATGCCTGCTAGGCACCCTGGCAAACCCCCATTTATTCCCACCGAGGAGTCAGGAACTGAGTCTGGAACATGGCGTATATGAACTTTGTACTGAAATCTTGTGATTCTTAGACACATTCCTGAATGTTCATGATGGAAAAGGGGTTGCCAAAATTAAAAAAAATATATGTTAGTGTCTTCAGATAACCCTCTAAGACATGGGTGTCATGGGACCTATCCAAGGTGTGTTTCAAGGATTTGGATTCAAGTCTGGAAACTGGTAGTTGGTGTTTCCAGAACTAGAGATGTTTTCATTTTTATTTTCTTTATTATAAATATATACGTTAATGATAAAAGAAATTTAACTCATGAAAATGGATAAAATGCCAACTCAGCTGCACATTTTTCTTCTTTTGGCTACTTGTGCATGCCATATTTTGATGCCTAGAAGATGGTGAAACAGAAATTTGTATGATGTGTTATCTTACTGTAATGTCTGATTTTCTTTCACCTTTATATTTAAAGTTGCTCTTTTGATATTCATTCAGAAACGGAGTTCTCATAACTGGGTACCGTTGTGAAGTCTCCGCTGCTCGGTATACTTATCTGCAAAACAGAAATTCTAAGTTTTCATCCCGGCCACCCCCAGTCTCCCCAAGATGCTGTAGTGAAGGCAGTAGGCAAGCAGAAAGTGTTTTACATCAGGGTAGGTAGAGTAATTGTGAAATAGAATAATTGCAATTGTCATCATTTTCATTTCCTAATAATCTGCTAAATATTTTCCTACTTTTGTATATGAGTCCTATATTTACATATTGTCACCACTTCCTCTTTCCTGCAACTTTCGACAAGCATCTTAAAATACAATGCTTTAGGGACCCTGTGCTCCATCCAATGGTTGACTGTGAGCATCCACGTCTGTATTTGTCAGGCACTGGCAGATCCTCTCAGGAGACAGCTATATCAAGCTCTTGTTGGCATCCACAAAAGTGTCTGGATTACCCAAGGAGCTGAAGGGTTTGCACCCTCATAGGTGAAACAACAATGTGAACTAACCAGTACCTCCAGAGCTCCCTGGGACTAAACCACCAACCAAAGAAAACACATGGTGGAACTCATGGCTGTAGCTGCATATGTAGCAGAGGATGGCCTAGTCGGTCATCAATGGAAGGAGAAGTCCTTGATTCTGTGAAGGTTCTATGCCCCAGTATAGTGGAATGTCAGGACCAGGAAGAAGGAGTGGGTGGGTTGGTGAGCAGGGGGAAGAAGGTTTAGAGCGTTTTTTGGGGGGAAAGGGAATAACATTTGAAATGTAAATAAAGAAAATATCTACTAAAAAAACAATACTTTAGCTGCTGTACTTAAATTGTCTGATTTCTTTCTCTTATATTCTAATTTAATTAATATTTTTTATTTATTCACTTTGCATTCCACTCAATGCTCCCCTCTCAGTCAGTGCCTCCCACAATTCTTCCCCATCCCCCTCCCATTCTCTTCTGAGCAGTAGGACCCCTCTGGGTATCCCCTAACACTGGCACTTCAAGACTCTGCGAGGCTAGGCATTTCCTCTGCCATTGAGGCCAGACAAGGCAGCCCAGCTAAAAGTCCATGTCCCACAGACATGCGACAACTTTTGGGATAGCCCCTGCTCCAATTGTTCCAGACCCACACAGAGACCAAACTGCACATCTGCTACATATGTGCTGGGAGGCCAAGGTCCAGGCTGTGCATGTTCTTCTGTTGGTGGTTCAGTCTCTGAGAGCCCCAAGGGTCCCCTTTAGTTGACTCTGTAGGTCTTTCAGTGGAATTCCTATCCCCTTGGGACCCCAAATCCTTCCTCCTACTCTTCTATAAGTCCCCAAATTCTGTCCACTATTTGGCTGTGGGTATCTGTATCTGTCTGAGTCAGCTGCTGGGTTGAGTTTCTCAGAGGACAACATGCTCCTGAATGCAACCATAACAGAGTATCATAAAATGTGTGAGATTAGTGCTTGCCAATGGGATGGGTCTCAAGTTGGGACAATTATTGGTTACCCTTTCTCTCAGTCTCTGCTCCATCCCCCATGCCCGCATTTCTTGTAGACAGGATAAATTTGGAGTTGGAAATTTTGTGCATTGGTTGGGTTGGTCGCTCCATTAGGGTTTCCGCCTGGCTATAGAAGGGAAGCTTACCTCTATAGTTGAGGAGTCTTGTGGAGGTGAATGAGAGGTGGTGGGAAAATGGAGGTCCCGCTGGGATAACAAGCTGCCCAAGGCAGCTTGGCTTGGCCCAGAGGACTCAGAGATCAGGGCTTCTAAATGACCTTCTTTTGTCTGCAACTTGGAAACTAAACTTCAGAGGTGTACATCTGAAATTATCATAAAGTGCTTAACATTCCTCTATTCTTAGCATCCATTGTGTTTCTTCAAATGCATCTTCCGTGAATAAGGCAAAGGTTTCAACATAAATGAGAGATGTGAACTAGAATATGGAGGATATATAATACTACAAGATTTCAAAAGACTAGAATGTATGTTTACTTATGAAATTTATCTATTGTACATATTTTGCATTCTCTCATATTTCTGATTTAAACATATATAACTGCTTTGCTAGATTAACTTTCATGGAACCCTTTGTTACCAGCTTGAAACACCTCTGTCTTTTCTTACTCTCTATTCCTATTTTTATTTATTTATATATTCAGAAGTATTCATGCTATGAAATATGAAGGATATTCCATTTTAAATAGTTTAAGGTAGAATGATATGAAGGAATCATGCGAGTAAAATTGAAGAAAAATTGAACATAGAAATTGTCTGGAGGTTAGTTTCCAGCTCAGAAAAAAATGAATTTTTATACTGAGTGATTTATCAGACTGACGGATAGAAGTTATTGCGCAAAGCTCGTGGAATTGAGTACATAATAGAATACTTTATCTAAGTTAAGCTGAAAATGTAGGAATCTCCCCTTCAGGTAAGTTGAATGAGAAGAAAAGCAGGGATTGCAGCCCAAATGCACATTGCCTTGTGATATTCAAGAATCTTCATTCAATCCTTGACTTTCTGTTGAAGATGATCTCAGTAGGATAATATGCCTCACCCAGGTATAACAGAGGTCTCATCAGTCACTCCATAGCAAAAGGCAGCTTTATCATAGGCTTTAGTTTTGAGCATGAGATGCCTCTTGTATCAAAACATTACAAGATGCAGGTAGATGGCCCTGTAGGATTCATCTATGAACAGGAATCTAGAACATAATCCTACAACTTAAGGAACAGTAGAATCAACATAGCTAGAAACAATGCACTATGGTTTAGGGAAGAGGAAACATATGCAAAAAAATAAAAAGCTACTTATAGGATGAGATAGCTAGAAACTATAGAAAGGAATTCTATTAAGGCTTCAGTAACTGGGATTCAACATCAAAAGATAAACATGTAAAAGCAGTAAGACTTGCCAGTGAACGAAAATAAAATTAGTGATTAGAAGAGATCAAAAGAAATTATACATAGTTCAACATGGGAAGTAATTGAGATGGAGAAGAGTGAATTGTTTTAAGATATATTGAATCAGTTTGTTATTGTTTCCATGTGGAAAAAGTGTAAGCTGAGAATTGAAAAGGTATTAGAATAATTTAACTGAAAATGATAAATATTCTAATCATTAATTTCTAATGAGAAATCATATAAGCTAAATTAGAATGA
Organism: Mus pahari; assembly: GCF_900095145.1. Taxonomy (NCBI): domain Eukaryota; kingdom Metazoa; phylum Chordata; class Mammalia; order Rodentia; family Muridae; genus Mus; species Mus pahari. The sequence goes on along the minus strand of NC_034608.1, from coordinate 26,328,886 downwards.
ACTGGTATCTTCCTTCACCAAAATACTGTAATTATGAGCCTATGACTATACACAAAATGGCAATTTGTTATTAGAATAAAACTGTAAACTTTGTATAAAAAATCATTAATTTGCTATAAGCATGTATCAAAAGGAATTCCATGTTATAAGCTGTGTGTGGCAAGAAAGTGAATACACAGGAAAACACTGAGATGTAAGAAATGAATAAACAGCCCAGCAGTGGTGGCACACGCCTTTAATCTCAGCACTTGGGAGGCAGAGGCAGGAGGATTTCTTAGTTTGAGGCCAGTCTGGTCTACAGAGTGAGTTCCAGGACAGACAGGGTTACACAGAGAAACACTGTCTTGAAAAAAAAAAAAAAAAACCAAAGCAACCAAAAAAATAAATAAATAAGAAATGAATAAACAGATACTTGTTTAAATGCATGGATGAGTCTAAACTAAACTGATTATGAAATCAATAGTAATTTTCATGGGAGAAATAAAAACAAATAAAACAAATAATTAAAATATCTTCCACTTGAGTACCCAATTGAAGTAAAGGTTATAACAATAGAAAATATAATTCTTATGGGATGGATCCCCAGGTGGGGCAGTCTCTGGATGGTCTTTCCTTCAGTCTCAGCATCAAACTTTGTCTCTCTAACTCCTTCCATGTGTATTTTGTTCCCCATTCTAAAAAGGAGTAAAGTATCCACACTTTGGTCTTCCTTCTTGAGTTTCATGTGTTTTGCAAATTGTATCTTGGATATTCTAAGTTTCTGGGCTAATATCCGCTTCTCAGTGTGTTCATATTGTTGGTGTTCTTTTGTGATTGGGTTATCTCACTCAGGATGATACCCTCCAGATGCATCCATTTGCCGAGGCAGAGGATGGCCTAGTTGTCCATCAGTGGGAGGAGAGGCCCTTGGCTTTGTGAAGATCAGATGTCCCAGTACAGGGGAAGGTCAGGGTCAGGAAGCGGGAGTGGGTAGGTTGAGAGCAGGGTGAGGGGAGAGTATAGGGGGCTTTGGGGATAGCATTTGAAATGTAAATGAAGAAAATATCTAATAAAAAATACCTTAAATAAACAAAACCTTAAAAGAAAATACAATTCTTATACCTCCATATTTTAAGAATGACATTAGTTTATTTTAGATAGCTAAATCAAGTTTAGATGATGTGAATATAAGTAGAGAGTATTAATGTAATTCCAAAAGGAGATGCATATTTTGAACTTTCTTTTAACTAGAAAATTAGCCCAGGAGACCAGCAGAAGAAGACAATTCAGTGATTAGGTAGATACCACAGACAGCATGAGCTGAAGATAACAGTTTCAAGGGGGAAAGTCGGGAAAGGAACAGGGAGTTTTGCAATCCCAGCAGTCACTCTTCTGCTGATGTTTAGGGGGGAACTTAGTCTCTCATCTGCAAGAAGGTTTCATTATTAATTAAGATCCATCTGATCAATCCAAAATCAACTAATTTCAGCCAGTTACTACCAGTGTGTTATTTGTAAAAGAAGCTATACTAGGGGTTGATAAAATTGACGAGAAGGACTGTGTATGCTCCAAGATTGCCACCAGATGTTGCTGGGTGAATCTACCCTTACAAGAAATTTAGGGCAAAAAAAAATTCTGGGAAATTATGGGAAGTACCTTTCAGTGAATTTTATCAGAGTCAACACATAAAAATTCATTATGAATACTTACTATTTTACAGGCTACTAAGATATCTATCTCTTTGTTATCTGTCATACGTCTATCTCTTATATATCTCTCATATAAAATAGTTTATTTGGAATTAATGTTCCTCTCAGAAGCGATACCAAATAAAAAATTGTGGTTGCCCCTTCTTCTTTTGTTGGTCAAAGATATCTAGGAAAACATCCAACATAATGTAGGATGTTACTATTGCTCTTAGTTTCCCTAAAGAATTTAATAATAAAACCCTGTTGCTGAAGATACCGCATATACTGGTCATGGAACAGAAATAAATCAAGTTGATACTAACTAGCATACTAATGCTCACTTTCTAGTCATTAGTTTTCACATCACTGGAAGGTACTTGTATTGGGAAGGATAGTCTATGCAGCCTGCTGGGGTGGGGAAGGGGAGTCTATGCAGGCTGCTTGGCTGAGTATGGGAATCATCAAAAGTCTTACCCAACTTCGATCTGTATGAGCAGCAATGATAATTAATACAGCCATATATGCAACGAACTCAATCATGCCATAAATATAGAAGTAACCAGCAACTTTCTTACATGATGTAAGAACTTCTCCACAGGAGGAGGAAACCCATGACTGGTAAGGCTAAACATTAACAACTCAAATTTCTCAGGGCTAAACCTACCACTATTATTTTGATAAATGAATGTAGAATCAAAGTACCCTTGAAATTCATGTCTATCTATCTGGTAATTATTACAGCTCTCTGATCTATAAGAATAAGGTTCTTTGTGGAGTGGGTGGCAAATTCAGAAACTCACAACTTGTCAAAGTGCTTAGAATAAATGACTGGGGAAGTATAGCCGTGGCCATTCCCACCATGGCCCCTGTTGAAGAAATAATGACTCTGAGACTTAATTATTTATGAATAATGTCTAGATCATAAGCTTTGGCTTGTTCCTGCTAGCTTGTAACTCAATTATACCACTTAAACTCATCTAAATGTACCATAAAGTGAGTTACTTCTCCTTTGTTTCATTTGTCCATCTTCCTCAGAGTCAGGGAAAATATCTGCTCTGATTCTCTCCCAGAGTTCCAGTCTCTCTACCAGAATTTGCATCAATTACTTTTAGTTCATGCCTTTTGCTAATAGACCATCCACTTTTTATCAACAGGTGATGCTTCCACACAGTGCACACAGTCCATGCTCTATAGGAGAGTGTTTCACAAGTCGGACACATATCCTACCCCTTTTCCAGGGCTCAAGAACCATTGTGGGATAGGAGGATCTGAACAAAACAATGTTTTATGGATTTGACTGGACCCTTGCACATAAAAACTCATAGTAGCTGTGATTAACTAAAGAATGTATGTACAGTATTGAGCCAGTCAGCATCTTAGGATGGATAGAGGAGGGATTCATGAACATGCCCAAACTCCTAACTGATGCTGGATAAAGTATGGGTGGGCCTTGGAGGAGTTAGGAAAGGAATTGGAGTAAATCAGATAAAAAAATTCATGAAAGGATATAGGTACAGAGACAAAATTTAGAGCTAAGATGAAAGGATGGACTATCCAGAGACTACCCCATCCGGGAATCCATCCCATCATCAGCCACCAAACCCAGATACTAATGCACATGCCAGCAAGATTCTGCTGAAGGGACCCTGGTATAGTGGCCTCTTGTGGTAAACACAGAAGTGGATGCTCATAGTCAGCTATAGGATGGAACACAGGGCCTCCAATGGAGGAGCTAGAGAAAGTACCCAAGGAGCTGAAGGGGTCTGCCACCCTGTAGGTGCAACAACAATATTAACTAACCAGGACCCCCTGAGTTTGTGTCTCTAGCTGCATATGTAGCAGAAGATGGCCTANTCNGCCATCACTGGNAAGAGAGGCCCCTTGGTCTTGCAAACTTTATATGACCCAGCACAAGGCAAGGCCTGGGCCAAGTAGTGGGAGTGGGTGGGTAGGGGAGCAGGGGTGGGGGGTGGGGTATAGGGAACTTTAGGGATAGCATTTGAAATGTAAATAAAGAAAATAATAACAATAATAAAAAAGAATGTAAAAATGAAAAAGAAAAAATTAGAAAAAATATTTTGTAAGACATTCTTAAAGAATTAATAAAGATTTTAAACATTTTATTATAAAGTCAATGTCTAGGAAGTAGAAAATATAAACAAAGACTAGCAGGATGGTTCAGTAGGTAAAGCTGCTTGCTGCCAAGTCTAATGACCAAATTCTAATCCCTGAAATCTACATGATAGAAGGAAAGAACCAACTCCTACACACTGTCTTTCAACCTTCACACCAATCACATTTGTTCAAGTATACTTACACATACACATAAGTATACATGAATATAAATAAATCACTGTAAGTAACCATAACAAAATATGGGCATAGTAAATCAGAAGACTATAGAAAGAACACACAATAAATATAAGAACAAAGTTTTATGAAATTACAAACTAGAACTTGTAGTAGAAAGGACCAATTAAAAACCAAGAGTTGGTTCCTTGAAAAGACTCCGAATTGGCACAAGAAGGGTGAGTTAGAACAAAGAGAAAGAGAAGCACAATATTTGGAAGTAGAAAACTCAGTACTTAAATGTTGTGCACTCAAGAAAGAAAATAAAGATTTTTATAAACCTTATGCCAATAAACTTGAAACTTTAGATTAAACCGATGAATTCCTAAATATATGTTACTCAAGACATATTGGAAAACTAGAGTCTCATGCCAATTCAAAAGCTTACATAAGTAGTCAAAATCTTTTCTGGGTAAAATCATCCTCGCATGCCTTCTGTAAAGGCATCTTGCAGACATCATATCTTGCATATGTATATATGCAGATATGCTACATATCTATGTATATGTTATGCACATAATTTGTTTTACATACATAATAATGAATACAGAACTCTGTAGAATTTTGACTCTATAATCTCATGCAGATGATTTTTTGAGATTTATTTAATTTGTAGAGGTGTTTTGCTGTATGAATACCACAAGGAGATCAGAAGCGGATAACAGATCACAGGACATAAAGAATGTTGTGAGTCAACATACGGGTCTCAGGAACTGAGCCCAGGTCCTCTTCAAGAGCTGTGAGTACCCTTAACAGCTGATTCATCTTTTCATCATCTTTATATGAATTATTATAAAGATAGACGAAAGAAAAGCTATTGCCAATATTAGTCTTATTATATACATAAAGTGAATACATCTAGTCATTTAAATCAGCTGGGCATCATTGACAGGAAGAGAATGTTGGGAAATTCACACATAGTCAATATTGTAAGACAGTGAATACTCTTATAAGATGAGGCAAAATGAAAAGTGTATGGAGTATAAGAAGAATAAATGATACTTTTCTCTGTTCACAAAGTGCAAAATTATTTCAGTAGGAAATGCAAACAGACCTGTACTGTGTTATAAAAAAGATGAGTAAAGATTTTAAGTGCTAGAAGTCAATGAGGACATTGTTTTCTGGACATGATGGGGCTGTTGCTTTTGTGACTAGAAAACAGTAATGTTTGTATGCGCAAGACTTGTCCAAGATCAAGCCAGCCAATACTCAGCCTTAGATAGGGGAGAATTCATGGGGCCTACCCATACATGAGGGGCTACTGATAAAATAAAGATGACAAAAAGTGGGAGAGCACTGGGAGAAGCAAGGAAGTGTTGGATGGAAGATGAGCAAAGATAACCAAATTACTTTGAACACAAGTATGGAATTCTTAATGAATAAATAAAAATATTATATTTAAAATAACATATTCTCACGAGGAAATTGAGAAACTAAATAAGGAAAAATTATCAGTGACATTCTGAAAAATGCAATGTTCTATTAAGGAAATAACTTCGATCATATTCAAATATGTTAATAGGTAAGAATTAAAGCTAGTCATACATAAAATCCAAATTTGTACTTGAATATAGAGGCACAAATTATGGCTAATTGTGGCATTTGAAAAATTAGAAAATTGGTCAACAAATCATAAAAGAAATGATATGTAGACTACGGAAATAAAATGTACTTTTATATCTAACGCAACCCCAGGTTATCAGTTATCAGTAGTAATAAATATACTGGAGAAAAATGCATGTGTTGTCATTGTTTATCCTCTTTATAGTCATCAAAGGAAGGCAGGTAATTATGAATAAATTATAAAATATAAAAATCAAATATGAAAAGAATCATGTTATTTTTCTGTCTGAAGTACTGACCATTTTCCAGTGAGGAAAATAATTATGTGATTGGAAAAACTTTAGCTATGAGACCTAAAGCCGCAGTTAAATATCTCAGATCCTAAAGCAGTTCCAAATGCCAAGAATACAGCTATAATTCAGATAGTGAAATATAATGATCATAGTATGAGGAGCTTGAGCTCTGGGAAGGTGATTTGGTGACAAGGAGGCAGTACTCATGATGTGACTCAAACCTTTATGAGGAGCTGAAGACAGTCTGTTTCCCACCCTGTAATTTACAGTTTCCAATTCTCTAGTTCTGAAACCTGCTTCCCCTTGACTTTGGACTCTGTAGCCTTTGACAAGAATGAAAATCCCATAATTGATGAAGTATATAGTTTATATATTTATAGACCATAGCCTAAAAGGACTGACACAATCCCCCTGACTAAAAATGGCATCTAGTATATCGAATCTGGTTGGTATTGTATTTAACTTTAAATCATTTTCTAGATTTTATTTTATTTTACATGTGAGTGTCTTGCCTAAATATATGTATGGACATCACATACATGTTACATCCCTGGAGGCCAGAGAAGGACACTGGATTCCCTATAACTAGAGTTATAGGGTGCTATGAGTTGCAATGAAGGTGCTAAAAGCCATTTCTGGATTCCCTGGAAGAGCAGTAAGTGATCACAATACTGGATCCCCTGGCTAGTAATTTTCTGAATGAGCGGTTGAATGCATATAGAAATTACTATGCATATTGCCCTTGGAGAACTTTGTTATACAGTGGAATAATGGCCTCATGAGAAATTATTCTTATATGGCTGTACAGAAGCTTTTTAATAGTGCAGCGTCTTCCAATTCATTGGAATTTGATAGATACTGTGTTTGTATTATGAAATTTTCCTAAATGAAATCTTCCCTTTACTGCTCATGCAAATCAAATGGAAGCTCCCTTCTCAAATTCTAGTCGTGCTCAACTGTCTTGGAATGTGTATTTATAGACTGGAACTCCAAGACAGATGAAATAGTTGAGCTTTTTACACAGGTCTTATTGTTGAAGTTGTCAATGATTTTTTTTTTTTTTCGCTGCAAAGGTGTGGCTATATGACATTACCTTCAAGCTTCAAAGCAGCAATTGCATGTCATGGAGCCAAGAGTAACCCCAAGTGCCAAGGATACAGCTAATATACATGGGAAACGTTCCAAGAGCCCCATATGGCAATGTGAGTTGAACATCTTTTACAGCAGCGATTCCATTCTAACACAAGTTCTTTCCTTTAAATAGCACCTCTTTTATTTCCTGTAGTCGAACTGGCTACAGAAGCCCCAGGCTTGCCAAGCCCATGTCTGGGATGTGAATCTCCAGGAACCAAAGTGCTAAACCTTGCTTTTCCCTCGCCTACTCTGCCAAAATCCATCTTACCACACCTTAAATTATATTAGATCAAAGGCTGAAAATTATATGCCATCAAAAGTGGAGAGATAAAATGTTTATCTATGGCATTAGAGGTGCAGTGTGTTTCGAAAGCACTTGGTGTCTGACTGAACCTCTGCTGACTGCTATTGGCGTGGCCAAGGCCTGCTTCCCCATCCCACTAGACAGAAATGCTTCAAGAGGCCGGTAGCAGATTTGAAGTGGTGTAGTCATTATATGTTGAAGACCTTGGGTTTTGTTGAGTCTAATTAAAAATTAGTTTTCCACAGTAAGAACAGCCAGGAAGAATGTGGCCATACTATAAAAGTGAGTCTCACTGCTGGAATGTTACTTCTTTTACTGAATTTCTACATATTTGGGAAGTTATCTAATTTCTCCTTAGGAAAAATAAACCCATAATGTCAGGAAAAATATGCTTTTTTTTTCTTCTTGATGGTGTTTCGAAGCCAAGATGACTTTGCAGAAGTATCTATAAGTAGGCTCTGGGAAATGCCAGAGCAATGAAAGGGATTTGAAAACAACAACAACAAGCAAACACAATTGTTTCTCTTTTAAGAAATATTTTCAGTTCCATATAAACAAGGCACCATTTTCCCAGGTTTCAAATCGGTTAAGAGCCAATGCTGTTCTGAAATATGGACTTAATGAATCTTTGGTAAAAGTCACTGAAATGTGTAATTCTAAGTTTTCTCTCAGTTATGGGTTGCATTTGGTCACCCCTACCCCTCCTCCTGCAACAGACTCATGTCCTTCAACACCTAGCCCCTATTGTGGGGGCTGGCTATTTGGTGAGGTTGTGGAACTTTTAAACAGTGGAACCAGGCTGGTAGACCTAGGCCACTGGGGAAGGAGAGGGAGCTTTGATGATTCCAATCTGCTTGTCTGCGTCCTTCTGCAGAGCTGTGAACAATGCCTTAAGGATTCCATCAGTGCTGCTCTTGTGTCCATGTCTTCCTCACCACTGAGGTCTCTTGAAACTGATCAGAAATTAAATCTTTTCCCCTTCAGTTTGTGTAAGTTATTTTGTCAAAGACACAAAGTAATAGTACATACTAAATTGAAATTTACAAATTATTTGTATGTGAGGTTGCCAAAATTAAAACTGTCTGATAAAGTAAATTGTTAACACTGTTGCTATTTTTAGACCTTATTCTTATTATTTTATAGCTTAGTGACATATGAACACTTAGAATATTTTACATCTGTGTGTTACTTCAAAAAGGCATTCTAAACCTGATATTGTAGCACATGTCTTTAATCCCAGTACTCAGAAGGCAAAAATAGTGGGATTTCAATGAGCTTGAGACCAGGACTGGTCAACACAGAAAGTTCCATGAAAGAGAGGGATATATAGTGAGACCATGTTTCCAAAAGTAACTAAGGCATATTTTAAGAATAACCATATAACATAGTCTACATTCATGGTTGCATATTAAATAACTAAAGGTATAATTATTTATAATGTCATTAGATTATATTTCTAAAAGTAAGAGCTAATTCCAATAATCTTCACTGAATTAAGCTGTGAATAGAGAAAATTGAAATGTTTGTGTTAATCTTTGTCCCCAAAATTATGTATTCATTTTCTTAACATTTTTTTTTAGAAGGAAACACATCACAAATTTTGTGGAAACGTTTTTTAATTGAATAATCAATTTCTCATTTTAAATTAATTTTCTTTCTTCAGTATAGTTTTGTTCTTATTTTTAAAAAGTAGCATATAGGGTTAAAAGGCTTCATTTTGACATTTTCATATATAGCTGCCCTCTGACCTTGTTCTACCACATGCTCCCAGTACCTACTCTCTTGACAGCCCATCTCTGTTCTTCGTCCCTTTCTACTATCACTCTCCTTTTAGCTTTCAAGTCACAGCCGAACCCTGATAAATATACTGCAAGTGGAGGTCTCCCCCGCTTCTACTGAAGTCTTCTCATAGCAGAAGAATGTTCTCAATCATAAGGGAAAATCTGCCCCTACTCCACTAAATTTGGACATCTCAACCCTTCTTCCAATTCAAAAGTCATGTCTAATTTGTTTTGTGTATGTAATACCAGTGAAAAATCACGAGAGTCTGACCCAGCTCTGTGTTCAATCTTATCCCTTCTCTCTCCAGAAACAGGAGCCCAGGCACAATTTTCCAAGTATCAAAATCCTTCATTGTCAAGTCAACTTCTGTGCTTTGACTCCAGTTACTACTTTAAGAAAACAGCATGTCAAGACCTAAATATGTTGTCTTCCTTGGGCCTTTCCTGGTATGGCTCATGCCATAGAGGACATATTTTTTTGATATCATTGAACTGTAAAAGAGTCACCAATAAAAGAGAGAGGTAGACATCTAGAAATAGTATTCTTCAAAATTTGGAAGATTGTTCACTCGTTAAGTGAAATTCCAATGGAACAGTGCTCTGAGAATTCAATTAAGCAATGATATTTTCAGTACAAAAGGAAGATGTTTTAAAATATTGAGGATAAAAATGCCTGGAAGGTTTTCATAGCTCTGGTTCTCCTTAAAACAACTGGGTTAAATATGTAAGAGAAGTTCTGTGCACTTTTTTTTTAATTGTGTTCAAATTATATTATGTAATTTAATATAAATTACTTACCTCACAGATAGTCCTACATTCTTTGGTAATTTTTCTCTTTTATTTACTCCTCAATGTGTTAATTCATGTTTGGATGACAGAGAAAGGGCTTTTGTTGACTGAGTGAATAATGTGATGAACAGAGATAAAAATAAAGATATATCATCAGAAACTACTGGGTGAATTGGGAGGTAGCCAAGGTGGTTCTCAGACTACCACTAAACATAAGAACAATGAGTCTTTCAAAGCTTTATTCCAATGTTTGCTTACTGGAGTTCTAACAATGATACCAGCAAGATAACTGGGTGTTGAAAATGAATCCCAAAGGAAGATCACAGAAATGCATGGAAGTCCATGGACAAATTTGCCTGGCTCTGCATCTAAAACTAATATTGATCTAGAGAAGGGTGGGAGCTAGTGTCTTTCCATGGCATAAGCTAATTATCTTACTTGAGCCTTCCCATGGCCTGAATAGTCAGCCTTGCATTGTCATGCTTCACCATGGGTGTGATTAAAAACACGGAGAGATGATAGGAGATGGGTGGTTCTCTGAAATAGCTATATAGTTAACCGTCTGAAAAATCTCTCTTAATATTTGGACTACATTAATGTGAAGGAGCTTGGGGCTTTGTCTCAGAGCTGGAGGCCAGAAGTTCACCCTTGCCAGAGAACTCTGTATTCTGGGCATCGTCCTGAGGAAGTAACCATGTTCTACTGCAGACTCATGGACAAAGTTTCTTTAATTTAACAACACTTCTGAAGTTTGTTCTTGTTTGTGCTTGTTTTTTCTTTTTCTTTCCTTCTGCTTGAATTTTCTACTAAGATATACTGCAACATTCTAATTCTTGTACAATTTAACCTGACTTATATTTCTCTTCCTCAGAAATCTCCCTTCAATCTCTGTGTGCCGATGGGGTTGAAAGCTAGTCTTTTGAAAATGCTTTGCCTGCAATAACCATCTATGCAAAAACAGAAGAGAATAAAACTCATGATTAAGCCAGACTATTCCAAGCTCCAAGAATCGACTCCTTTTCTTTGACCTTCTATTGAAAATTAGTTTAATTGGAGCTTTAGGCCACCACTAACTGCCTGGTGTCACTTTATTTGGAAGCAACCTACATACTGTAGGTTTGTCTGTGAGGTGGAGTCCTTCTAATGATTTCTCAGAGACATGTACTGTATTTATGTTCTAATTTGGTGTTGAGGAACTGGTCCTTAAGGTCACTTCACAATTGCAAGTATCAATCTCCTAAGGTTAGCACTACTTTATAAATACTATCAATTTCCTTTCTCTGAAAATTTCCACTCTTAGTAATTCTTCCAATTGTAGCTTTAACAGACTCTATTACTATTTAGATACTTTAATTTCTTATATTTATTCCAGGATATTTTCTTGACATATATGATTATGGTTACTTATCATAAAGCTTGTTATCACCTCATGATATTGTCATGCCCTTTCTTAATTTAGTGTATTTGTATCAGGGTAATAAAGCCACCTTCCCGTGAAGTAGAAGGATTTGAATGCACTTATCTATTAGTGAAGGACTCGTCTACCACTATTCTGCTATCTTCCGTTTATAATTAGTGGCTTTAAACTACAACCTCATAACTTGTCTCTTTTTGCTGGTCAGGATTTGGGAAAAATGATTTGCATGAATGTTCAGGTAAATGAAGATTAGTAGAGATCAGTTTAAAATGTACAGGTGAGGGAAAGCTGACACATATGATTCAGATGATTACAATAATGGTGCAGTGATGGGCAATGACTCTGTAAACGGATAGACATTTAGAGATATGTCTATACACACTGGGTTTTTGCAGAATGGCAGGTTTAGGTTAGTGTTTCTTTATGATTATACTGAGGACCTTAACAAGGGTGAACCAATACAGTCAAGGAAGAATTCCTTATGGTTGAAAATCAGAAAGATTCTTCCAGTGCATACTATTAAATAAACAAATTACTCAGGACAATCATGAATCTATGCTTTCTGTAATCTTAAACACATAGATAATATTTTACTATTCTTCCTAAGCTGATTTTGACGCTCTTAAAACTGAGATTAATATAGTAAATGTCAACCTCACAAAGTTGTTATGGAGATTAAACCTCATGAAATGACTGGTTTAATTGTTGTTTATATGCCTTACTAATTTGTTCACGTTGAAATTAATTCATTTCTGGCCCCATTTTAAATTATTCATTATTCTGAATTTGGATCCCATTCTCAAATTGTCAGCACTTCAGTTTTTAAAAATACTTCTTTTATACTTCAATTTTATTTTTAAAGTGATAGCTTATTAATTATATGATAGTTTTGTACAATGTATCTTGATTATGTTCAACCCCCTCTCAACTGCTCTAAGATCTACACTATCTCCTTACCCACTTAACTTTATATTTTATGTGTGTGTGTGTGTGTGTGTGTGTGTTTGTTTGTTTTTGTTAAAGCCCTTATACTCAAATTTGTGTTTCTCAAACATTCTTGGGTGTAGGAAAATACCCTAGAGCTTCATTGACTAACCAAGGGCAACATATAAAAAAATGACTTGCTGAAAACTACTGATTGCTAACTCCCCCACCCAAGTTATGGGTGAGATTTTGTGCTCACCCTCTACATGATGGGATTTTTCTGGTTTGAGCTTACACGGGTCTTATGCATGCTGTCAAAATAGCTGTGGGTGCATATATATAACACCCCTAAATGAGTTAACTATTTTTAAGATATTTGTCAGTGGGGTTCAATAGACACTCATTTATTAAATACGTTTGCCATTGGTAATAGTCTGCAGAATGTCGTGTTTAGACCCTGTTAATGAAGATGTTATATACTTGAATCATAGAACATAGAGAAATTAACCTGTTATCATTCCCATTGGCTAGCTTTCATGGTATTAGAAGGTACTATAGTTGCTATGTAGCAAAGAAGTAATCATCATACCAATCTTATTGCTCTGTGGCCATTGTAAGATACAGTAATGTCCTGTCTGGCTATATTGATATGAGTGCTATGAAAGGAACCAACTCCATTCTGAATGGGACTTAATTACTTTTTACAAGATGACACTTATGCTAGGGACTGTTATGCCAAGAATCTGTGGCTCATGGGGCCTAAGGGACAAGCTAACACTATTGTTGTGCTATGTAAACAACATTAAGCTAATTTCTAATGATAAATCACTAAACCCACAGATTAATATTTCTCTCAGCACTCATCTGAGAAGCTTCTTCTTGTAGTAGATGACAATTAGTACAGATGCCAAGAATTATTTAAGGTATGAAATAAGAAGTGTAGAATTTTCAGCCTTAAATGGGATATTTATATTATGCTTCTTTCTCTATGGGCTTAGATATAATCAATGAAGAGGGGACAGAAAAATTGTAAGGCCCAGATATTATATGTGTATATATAGAAACAACATTTTACGGATATTCTATCTCAGTGTTAATAAACCTTTTTTAATTCTGTTTTCACTCCAAGTGATCTATATGTTGGAGAGTTGGGATATTTTTAGTTACAAACATTTCTATTTACTAGTTTAATTTGTTTCTTCAGATTAAATGTATATCATCATCTTGTTTGGTTGTAGCAGAGGGAGGCTCCTACAGAGGTACAAAGTGGTCAAACTGCAGAGAATAAGTTTCCAAGCGTGGCCAGCCCCAGTTGAAGCATCTACAATACAATGCTACACCTAAGATGAAAAGGGTACAGAAATACTGTAAGAGCCAGAAGACCAAGACTATTTCTATGAGATAGTATCTTCTAAGATGGTACAAAGCTGCATCCATAAAATCTCAGTGGTACGGTTGCCTGCATGGAGCCTGCACAGTAATCACCTAAGTCTACATCCCAACCTGCCTGAGGGAAGACTTCATAAAACCCCATAATTGGAGGTAAACTGATAGGCAATCAATGGCTTCTAGAGAAAGACATTCAATTTTCGCCAGTGATAGGTTTCTCATTGATAGGTTTTTCAGTGTTATAGGTTTCTTATTGATAGATTTCTCCAGTGATAGGTTTCCCATTGATAGGTTTATCAATCTTATAGGTTTCTCATTGGTAGGTTTCTTATTGATAGGTTTCTCCAGTGATAGGCTTCTCATTGATAGGTTTCTTAATCTTAAGTGATCAACCCTAAATACATGTACATATGAGCAATAGTGATTGGACTCAATAGGTTGTGTGTGTGAGTATACACACACACACACACATATTTATGCATCAATAATTATTGGAGAAGAGCTCATGTATTTGAGAGAGGTTTGAGGGGGTATCAAAGAAGTTAGATGAGGAAGGTGGAAAGTGATATAGATACAACATATTCATCTGTGGAATTCTCAAAAAGTAAAAAGTTAAAGTCAGATTTAAAAACAAAACAAAACAAAACAAAACAAAAGCCTCCATCTTATCAGGCAGACCTGCTCCAGTCCTCAATCCAGCAAACACTGGCTCCCATGCAGCATGAAGTCACTTGCATGCTATGTTTTCTTATCCTTTCTTCTTTTCTTCAATAGATTAGCACCTGAAATAACAGTAACATGGGTGTGTTTGTTTAAGGTGTGTCTTCCCTAAATGAACAGACACTTCTTTATGACAATGAGAATGGAATAGATCCAGGTATTGAGTAAGTGTTTAATGAGCAAAATAAATAGACAACTGAAATTGTTTAGAAAGCATAAAGCTTCCATTAATTTGCTTCAAAATAATTTTGTTTGTTCCAATTAGCATATTCTGGGTACTTAGAGAGTTTAATGCCACTGAATTTGATGAATTCCTAATATTCTTTTGTCTGTGAGTAAAAGTGAGGTACAGTCTATAATGAACATGGATTTGCCTCTTATTTCCTCTCTAGTTTTGGTTCTTTGTTCATGTCCCACCCCACTGGACCAATGCTTAGAATGAGATGTGTCATAAACCATTCCCTGGGTGTGACACATTTTTTGATTGCTTGGCTAGTGTGAGCATAGTGTTGAAAGACCCTTGTGTGCTGAAAGGAAATCCTGCCTGTGCCTAATGATGGCTGCTCATGTAGCTCCACTACCAGGTGGTTTGTTATGGTGCAACTCTGGAGTGATCCGACTAGGTTGGTCAAGTGGCATGAAGTCAGAGCTGCCATTCTGCCATATCACCAAGCCCAACAGGTATGTCTATGGAGTGTGGAGGGGAAATTGTCCTATGGTTGGTTTCACCCCTAATGTAGATTTGACTCTTCTACTAGTATACAAAATAAACACATGGGGAAAGCATATCCAGTAACTTTCTTGGAGATGTATGTTTGATTAGCTTTCTTAAATAACAGCTGTTTTTATTATTCATCTGTTTCCCTTTTTAAATAATTAAGCTTTGTTTGTCTTGTAGAAAGAGACCCTTGGCAATAAATTAAAAGAATGATACCTTAGCCATACATTCTTCTTGAGAGCTGTCAGAGAGTCTCCATGCATCCATCTGACATTCTAGCCATGTGTATTTTAAATGAACCACTGGTTTCATTTTGTTGTTGTTTTAATGAGTAGCAGAATTTTAAGGCATACTGTGACTGCAAGTCTTCATAAAAGAACAAATAACTAGTATTTGTTTTCTTAGAGCTTTGGACCTGCAGCACCTAACAAAGCTGGGTGGGGCCTTTTGACTGAGTCTTTGCACTATGCAGAGGATGAAAAGACATAATCCTCACTTTCTCTTTGGTGTCAATTGTCCTGTAAGTAAAGAAGAGTCCAGTTAATCTTGTCTATTGTTATATGGAGGAGAGTTTTATTAAAAATATAAACAGTGCATCACTGTGCCGTTTAACATGGGATTTCTGCCTAGATAACCACAACTGTTTCAAATAAATCATTAAAGCATGCTAGAGAATTCTCTCAGGGTTATGAGTGAAATAACATCATGGAAACTAAGGTCTGTTAGAGCTTTCCTGATGGGCTCATAAAAGAGATTATGTTTGGAAGTGTCTAATGTGATAATATGAATTTATCAGCCTCATCTTATTTCTTTTATTTTGACACATATGGAAGATACTGCTTTGTTTTGCCACTCACAAGAGTTGTTCTTTTTTATTAAAAATAACTCAACAGTAATGAGATTTGATGTAACTCTCTTAGCATATTTCTATAGCAGCAGGCAAGTGGATCCTGAAGATTCATAGTACACTGGGTGACTGTGGGTATGTGCAGTGTGTCCACATGTGCTCAAGATCCACTCATCCCTATTTGTTTCTTTTAAGCTGTACTGAGTAGCTCTTCTCTAGACAACAAGTTTCCTGGACTAAAACATGAACCCTGGAACAACTGCACAGCAAGGAGGAGCTGGAGACACTGATACCAGCAGTGCTCTGTCTTTGCAGCTTAGTACCATGGGTGTTAACACACTCCAGAACAGGCCAGTATTCCTCCAGTATGGCTAGGCATGGTGATGTTGTAGCAAGTCATGCTGATGAATACAGAAGTACATGTGAGGAGCATGGGGATACATAAATCAACCTGTTCATAGGATTAGGTAAGAATTTTTACTGTACCCAACACCAGGGAACATATCCTCTGTATGAAATGAAAGCATTCTTCATAGTGTGAAGAAAGTACTTCTGTAGGTTTAGATATTTCAAAACCTTTGTATGGGTTCTCAAATGCTCTGACCTCCCTTCTAGTCTACTGTCCAAAGGTAGTGGAGAAAATATGGTAAATTGGACAAGAGAATTTGGACATGTTAGAAATGTTTTGGGATGGGCATTTGAAACTTTGTTGCCACGGTGCCAGCAGTCCAGTTCAGTAGTGTCAGAATACCAAGAATCCTGTTCAAAAGTGTCACCAAATACAAATCATCAGGGGTGAACCAATCCAGCAGAAGCAAACAGGCCTCCACACAATCAACATGAGTCAGGTCAGAGTCAGCCAGAATGCCAGGGGAAGTACTTTGCCATGTCTTTCTCAACAAAGTGAAGACAAGTAAAGATACAAAGCCAACGAAGTTTTGCATGGCTAGCAATGCAAGTGCTCTGCCACTGTCTCTTGGATTCTGTTATAATCTCTCCAAACATCATGTCCTTTCATGGATCTGCTTTATCAGAACATTACATGAGTCGGATTCAGGAAAACACCACATGACACAACCAGAAATGTCCACTTCATATCTCCTCATCTTTAATTTAACATAACTTAATTACATCGTTCCTCAATTTAATTATAATAATTTTATGTTAGTACCCATCCAGTATCATGGAATCCTGTCACAGTTGTGTAATTTTTGTTGTTGTTGTTTCCATAAAATGCAGATAAAAAATAATACTTACTTCTTTGGACTATGAGAAGTGAATTAAAATGGTTAATATAATATAGAATCAACAAACACGTATTATTTTTACTTTCTTGGACAATTAGAAATTGGGCACACCTATGCAAGTAGATTATGATATCAATCAGTGTCAGAAAATCATAAGACTCTTCACTAACTACAGTTCCACTCTGCCCAGATAGTATACCAGAATGCCATACAGAAGGAGCAGATTAAAGGACAAAAACTTACTTTTCCCATAGCTCTGGAATCCATAATTCCAAGATCAAAATGGCCTCAAAGATGTTCATGGTGAGAACTATCCTGGAGCAGACTGTAAGCTTTTGTTCATGTCTTTCTCTGCCTTTCCTATGCTTTTCTCTCCTCGATCCTCAATTTTAACATAGTTGGGTCTAGCTGTATGATCTCAATTAACATTAAATACTGCTTCAAGGGGTCTGATTCCAAAAAAAGTTACTAGTACTAATGGAAGAACTTCTGTACTTGAATCATGGAGAAAAAGGCACAATTTTGTTTATAGTTATGATATTTCAGTAAATACAAAATAACGCACCTACCTGTGTCCAGTATTACAGTAGTTTTATTGCATATGGAAAG
>NC_034608.1:26304391-26311124 GCF_900095145.1 Mus pahari | reverse complement strand
AAAAAAAAAAAAAAAAAAAGAAAGATGGAAAAGGTCTTCATTTGAATTCAAATTAGAATTATAGTAGAATGAGTCAGAGCCAGGATGACTTTTTCAATAGTTCTGCTCTTGAATTGATGGTGTGTTAGCATTAGACAGAATTTTGATATTATTTAATGATCTTCCTGTGAATTTATATGTAGTTTTGTTTTTATTTTCTCAATCACACTAGTTTTTATTTAACTTTATGTTCATCTGGTAATGTTCAATTTATGCTTGAAAAACATAGATGCATAGACAAAAAATAAGTAAGGCTCTTTCCCAGTAGCAATTTTAGAGGACTTCTGTAATGTCATCCTTAATGTAAGCAAGAAGGTTTTGGCCTATTAACTCAGGAAAATTATATAATATTGGGACAATGTATGTTTCTATTTTGGTGCATGTTGTGACAGAAGTATTATGAGAATTTCAGAAATTTCCCAAGGGTATTAGACTTCACAACGAGAAGACTGAATTCTCCTAAGAGAAATGTACCTTTCAGACAGACAGAGAGCGTCTGTGGACAGACAGTATTGGAGACCGAAAGCAAATGGTTTTGCTAACATAGATGACACTCAGGAGAAAAGGAAAACTTCAGTCATCTATTGGCTCTTAAAACTAGTTGTAAGGAACCCAATCCCATTAAAGCCTACAAATGTATTTCAATTTATTTTAAAGTTAAAAGAAAATGATATTTCTAAGGTGAAAAATAACTAATTCATTTTTAAACCAAATAAAGTAAAACAACTCAATGGCAGCAAGTATCTAATAAGATTAGACTAAAACAGCAAAAAGTAAATGTTTTCACTGTTTAAGAAGAATTTAAATATTAATATATTAAAACTTTTAGCATGAGAGGTCACAATGAAAGTAGAAGTTTTTAGCAACAAAAGTTATTATGGCACCCTTGTTTGATGCAGTCTGGATAGTCTTGGAAAGGTCTAGAAGAAATAAACACCTATTGAAGAGCTGATAAAGGACCCAAAATTGAATCTCCCAAGCACCCTTCTTGACTTTTTCGGCAGATAATTAGGATCCCAGAAGGCATCAGGGAGGAGGTCCTCTGCTTTGAGAGTGCTAATTTCCTATTATACCTCAATTACTTTTATAAAGTTTTCCTTTCGTGCCAGCCTAAATGGTTGTCGGAGTTATTAATTTTAATGTTTAATAAACCAGTTGCCATAGCAACGATCATATCACAGATGTTTCGTTAAAGACTCTCCAAAGCATACACCTTTGTCAATATGTTATTTTGAACATTTCAAAAGATAAATACTGGGAAAAGGCAGCACAGCTCTCAGGTTGGAGGCTCATAGTTTGTGTGACTAATTATGCATGCAAAAGGATTTTAAACATACTCATTAATATCAAGAGTATAGTGCAGGGAAAGGTCAGAATGTAGCTTATCACTCTTGCAGAGAAAGCATTAGGCCAGGATGTAGACTAGAATAGCATCGATGGAATGCAGGCCCCTCAGTGAAAACGATTTTTAGCCAAGATGCTGAATGAGTTAGGTAACGTCTTTAAGGCCTATGTGCTTTTTTGCCAATGGATGACATTAATAGTACCTCCATCACTGGGCATATTCTTTTGGTATGTACAAGTCACTGACAGGAAAATTTGTGTTCTTAAGTTATTGCAATCTTTATCTATTGTCACGTTTCCCCCCAATCTTCAAGTAAAGGCTCGCAAACTATTATAAAGCCTTTCTGTTTTTTTTTATAAATTAAGATGGCCACATTTCATAGATACATATTTTGATAATTAACTGTTTTTGTCTCTCATTAATTTTTCTATGTTATTTCTTAAAGGTGGTTTTTAAATATGTCAACTGAAATTTAGTAAGAGCCACTGAAGAAACAACAGCTCTAATTGATGGAAAGTGAGTATTTCACTGTCATTATTATTTGTTCCTTTGTCCTTTTCCCCAATTAATCAGCTTTTTTGGGAAAGCAAAGAGTGGGCAGGTGGCAAGGGCAAACACATAAAACACCTGCTGAGTCTTCCAATAACACTTGCCATCATCTGAGCCACACACTGGGTATCTCTGCCTTAGCTCTCTCCTTGGCTATCTTGTATGATAAATGAATGTGGAATTTTTTGGTTCGTACTAAGAGTCACAAATGAAGAGGAGACCCAAAGTCCCCTTTCGGAAGATTGTAGCTTTCCCTTTGTGGGACAAAAGTTTCCCAAGATTACAATAACAGCTAAGTGAGGTTTTAATGTTTATACTTAGGGGCACAGGAAGAGATAAACACTTGTATGGAGAGTTTCATAGTATATATGATTTATACACTATGGACAACTTATGTCTTTTGCCTCCCAGGGACTAGAACTTTTGGCTCCTTCAAGATACCAATTTGGCCTATGATAACATCAGATGAATAATTTTGCAAAACAGAAACTGAAAATGCATCTATTTAAGGGTGCATAACAAATTTCATTTAATTTAATGGTTTAAGAATTAAGCTGAGGAGGAGGGCAACCCTGTAGGACGACCAGTAGTCCCGATTAATCTGGACCTGTAGTGGCTATTTCTGATTGTCAGCTTGACTATATTTGGAATGAACTACAATCCAGAATTGGAAGGCTCACCCGTGATCCTAATCTGGAGGCTGGGAGATAGAAGCTTCTGACCTGGACCTTGGAATGGAGATCTTGAGGCATAGTGGCTATGAATTCCAGAAGGTTAAGACAGGGAGATTTCTGAGTTCAAGGTCATCTGGGATTAAAGGCCTGGTGGCACACATATTTAATCTGGGCTACACCTTCTTCTGGAGACCTACATAAGGACATTGGAAGAAGGAAGATTCACTCTCTCTTTTCTTCACATGCTTGCCTTGTGGGACTGCTTGATACTTGGACTTCCATTCACAGTTGCTCCTGACCATTGTTGGGAGTTGGATTACAGACTGTAAGTCATCAACAAATTCTCTTGCTATGTAGAGACTACCCATAAGTTCTGTGACTCTAGACAACCCTGACTAATACAGGACCCCTGAGATCTCTCAGATACTGGAACAGCAACCAGGCAGCATACACTAGCTAATATGAGGCCCCCAACATATATAGCAGAGGGCTGCTGGGTCTGGATTCAGTCAGAGAAGATGTTCCTAACCCTCAAGAGACTGGAGGTCCCAGGGAGTGGGGAGGTCTAGTGGAGTAAGTGGTAGGGACATCCTCGTAGAGATAGGTGGGGGTTGTGTGGGATATGGAACAGTCAGGGGGTGAACCAGGAGAGGGATAAAATCTGGAATGTAAAAAAAAAAAGATTAAATTTTTTTTTACAAAAAGAATTTTATTCAAATGTGAAGAAAGAGTGAACACAAGGCATTTATTTGTTCTTTATTGGGGAAAACCACTCTTAGTGAGTTTAAACCATGACTGACATTCAGGAAGGAAAATGAATTGCACTTTGGCCATCCTATAGTGTCCTTAGGTCTTTGTAAAGTGGACCTTTACTCCCTCCCAGAAAGACTATACACCTACTTACTCATCTGGAAACAGAATTATTTGAATTTAGATAATATGAATAAATGAATTCAAAATAAAAGTTGATTAAAAAATAGAGTCTCCTATACCTGGTAGAGTACCAATGCATGCACAAGCACCATAAACAAATCCTAGCATGCTTTACTTGAAATAATGTAATGGTTTATTAAGTTAATCATTCTAGAGAAACAGAAACAGTGGTTTGAGGCAAGGAATTGGCCAATATTTCAGTATACACAAAATAGGGAAATGTGTCTTTTGTTATGTTCTGTCATTGGTTTGGTGTTACAAGTGACCCACTGATGATGAGTTAGCCTACGGTACATAAAATACCTCCCATTTATGTATTAGAACCTTGGTCCAAACTGATGGTACCATAGCAGGGTGAAGCAGTAAGCTTGTGAATGTGCTCTTTGATTAATGAGTTCATAGCAGAATGGATTTGGTTGGAAGAAGGATATTTTTTGTTTGTTTTTCAAAGGTACCCTGTTCAGGGCCAACTCTTCATCACTTCTCCCCTTCTTCCAGCTTAGCTGTAGCCACATTCTCTGCCATAATGCCTTTTTCTCCCAAACCACTAAGCTAAATGACTGTGGTCAGAAACCCAAGAAATCCTATGCCTAATTTATTGTTTATTATTTTTATCTGTATTTGGTTTATTTATCTTTAATTTGGATACTTTAGTTATTCTGTCACACTGAAGTGAATCTGACTAATGCAGGCATCTCTGCCAGGGTTGTAGTTTTGTACATCTGTAGTGTGGCCTTTGTTCTTTCTCAAGACTTTTCATGGGGTCGAAGATACATATTTGCAACAAGAAGGGAGCTAATGTTTGTAATAACTGAGTATAGTAAATCTCATTGACTCATGATTTATGTGTGTAGATATATAAACATTTAGGTAGGTATTATATTATCTATATTATCCAAAATGAGACAATGAGTTGGGTTTTGGTTTTGTGTGTGTATGTGTGTGTTTCTGTGTGTGTGTGTCTGTGTCTGTGTGTTATCTAAGAGGAAAAATGTTAGGATCATTTATGAAAATTTAATTTACTTCTAAAAATGGACACAAGAATATCTATTTAACATATTGTAGAAATCTAAGCTATTTCCAAAATAGAGAAACCATTCAATTTTCACTTTTGTAAATAGTACTGATATTGTTGAATGTCCTTTTCTTCTTCATCAAATGTGTAAAGATATTTTGACAACTTAGCTCCCCCCATCTCTGTCTCTCTGTCTCTCTCTCTCTCTCTCCCTCCTTACAGTTTAACCAACACCATGGTTATCACTGAATACTTATCTCCTTTAAAATGTTTGTTTAAGCAATGAATTTCTGCATCTTTGAAAATATAATAAATGGTTTTATTACATCTACAGACTCAAGATAGACAAGTATGCCTTGCTAAGTAGTAGTTTAAAGCCACCCCATGATTTTGCTATTATGTGCATAATAAAATATCCTGTCATCAGCATTATCAGTACTTACTCCATGATGAGGGACTGCTCCATGCCATGTCTAAAACTATCAAATATCTAGAGCTGCTGAGTAAACAGGAGACTGTCTGTATTGACCCTTGTGATGAAATTGTTCATCATGACACCTGAGGTTCATATGTAGGGAATGTATCTGGTACTGTTCAACATGAAGCAGTGATGTTTTCCTTAAGTTTGTAATGTATATCTTAGTTTTCTCCCCCTCTTTGCATCTAAATGCTTTGTAATACTCACTGTTGGTCTAATTTATTCTCGTTTTTAGACCTCATGCCCAAGTCACTTACTCTTAAAATGGCAACTTTTGATCTGAGGTTGCCTTACCCTAACATCACAACTTTGCTTAAGGTCTTAACCACGATTTAAAACCTTGTCTGGCAGTATAATTTATTGTTACACTGAGAAATACAGTCTGTTATTTTTCCCTTTTTCTTCTTGAGGATATCTTTGGGTGTGTCTTGTCTTAATATTGGTCCTAACCTTCCCACTCTTTCTTTATTTTGGTTACTTCTTCATTGTTCCTAAAGATATCTTTTGCATTTATTACTCACTATAATTTTTGTACATAGAAAAGGAAAAGACGTTGATTATGTAATCCAGAGTTTTGCTCCATTAACATTACTTAGTATGTGTGTTATTAGACTAAACTTATTTCTGACACTGAAGTTTCCTATATACAGTGTTGAGAACATAGAATCAATCCCAAACCATGAGACAGAATCCCTTACCTTAACTGAAAGTGGTGTATCCGCTTCAGACATCAGCACTGTGCCTCTTGAGTTCCAGGCACCAAGGAACAAGCTGATTAGGTAAATCTTTGATCTCTAAACTGCACTATGTTGATCATGCTATAACATAATTCTTTTTTTGTATGAAACATATTGATTGACAATTAGTTAGGAACAACAGCCCAGAAATAAATCCCAAGAGGTTCTACTACCTCTGAGTCATGCTCCCTACAGATGTAATTCTATAGATTAAAATCTGTGTGGTAAACTATTCTGAGTTAGAATTTAACAAGAGTCTTGTGGTTAGTAGCTTTGCTCTTTGAGAATATACTTTATTTCCGGACACATTTACATGGCACCCATTATGAAACCTCGAAGTCCTTCATTGAAAAGAAGCAGGTATTTACTTTCTAAATTGATGTGCATTCTTTCCACTACTTTTCTCTCTCTTCTTTCTTATTTTTTTACTTGCTGTTTTCATGCAACAAACAAAGTATGTTTTTATACATAGCTACCTTATTTTCCAAAGTAGAAAAGGAATAAGTCCTGGAAACATTTAGAATAGAGGATACAGTGGCAGTTCCATCTCACATTCCACTGCAACTTTCTTAACATCATTTCATGTATATTCAATTTAATATGCTCCACTTGAAAGAAAAATAACTAAACAATCAGAAGAAATCAACAGATGGGCAGTAAGGAATGTGTTTTAATGTATCAGACCCACTTAGCACTCACAATCACATGATGAATTAGATGGGCCAGGAGAGCTGATTTTCTGACTTTTTCTACAGAAGAACTGATCAATAGCAATTATAGAGTTTGTCAGACCAGGACTCTTAGGATGTGTTCATTTACAAGTGGGAGAAACCCCAACTGAAGCTTCTTTAAGTCAAATAAAAATGAAAATACTGTTATGAGTGACAGTTCAGTGTGATATCTTTTTTATTTCAGAGATCTCTCTCTCTCTCTCTCTCTCTCTCTCTCTCTCTCTCTCTCTCT
>NC_034608.1:26272135-26304376 GCF_900095145.1 Mus pahari | reverse complement strand
TGTGTGTGTGTGTGTGTGTGTGTGTGTGTGTGTGTGTGTGTGTGCACTGTATAGGTAGGTATCCATGGGTGCTCAAAAACGAGTGTTGAAACCTATGGAGCTAGAGTCACAGGCTATTGTGAGATGCAGGATGTGGGAACTGGAAACCGAACTCAAAATCTGGTTCTTTGTAAAAATATCAAATGTTTGTAACTGCTAAGCTATCTTACCAGCTTCTGTGAGTATAGATCTTGATTAATGGGAGGAGAGGCCCTTGGTATTGCAAAGATCTTATGCCCCAGTACAGGGGAATGCCAGGGCCAGGAAGCAGGAGTGGGTGGGTAGGGAAGAAGTGCTGGGGGCAGTGTATGGGGGGGTTTTGGAGATAGCATTTGAAATGTAAACGAAGAAAATATCTAATAAAAATGCTTTAAAAAAAACAACAAAATCAACAACAGCAAAAAAATGACCACAGTCAGCATATGGTTTTCTTTCTTTACCACCTACTGATAAGAATTAAAGGTATTTCCAATGAGCAGTGTGTTTATATTCTAGGTCCTATTTACAGAGAGGGATTATTTCCAGGTAGAGTTAGCTGATATCCCAGAACCAATCTATACTGCCTTGCGTACGTTAACTATACTGCCTTGTGTACGTTAACTATACGACTGTTCATGCTTCTGATGATCAGAGACAAGAATAGTGTTGGTTCTTATTATGTTGTCTCTCCTGAGTCTGTGACAATTGAGTTTGTCACTTCTCAGACTGATGCCTGACCTGGGGTCGAGGAAGAGGCAGGAAAACCTGGGTGATGAAGATGGTTTCTGTAAGTACTTTATAGAACTTCTCTCACCATGAGACAACCACTGTTGGAGCTAGAAAATTGTCAACCTTGGTTAAAAATGGTAGTTAACTAGCTCTGTTAATTACAGCCGGTTACCACTTCATAACCATTAATCCAATAGCCATGTTTTGAAGAGTGGACCTTTCTTATAGCCACCCTGAAAGATGATGATAACTACTGCTTTTTAGAACTGAAAAGAAATTGAAATACAAACATAAAAAATTACCTGGCTGTGTAAACGTCTCGGCAGATAACAGACTAGCAGTACAGGCAGGAAGAATTGAGCTAGCATTACCAGGAGACCTGTAAATTTGGACATGGTAACAAACACATCTCTAAACCAGAGCTGCTACACAAGGTAGGAAGCAGAGATAGGAGAAGAGCTGTGAGCTCATAGGCCATCTAACCTATCGTCCTCAGAGATGGACAAAAAACTTCCACGAAGCCAAGGCCAGGGCTGACATCAATGTTGTCAACTGAGCCCCATACTAGGTAGGGGTTTGAGCATCTTCACACCTACACACAGGAACATGCATAAACATGCATCTGGATATCTCTCTCAATGACGACTTTAATCTGGTAAGATCCTATAGATGGTGAAAGAAAAGATAGGAAGTTAGACATACTACTGCCTGACTTGAGTCTGTAACCCTGTTTATAAAAACAGTATAGATTGTGCCTGTCACAAGACAGGTCCAGCCCTGTTCTACTACTAAGTGACTGGACTTCATTTGTGGTATCTCCTCAAGTCTGGTATATTTGATGTAGGTAATGCTAAAACATTTAAAATTACAGTCCCTATAGGGGTAGGAACCTTTCAAACTTCATTACTTCTTCAATTATCAGCACTCTCATTTTGCAAGCTGATCCATACTAATTACTTAAAGAAGTTTGGGGGATTTTTTTTTTCATCTGCTCTTGAGTCCAAGTTTATATGTAACCCTGGCTGAACTGAAATTCACAAAAATAACCAGCGTCTCCCTCCTGAGCACTGGGATTAAAGCTGTGTGGGACAATCCTGACTCTGTTTTCAGTAGGTTTAATTGAGTCACCTGCCCTTTCTCAGTGATTTTTAACTCTCTTTTGTCAGTTCATTGGACCACAGTCCATCAGCCTTAATGAGAAGGCATTTATACTGTGTCTTGAGTGTGTTTCATACACTGTTTTTCTACTCCCACTTTTTGAACTGATTTCCTGCTGAATTTATCCCTGAGCCAGGCTGGGCTCCACAGATCTAGCAATGTGGTCAAAGAGATGGATCTTCACAAAACCAATTTCTATAGAGCCAGGATTTTCAAAGACAACATGGCAGTGAATGTTTGCCCTTTCCTAGTCAGTCGATGCCCATGAGATGACAGAAGCTTATGTATCTATGCCAGAGCCTGATGAGAGAGGTTCAGCCTCAGCTAGGGATAGGGTCGCCCTCTGTCCTATGTGTGCAGGAACAAGTGTTACCAGGAATCACTTTGGGTTAAAGGCAGAGCAAGCTAAAATGTTCTACCTAGTTCAGATTGCTAATTGCCCAATTTGCACATAGTTATGATGTCATAGGTTGTTAAAAAAATCCCAAGTTGGCATCAGTTGGATTTTCTTCTGGAAAACATTACACTATACTTGATTTTGTAAGGCTTCTCTTATTCGTGTAGTCTAAGGTGTTCTTTGAGGTAACAATCCTTGAAGATGTACAAATTTTCAATATAGTTAATTTCTTCTGTGACAAAAGGATAAAAAGTAGTAAACAGGAACTTGTTTGTTGTGTCTTAGTGTTAGATAAATATATGTAAAGGTGGCAGACACAAAGTATACAGTACTAGGTCTTTCAGTTTTGTCCTATTTTGTGAGTACCCGATTGCTGAGCATTTTATATACATTAGATGACTTACAGACTATTGAAACATTGTGGTAGACAGAGTTGAAAGAGCCTCTTTCTTCATCTTATTGATGGAACCATATTCTATTACTAATGTTACAGAGAATTTTAGAAAGTAAATCATACTTAGTGACACATAAACAAAATTTCAAAGTCCATCAAGTTTTCATAATGTCATTAAGATGGGTCTTAGTGCTACAGCTTTCTAGTAACTAAGGCAATAAACATAATACAGAGTGGTACAAGGTTCACTTTAAAATGATTTCCAAGTTCATTGTGGAAGTAAGGATCTATAAAGAGCACATTATTTCTTGTCTTTTTTATAACTTACTGACTTATGCAAATTAGTCCCCAAACAATACTTAATTTGAAATAAACATTATACTTCTTGAAGTTTTGTTCTTTCTAGCTTTGAACTGAAGAAAACCAAGTGTTTGAAAGCTCTCATTTTTGTCAAACTTCAACCATTAAATGAGAACTTATTAGTTAATCTTTAATCATTTCCCCCAGAATGTGAGAGTACTCTTGCATTACTTCAAAGACATTTGAAGGCTAGGCTGGAAGCAGCATTCCACATAGTGGCAAGGTGCCTTGAGGTTTTAAATAGTATCAATCATTTTTTATTATTTGTTAATCTTACTGTTCTAAAAATTATAGAGTGAAATTATCAACTAGTTAAAATATTTAAACAGTTATCTTGTTGACTTAAATGGATGAATGGTAACAGTTTTTGTTTTTTAAACTTAAGCCAAATATATTTCCCTAACTTCTTACTAATTATATAGTTATCTGATAAGATCAATACAAATCTTTCCATTTTATCACTATAAGTGATGAATACTACAGAATTATATTTTATTTTCTTGTTCTGTGAAAGTTCATTCATGTAGCTCACAATTAATTAAAATATGCATTTTCTACTTTATTCATTCAGTTTTTCATTCTCTTTGTTGCTAATTTACATTTAGGTCTAAAAAAATCATAAAGTTGTTATTTAGAAATAAGTGAGGCTTATGTTTTAGGAAAGACAAATAGGGATGCATTTCTCTGCAGGACCCTCGCTACCTTCTCTTAGCAACCAAATCATTCCCAATTTCCTGGTGTATAAATTCAATGTGATCAGTACAAACATACAAGCTGGCAAGATCTGGGCAGTTGAAGCTCATTGCTTTACAATGTCTTTGTTTAAAATCTTTCATAATTCATCCTCAGAAATGGCCCTCTTAGTAATTAGTTACCTTTAATGTCTTCATTTTCATTTAAATGTTCAGTGATCAGGATAATTAGAATTAATTTGGCATTGTCATCTTATGTTAATGAAGCCTCTGCCACTTATCAGGGGCATCCAGCAGGCACAGTGTTAGAGAAAGCGCTACTGCTCACACTTCCACACTGGTTGATGGGCTTTGGTTAAAGTGGTAACAGTGGGACCTGGCCCGATTCCAGGTTAAATTTATGCCACTTTTGTTGGATGATCTTGAACACTCAAGCTGGTGGTCTTGCCCTATTCTAAACCAGCAGAGTTAACAATTCTGTCTCCACTCTTCTGAGTCTTTTACTATGCAACATCACTTCCACCATTAGAGTGATCTCTTTGAATTAAGCTGAAACTAATAGAAGCTGACCAAAACGACGTTGAAAACTTCAGTGAATCTAGAAAACTTAAAGTTCAAGAAATTTTGAATCAAACAACCTGTGATAACGAAATTGCACCTACAAAATTTCAAACTGAAACAGTTCTCTCTCTGCCTGGTGTTGGTTCTCTAGCTACAAGCAGTATATTCATCACCTTTATACAAATCCATGCCTCTACCTCCACAGCAGAATGGGCATGACTTTCACCATCACCATTCTCAACCTTACTCCTGGAAACATGTGGGTTAGAAGGGGTTAACTGCAGAGCAGGGGTGAGAAATCTGAAGGATGTTTAGCCTTGTAAAATGAAGCAGTATGTGAGGCTGCTTCCAAAAAAATGCACAAGTCAGAAAAATGCACAAGTGTCTAAGTCAGAATCCTGTGCTTCGAGGCAGTGGATCTTTCTCTACTAGATTATACACTTTGCTTGTATGTGTCTTCTTGATGAGTAAAGATGTATTATTCACATGCCTATTAGTTTAAATTATTATCATTGATAAAATATACTTATTCATGAAGAGAAATGTTTACTTTCAATCACTAGAATTATAGTGTCTTTGGATGAATGAGAATACCACACTAAACTTGTTAGCTTAGGAAACACTTCGTTTTTCTAATTATTTTTGGGTCAGAGTGTTGGAAAGGGCAGAGCTTGGCATTTCCCTCTGTATTTATTTTAGTATTGGTGAGATTTGCAGTTATGTTGAATCTGATGAGCCAATAACTAATTGGCTAGAATATTCACATTGTCTATCATCTAAGGGTTCAGCTGGTAACACATGTGTCACATCCACCTGCCTGTGTAATGTGACAGTCTCAGAGAAGTAGAATCTCTGTGAGTGGATGAACCTTGAAGAGCATCCTAAGGCATGTCAAGGCAGATGCATGTCTTCCAGTAAGAATAGTTTGAGAAGGTATAGAATGTATTTCATCTACTTTCTTCTGATCAGCATGGTAATATGAAAGGTTTTCTATTATTCTAATAGATTAGATATCAACTTCACCTATTTCTTGGAGTGGGGAATTGAGATAGGGAGCCCCAACCCTGTGAAAAGTTTTAAAACCACCAGGTAGGCAAAAGCTGAGAATTTCTGTACTCAATACAAATAGAAAAATACCTTAAAACTCCCTAGGCATCACCATATAGAAACTAATTTAGGGCAACAAAAGTTAGCAAAGAAAGACAGCCTTGAATGTGCTTTGATGAATGGCAATTTCTTAACGTTGGTGATAAGAAATTATATTTGGGGGTACTTGTGTCTCTTGATGCATATGTAGCAGTAGATGTCCTAGTCAACCATCATTGGGAAGAGAGGCCCTTGGTCTTGCAAAGATTATATGCCCCAGAATAGGGGAATGTCAGGGCCAGGAAGCGGGAGTGGGTGGGTTGGGGAGCAGGGTGGAGGGAGGGTATAGGGGGCTTTCCGGATAGCATTTGAAATGTAAATGAAGAAAATATCTAATTAAAAAATTTGTTAAAAAAAAAAAGAATTTGTATTTGGAAGCCAGTCCATTAAGGCAAGCATGACCCAATTTTCTATATGACTTGTTAGTCCCTATGCTGAATGGAGTGACACCACATCTGAACACATTGAAGACTACCACGTTGAAGTATTTCAACCGTAGAAAGTTGAAGAAGCTAAAGAAACAGAGGGTCCCTTTCCCCAGAGAGCCATTTTCTAAGTTGTTGGCAGTACAATATTAGAAATAGGACAATCTAGAAGTTACCTAAAGAGGTCCTGGTGTGACTAACATTGCCCTAGGATAAACATATTTAGAAAGGGGCCCATTTTAGCACACCTCATGAGAGGAGTGCTCCTAATCATGAAAAACCATTATACTCTCTGGACTTTTAAATTATTTAAATAATTTAAAACTGAGAATCTGAACAGGTTTGCACAAACCTCCAGAAAAGTCATGGTACCTTTCTGGGTACTTGTTATTGTACAAATTCTTATTACTTTGTTTGTTCCATTTGCATACTTACATATGTAAGTCTTAACTGAACCACTTTGGTATGAGAATTATTTCAATATTCTGGACATTTACATTTTATAATCTTTAGCTATCACATCTCTAGAAAGTACCTGAAAATTGCCTCTGGTAGTGTTATCAAAGCAGGAAAGGGGAGATTAAGAGAGAAGAGCAGGTCAATACTAGCTATGACTTCATGGAATACTGTGTCCATATTCATGAATATGTGTTGCTGTGGAGAAAGTGGTGATAAATCCACAGAGAGAGGAGGTGAGCACTCACAAATATTCTGCTCAGTGTTGGGGAAGAAGGCTAGCACAGACTTTGTATCCATGGCTCCCAGCTCTACTCTTCTGCTTATCTGTTTTCAGTTCAGTTAGAATGAGAATAAGCTGGGGGAAACACCAAGGTGGCCTTTCTAATAGGTCAGAATATACATAATTTGCGAATTTATAAAAATATTAATGTTTTAAAAATATTTTTAATATTATAACATAATCATAACATTTATCCTTTCATTTTCCTCCACATATCCCTCCCCACTCTCCTTCAAATTTATGGCATCTTTGTTCATTAATTGTTAGAGGTACACATGTGAATATACGTACATATTCCTAAATAGAATCTGTTCAGTTGCATAATTGAGGCAAAGGCAGAGACTTTGACAATATGCTACAAAATAGCCCACTTTTATATAATAACAAGGTTATTTTGGAATTAATGAATTATGTTATTTGCTATGTGTTGTATAGAATGAAAACAAGTGCAGTAAAATATTTAAACTGTAAATATTCCTATTTTTCTTAATTCTGGTTCTAACCTTGGAGTTCATATGAAAGGAAGTTTTGGTACAATTTTATATTTATTGCTAATAGTTTAAAAATATTTTATTCCTTATTTCCTCTGATGCTGGATATTGTATACATAGATACTTATGCAAGGCAAGTAAACAACATGCCATTGAGTCACATCCCAGCCTTTATTACTCTTTATAACAATAACCACCTATGCCTTTCCCACAATTTTTAAGTATGATGAAAGTCTTCTATATATTATCAAGGAAAGAATGAGAGCTTATCAGTGACAACTATCAGTCGATTTGTTTTTTAATTACAGTGAAACAATAAAACAAGTTAAAAATCCAGACTGACTAGAATTATACTAGAAGCACCACACATTCATTATGATTAAGCATCAGCATCTAATAATATAATGTGGAATAGATAGGTGAGTCAAAGGGAAAAAAGAAAATGAGCATGTAAAATTGCTAGTTGTAGACACAAAATGGGGAAAGTTTATGAAGAAATGAAAGCTAGTGTAGAATTGCAGGTGTATGGGTTCGTGCCTTTTCTGCTTTGTACAAAAGCTTTATGTGTCTCAAACAGCTGTGTCGTTATATGAGCTAGTATCCTGATACACACTCATGTTACTTAAGATGTAACTATCATTTCGATGAATTACAGCTTAACAGATAATTTGCTATAGTTGTCTTAGCTATTTATCTCCAGTATATTATGTGATGTGTTGATTTTAAGACTCTGATGAAATTGCCTTGCAATAGAAAGGAGGAAATGAGTAACATAATCTATAAGCTCAATTAGCATTTTTGTTCTTAAGTAAAGAGCATATGACATCACACAATACTGCTGTGCCTTACCACTTTAGAAACACTTCAGGCCTGGTAGGGAATGCCTTAATAGCATCACTTGGAAGGCAGAGGCAGGTGAATCTCTATGAATTTGAGGCCAGCTTGTTGTACATAGTGAGTTCCAAGGCTACATAGTGAAACCCAATCTTATAAAAGTCAAAAGCCAAAAGCCAGACAAAAAGCAAATTACTAAGATGTTTTTCAAAGTTTTTGTATAAATCAATATTCACAGCAGTTGTGAACATAGGTTTGCCCTCATTCACCTATGCTTTTTGGGTAACAGCTGAAAGCCCTGGATGTGGTTTCTCATCAAAATCCCACTAGATGGATTTTGTAGAATAGTTAAGACATGCAACTTTAAGTTTTGTACTGTTCCTGGATTATATGACAATCAAGCATCAGGAGAAATGAACATTTAGTTACAAATAGTCTAAATTCTAAAACCAATTGCTGTAATGTTTATGTGTACATATGTATATGACACACACAGTCACACAGACACACATACACACATTTATCTATCACCTATCTATCTATCTATCTATCTATCTATCTATCTATCTATCTATCTATCTATCTATATCTGTATGATAGCTTAAGGTTAGGTTCTCTTCAAAGCTGGTTTTTATGACACCCAGGCAGGATTCAGCATTGACTCTAACTTTAGACTGGTACATAAAATTATTGCTATTTAAGGAAACACTCAGAAACAGCCATGAGAGAGCAAGTAGAGCAGCTTTGATAGATGAAAGGTGGCTCCAAATTTCAGCTTTCTGTCACCCTCTGGTTTCTTTCCTTCAGATGTGTTTTCTGTGGTAGCATCAGTTATAATTAAACACCTCAATATGTCATCACCCTCTAGTTCTCTGGCCATATGGTATTATTTCCTTATTATTCATTTT
Source organism: Mus pahari (assembly GCF_900095145.1). Taxonomy (NCBI): domain Eukaryota; kingdom Metazoa; phylum Chordata; class Mammalia; order Rodentia; family Muridae; genus Mus; species Mus pahari. The sequence goes on along the minus strand of NC_034608.1, from coordinate 26,295,524 downwards.
GCTCTAGTCCTCAGACAAGCCACATGTGTCACAAATAACTCCATTAATAAGATACTAGAAAATGTTATTGGTGCTCATCCATTATTACATGGGTTGGTGATTTTTCATGTTTATTTTCCTGGCAGCCTTTTGGATTTGGCCATCTACCTAAACACTGTGTCTTCTTTTCTGCTCTCTCAAACTATCTATTGTTCTTGGGGTTCTTCCAAGCTTAAAACACAGCTACTGGTTCATTCTTGGAACATAGCAATAATGTTACTTTTTTTTGAAGATTTATCATGGTCTTTTATTATTTTCTGTCCTTTTTATTTTTTACTTTTTAAATCTTTCTTTTTTTAAGACTCCAGATTTTATTCCCTCCCAGTTCACCTTCTGACTGTCCCATATCCCATATCTCTCTGCCACCCATCTCCATGAGGATATCCCCACACCCTCACCCCCCCCCCTCTCTCATCCACCACCCCAGCAGACCTCCCCACTCCCTGGAGCCTCCAGTTTTTTGAGGGTTGGAAGATGCATCTTTGACTGAATCTAGACCAGGCAGTCTTCTGCTTTATATGTGTTAGGGGCCTCATATCAGCTAGTGTGTGGTGCCTGGTTGGTGGTCCAGTGTCTGAGAGACCTTAGGGATCCAGGTTAATTGAGACTGCTGGTCTTTCTGTGGGGTCACCCTCCTCATCAGCTTCTTCCAGCTTTTCCCTAATTCAACTACAGGGGTCAGCAGTTTCTGTCCATTGGTTGGGTGCAAATATCTGCATCTGATTCTTTCAGCTGCTTGTCGGGTCTTTCAGAGGACAGTCATGCTAGGTCCCTTTTTTGTGAGCTCTCCATAGCCTCAGTAATAGTGTCAGGCCTTGGGGCCTCCCCTTGAACTGGTCCCCACTTTGGACCTGTTGCTGGTCTTCCTTTTCTTCAGGCTCTTCTCCATTGTTGTCCCTGCAGTCCTTTCAGACAGGAACAATTATGGGTCAGAGCTTTTGACTATGGGATGGCAACTCCTTCCCTCACTTGCTAACCTGTCTTTCTGCTGGAGGGGGGTTTTACAAGTTCCCTCTCCTCACTGTAGGGCATTTTGTATAATGTCCCTCCCTTTGAGTTCTGAGAGCCTCTCACCTTCCAGGTCTCTGGGACATCCCCCACCTCCTCCATCCTAAGGTGAAGTTGCCTGTTTCCATTCTTTCTGCTGGCCTTCAGGGCTTCGGTCCTTCCTGCTCGCCACCCCCAATACCTGATCATATCTGCTCTGTAATTTAACCACAATTTGAATAATGACAAGTACCATTTGTCCCTGTCCTGTGGACATATTTTTTGTTTTTTTGTTTTGTTTTGTTTTGTTTTTTTCCCTGCAAAGGCTTCTGTAAAAACATTTGCTATTATCTATACCTGGCCATACATACTGACATTTCAACTTCAACTGACCAAAATTCAGACAGATACTTTTCAATTAAAGCCCCTTGTTCTTTAGGGCTGAGAGTATGCATCTGCAGTTAAAAGCATGTAGTGCTCTTGCAAAAGACCTGAGTTTGTTTTCCAGTGGGTTTCTAGCACTCATATAACATGGCTAACAATTGTCTGAGATTCCAGGTCCAAGGAAACTTGACACCGTTTCTGGTATTTATGGGCACCTAGACTCACACATCCACACACAGACATATATGCATGCTTAAGAATGGATCTGCTTATTCTTCTATGTTAATTACCTGTCATGAACATTGATTAATAACATTGTTTCTCATCATTAGAATGATCTTTGCCCACAACCAACCATGGCTCTACCTGGTAATGGCTTTCTCATTGCTCTAAAATGCAGCTCTCATGCACATTTATCTGCATTCTGTGGCAGTTTCAGAAGATTATCTAGATCATTTTTGAACCTGTGATGTGTTCACTAACACTTTTCTTTCTCTTTTTTAAATTGGATATTGTATTTGTTTACATTGCAAATGTTATCCCCTTTCCCAGTTTCCCCTCTGCAAACCCTACTAACACTTTTCAAATGGCAACTTTGGTCTATGTAAACAACAAATGTGATATATTCTTACTTTACTCATTATGCTATGTTGAATATACTATAATTGCAGAACCATATTTTAAATAATTTTTAACTGTGATCTAATTTTACTTATGCCCTACTGTTGAACGGAGAGTTATGTAACCCCCATGTTGTTATCTTGAAATCCTGATCCCCAAATGTATGGTATTAGTAGATGACTCTTATGTGATTGAATTAATGTTCTTTTCTAGTAGGTTTTAGAAAGACATGTAATCTATTTTACTGTGTTATGACGGTTTAAGAAAAAATGCTGTTAACCAAGCAGGTCAGAGGCACTTTTTAAAATCCAAATACCAACAGCCTAAACTTTATTTTCCCATAATTCACAATTGTTAGAAATACATTCATTTTATACATTAATCTCTAAAATAATTATTTTTATGATAAAACATAAATATTGTCATATATAAATATAATAATGAGGTGTATGGTCACTGTTGTAGCAAGTATCTAAAGCATAGAAGTAAGTTTATGTCTGGGTTTTTAGAAACTGAAAGAGTCTTGAGGTACAAGGTATGAATCATCACATTATACTAAGGAAAGCCTTAGTACTGTACTTTATGAAGCTCTAGGGAGGACTTAGAAGTAAGAGAGTTATAGAGAACACCTCACACTGTCTCACACTTACACACACATGACTGGTAAGTGAGATATATTTTGAGTCTTAGACAAAATTAAGAACACAGGCTATTTTCTTCCTTTTAAAAAACTTCAAAGTAGAATTTTTTATTCAAAATATATTCTAAGTTCCTCTTTCCCAACTTCTCTCATACCCTTCCACCTCCCCATGCACACATATAATCTCTCTCTCTCTCTCTCTCTCTCTCTCTCTCTCTCTTCCTCTCTCTGTCTTTCTGCCTCATTAGAAAACAAACAGGTATTGTAGGGAAAATAAGAAAATAAGTCAAGATAAAAATAAAAGATAAAGAAAACAGAATAAGACAAAATAAACAAATGAGCAGGCAGAAACGAAACCTATAGACTCAGAGATACTCATCATGCACACAGATACCTCATAAAGCAGAAATAGTAACACATCAGCAAAAAACCTGTAGGAAAAAATTTACTGACAAAGCAAAAACAAAAACTCATAAAAAAATTCCACTGATTTTTACCTTATGTTGCAATCAATTACTGGACATGGGGCCTGCCATTTATTCACAGTGTGATTCCATTAGAGAAAATTAGTATTTCCTTTGCAAGTGGTTATTAATTGAGATAACTTTCTGAATTATAAGTGGAGATGTATGTCCACTTTCCAGCATAGCATTGCTGTTCAGTCTGGCTTAGTCCTGTTTAGGATGTGTGCATGATGCCACAGTCTCTGTGAGTTCACATACTCATCAATCCTGTTGAGTGTAAAAGGCTTGTTTTCTTGGTGTCGTCCATTTCCATTGGATTATACAACTTTCTGTCTCCTCTTTCACATAGTTTAGGGCTGAGTGTTACAAGGTCCCTCATTATCTGGACTTTGTCCAGATTAATTCTCTTTATTTGTACTCCTATATTGCAGGAGGAAGCATCTCTGATAATGGCTTAACAAGGCATTGGTCTATAAGTAGAGCAGAATATCGTTAGGCATCATTTTATTGGTATGTTTCTTGAGCAGACAGTAGTATTTGGTTTTCTCCAAAGTTATTATCTAGTCTCAATTTCTTGGGCACCTGAGCATTGTTTGGCATGGGTTCCACTTAATGGAATGGGCCTTAAATCCAGTCATATAGATTTTGGTTACTCCCACAACTTTTGGGCCACTAGTGTACTGACATACCATGTATGCAAGTCACCATTGAAAACTAAAGGCTTCATAGCTGGGTCAGTGTTTACTGTTCTTTGGTAATATTCATAATACTTTCTTGTACCATGAACACTAGATGGTAGGAGGGAGCTGTATATTGAATTCCTTTGAATATTCACTTACTATAGCATCTTCCAGATTTGCTCTTTGTTGGTTTTTGCTTTGTGAAATAAAATTACTAAGTTCTTAGCCTGTAGAGAAACTTTAATCCATCAACATGGCTGCTCCAGTAAGGAATCATATCCGAAGACCTTCTAGGTCTGTGTGATCTAGCTGGAATACAAACACAGCTTTAGCACACACCTTTAATTCCAAACAATGAAAGCAAAGTTAGTTTGTAAAAGGAAACAGCCATGTTTAAAAATGACTTTTAATTGAGAGGCAAAGTGATGAATCAGAGAAAGATTTGACAGAATGAGTGAGAGATAGGATGTGACCAGCTCTCATGAGAATAGACAAGAAAGGGACTGGCTTTAAGAGAGAGAGGGGGGATAGTTTTACTGGGACTGTTTTATAGAGACAGGTATCAGAGGGAACAATCTAGATATGTGTGAAGACAGAATGAGCCAAGGAATGAGAAGTATCCAGAAAGTTAGAACATATTGCTAAAGTTAGTGTGAAGCATGCAGACCAATCCAATCAGAAGGTAAGAGAAGCCAGTTTGCAGAAGTCAGTTTGGAGGGAAGTTTGGACCAGAACAGCTGAGTCAAAACAGCCCTTCAGCATTCAGAAATAGCTAGAAAGGATGAGCTTATCAGTAGTAAGCCTCCAATACTACAATTGTATCTGGTGAACGAAAGTTACTTTTCTTCTAGCCAAATTAACTAAAAGATGGAGAGAGATGATCCACACATCCAAATGAATAAAATCTCAGAGGAAAATGCAGACATAATAGACACCGAGGAAACCCAGATAATCTTAAGACACACTTAAAACAAAGCAAAGCAAGAACAACAGCAACAACAAGAAACTACCACCATGGATAAACCCTTCACCAAATTAACTAAATGATGGAGACAGATCCAAAGATCCAAATTAATATAATTAGATGGGAAAATGCAGATAAAACAAGAAACTTGGGGGAACTCAAAGAATCAAAAAGAAATACTTTAAAACAAAAGTCAAGAACTACAATCTACCAAATTGGAAAACAAAAGAGAAATGGATACATGTCTTCATGTACACCACCTTCCAAAGTTAAACAATTCAAGCAGATCAATATCCCCCAGTGAAATTGAAGCATCAATCAATATCCCACTTCCCTGCCCCCTCCCAATAAAAAGGAAAAAAAAAGGAAAAAGAAAAAAGAAAAAAATCTCATGACCAGATGGATTCAGGAGAGAATTCTATCAACTTTCAAAATATTCTGCAAAAAAAGAAACATAGGGGGCATTGTTTAATTTTTTTTTATGAGGCTTCAATTACACTGATTACCAAACCACACAAAGGCAAAGAAAGTGAATTTTAGACTTTTCCCTTGTGAACTTAGATGTAAAATCCAATAAATACTTGCAGACCAAATGTGAGAATGCATTTAAAAAGATCATCTACTATAATCAAGTAGATTATACCCTAGTTATGCAGAGGTGGTTCAACGTCTAGATATTGATAAATATAATCCAGGTTATAAACAGACTGAAAGACAAAACAAACAAACAAACAAACAAAAAACCCTCATACAATCTTCTCATTAGATATATAAAAGGCCTTTTGGAAAAAACCAACACATGTAGACATAATATTTTACTTTGTTTAAAGTTTACTCTTAGGACCCCAATGGAGGAGCTAGAGAAATTACCCAAGGAGCTGAAGGGGTCTGCAACGCTATAGGTGGAACAACAATATGAACTAATCAGTACCCACAGAGCTCATGTCTCTAGCTGCATATATAGCAGAAGATGGTCTAGTCAGCCATCATTGGGAAGAGAGGCCCCTTGCTCTTGCAAACTTTATATGCCCCATACAGGGGAATGCCAGGGCCAAGAAGTGGGAGTAAGTGGGCAGGGGAGCAGGGTGGGGGGGAGGGTATAGGGGACATTCGGGACAGCATTTGAAATATAAATGAAGAAAATTTCTAATAAAATAATTATAAAAATTCTTAAATAGAAAAGTTTACTCTTAGATTATCCAAATGATGATTTCTCTGTTCTCATATCTCTTTTCAATCTGGACATGGCATTGTAATTCTTATACCAAGAATCTCCTGTCTCAAGTTTCTGTAAACGGCTCTTACAATTTACTCTCTGCCCTGTCAAAAAATGCTGATCGCCCAGTGACTTGACAGGTTAGAGAATAACATGGGATGTCCTCCAGCCAGAGGAATTAAAAAGAGGGAGATCTGTATCAGCTGGCAGGATGGAAGAATTGGAGCCATGCAGAAGAGGTACAAAGAGCCAGATCAAAAATAATATGCAAGTACCGTGGGATGGGGCCAGGAGGTAGCCAGATTAGAATAGGAGGCAAAGGTTGATCAATAACTGCTCAGCTATGGAATACAAGTTTTGAATAAATTTTATTTTTCTGTGTGGTTATTGGGGAATAGTGCAAGGTAAAGAAATATAGTTACCTAATTCACTATTTAATTTATATTAAGGTTACAAATTACAAATACCCCTTCATAGTATAAGTAATGGAGAGTCTATGGATATAAGGAACATAGCTCTAAATAAAGGGGTAGTTTAAAGCAAGCTCAAAAACAACATCAACTTAGATGGAGTAAAACTAGAAGCATTTCCAGTAAAATCAATTACAAGAAAATGTTGTCCAGTTTATCTGGCTCTATTCAATATAGTACTTGAAGTCTTATCTTAAAATAATTAGACAACTTAAGGAGATCAAGGAAACACTATTAGGAAAGGAAGAACTCCAACTATTTTTTTGCATAAGAACTCATGATTGGAAAGGGGAGTTCACAATGTTCTAAACTAAGGTTACAAATGGAGAAGGTTCCTATATCTACCCAAACGTTCTTAGAAGGCAGAACTTTGAGTAGTTAAGCTGAATCTATTACTGAGGTAATTTCTTGGCAGTTTTGTAGGAACAGCCTTGTTCCTTGTGTATATTTAAGATAAAATATTTTAAAAGCAAGGTGGTTTTTTAATGAAATTATTATCCACAAGATAAATAAAACTTACACATTTATTGTTCTTATAAATTATACTTTTAAACAAGTCTTGGAACAGATACTTAAAGAAGTAATTTCCACAATGGAAAGCATACTAGGGATGTGTCCAAATGACTATCTGAGAAGCAAGTAATCTGTCTCAAGAACAAACAAGCTGTACCTTCTGCATAAATGGAAGCATTATAAGCTTGGAGTACAAGATCCAGGAGATGGAGTCCCATTATATGGGCAAGACCACCACACATACCTTCCAGTTCCAAGCCAATTGAAATCATGGAAAAAGATGTCATTGCCACCTGGAATGAAGGCTTGAAGAACTATCCGATGATAACTAAATATATGAAAATCCACAGACACACATATGAAATCCGTGGGTGATTTAGTTGCCTGGAGGCTTGTGGATCCAATAATTACTTGACAACACTAGAGAAGTACTCACCCATGAAGCCAAGTAGTTGGTGTGACATGAAGACAAAGAATATTAATCATTAGACTTTATGGTTAATGTTATTTTCTACATTAGGCCACAGATGAACTATGGACTTATCTTTTATTTATTTTTCCCATTTTCCCTGTTTGGAATGGGATTTTGTGTCCCGTGCCTGTCTTATTCTAGTATTTGTGAATTCATTATATGTCAATCATTGGTTCATAATTGAGAAAATGTATTGTAACTAGAAACTGATTCACATTTTAGTTAGGTGATATTTCAATAGTATTTTGAACTTTTGACTCTGGTCCTAATAGTAAATTAAGGCTTTGAAATAGAGGGAAGAAAGAGAAGTGAGAATGCTGTAATTATCATCTCCAAAAGTAAAACATCTATTTACTACCAAAAAAAGCAAATACACTACGCATATATTTACACACTCCCTGAATACAGAAGACCATTATGATTTAAGTTAGTGGTCCTTCCTTAAATAGAGTTTTACAGTGAATTAATAGTGATAAAACTGTCTCTAGTCTAAACACTGCTGTGAATGCCATTTTGAACTTTTTTGTGAGTTTTGATTAGAGAATTATCTAAAACAAAAGATCTGATATTCTACAATAAAAAAGACCAAATAAAGCAAATGCAAAGCAGGCATGTGCACTATGGGGTGAATAATGTCTTGGGAGACCCATGAATTAATTTGCACGTGAAGGAAAAAAATACTAAAAGTTTTGATTCTGAATTAGAAGATATTTTTTTTGTAGAGTGTGTGAAAGCAGCTATTTTTCCAAAAAATAATTGTGTAATTAGTTAAAATGAAGAAATAGTGACTTATAGGACCTAGGTGACAAAAGGCATATTCCAGTTGCAATATTTTATTCTATCATATCTTCAAAAGTTTTTTACAGTATAATATGAGACATAGTCTAGTTCAGCAAATGAAAACTAGCACACACACACACACACACACACACAAATGCTCACATACATACATATGTGAAGTTTAAAATTTATTGAGTGCATAATTTTAAAATGTCTGTTTATCTGTTTAATACTCTGCTATGATATTTATATGGCCTTTGATTTTGTGAATTTTGAACAAATATGTGAATGTCTCCAAAAATTTGTTCTACTATTATCAAAGAAGTTAGTGAACTCTGATACTCAAAGCATGATCATTTCATATTAACTTGGAATTTTTAAAAATTAATTATTCATCCCTTTCAAGATATACACTTAAGTTGCTTTAATTTGATTACAAGAATTAACTATATTTTAAAATTATGATTAAAATACATGCATATAATCTTTTAAAATATGTTTAATTGTCCATATTCTACTATACTTAGCCCTGGAATTTAGAAAATAGTATTAGATGAATAAATTAATGGATGGGATTGTATATATTAATTTACTCCTCAATTAAGTAAAATAGACAAACACAAGTATTTACATTTAGAAATATCTTACTGCATGTATCACTTTCTTTCCTGTTTACTACTACATTGCAAATACAATTTAAGGAAAGAGCTTCACTGTAGCTCCAAGTTGGAGGGTACTTTCCATAACAGCAACTGAGTCATAGCTACAGTTGCTTGAAGGAACTGGACAAACTGTGTGCATAGTAAGGAAAAAGACAGTGTATAGTTTCCATGCCCTGTGAACTTTTTGTCTTTTATTCAGCTCAAGATAACCACCCCAAGGGCTGGTACAACCCACGGCTAAGTGGAATGTTTTTGTTGACTATACCTGATCTAGAGACATTCAAACAGGCATGCCTAGAGAGTCATGAAAATTAGATCATGCCAGAGCAGATTACAGGAGGCTTGTCTCCTACTTAATTAATTGTAGGTGCTATCAGGCAAATAATATTCATAATTGCATTATTTTCATATGCATCCCATTTAAGTAAGTTGATTCTTGCAAAAATCATTATGCATATTTCTGTTCTGTACACATATTTTGTATAAATATTAAGAATATAAATGCATCTCTGTGTGTGTTTAAGTGTGTGACATCAATCAATTAAAGTAGGCTAGGGATTTCAAAGAAAGGAAGGTTATATGTGATATTTTGAAGAAAAGGGAAAGTGGGAAATGTATTATAATGTCAAAAACAGAAAAGTAATAAAAATAATAGTATTTGAAGTTTACAACTGTCCTATCAAGGTCTTTAGATAATTATGTTGGGATTTTTGATGGGGATGGCATTGAATCTGAAGATTACTTTTGGAAGATGGCCATTTTTACTATGTTAATTATACTGAACAATGAGCATGGGATATCTTTCCATCTTCTGATATATTCTTCAATTTCCTTCCTTAAATCTTGAACTTTTATCATGTAAGTTTTTCACTTGCTTGGTTGAAGATACCTCAAGATGTTTTATATTATTTGAGGCCATTATGAAAAGTGTTGTTTCCTTGATTTCTCTCTCTGTCTGTCATTTGTTTTGTCATTGTTTTTGTTGGGCATTTTTTGTTATTGTTTTGCTTTGTCTTTTGAGTTAATCTTGTATCCTACAGTTTTGCTGAAAGTTTATCAGCTGTAGAATTTTTAGGATCACTTATGCATACTATTGTATCATTTACAAATAATGATACTTTAACTTCTTCCTTTACATTTGTATCCCCTTGGTCTCATTCTGTTGTCTTTTTTTCTGGCTAAAATTTCAAGTACTATATGATAAAGATGTGGAGAAGGTGGATAGCTTTCTCTTGTTAGTAATGAAATGTCTTGAGTTTCTCCATTTAATTTTTTGTTGGCCATCAGTTTGCTGCAAATTGCCTTTTTTTTTTATATGTTTATGTATGTCCCTTGTATTCCTAATCTCTTCCGTTATTTTATCATCAGCGTGTACTGAATTAAATTTATTGATTTTTCACATATCAAACCATCTCTGCTTCGTTGGGTTGAAGCAAGAACAGCTAAAACAACTCTGAGCAATAACAGAATTACTGGAGGTATCACCATCCTTGAGAATTATGTATACTAGCTGTATCACATAGCTGTAGTACAAAATAACAACAACCACAACCACCACAACAAACCAGAATGCTATAGCATAAAAACAGAAATGTTGATCAAATAATTAAACTGAAGGCCCAGATATGAATCCAAATAATATTATGGTACATATAGACACCAGGTTTTGGTAAAGAAGGCAGAAATAAACACTGTTGAAAAAAGATAGTATTGTCAACGCATGGTGTGGGTTAAATGGAATGCCTGTAGAAGAACACAAATAGACCCATATTTATCTCCCTTCAGAAAGTGCAAGTCCAAATGGATCAAAGACCTCAACATAAAACCAGTTGCACTGGACTTGATAGAAGGGAATGTATGAAATATCCTTGTGCACATTCACACAGAAGACAACTTTCTGAATAGGACAACAGCACAAGGAATAAGAGTAATAATAAATGTAACATCATGAAACTGACAGGTTCCTGTAAGGCAAAGGACACCATCTAGCAAACAAAGAAAGCAGGAAACTAAATATGAAAAAATATCTAATTTTAAAAATGGGGTATAGACCTAAACAAAGAATTCTCAACAAAGAAATAACAAATGATCAGGCTCTCCTCTCCCCCGTACTTTCCCCCGACCCTGTCCACTTTCCCTCCCAGGTCCCTCCCTTCCTCCCCACTTGTGATTGCTTTTTTCTCTCTCCCAAGTGGCACTGAGGCATCCTCACAAGGGACCTTCAGCTTGTTGACCTTTTTGAGTTCTGTGGACTGTATCTTGGGTATGGTGTACAGTTTTGTGATTTTTTTTCTAATATCCACTTATTAGTGAGTACATACCACACATGTCCTTTTGGGTCTGAGTTACTACACTCAGGATGATATTTTCTAGTTCCATCTGTTTGCCCACAAAACTCATGATGTCCTCATTCTTAATAGCTGAGTAGTATTTCATTGTGTAAATGAATCACATTTTCGGTATCCATTCTTCTGTCCTGGGACATCTAGATTGTTTCCAACTTCTAGCTATCACAAATAAGGCTGCTCTGAACATAGTGGAACATGTGCCTGTGTGGCATGGTGAGACATCTATTGGGTATATTCCCAAGAGTTGTATAGCTGGGTCTTCAGGTAGATCTATTTCCAATTTTCCGAGGACCTCCAGATTGATTTCCAGAGTTGTTGTACGTTTGCAATCCCACTAGCAATGGAGGAGTGTTCTTCTTTCTCCACATCCTCTCCAACATGTGTTGTCACCTGAGATTTTGATCTTAGCCATTCTGATAGATGTAAGGTTGGAATCTCAGTGATCTGATATTGGGTGAGAGAAAAGGATTGAAGCCCTGAGGGCCAGCAGAAAGAATGCAAACATGCAACCTTGGGAAATAGGAGGTTAGGGGCACCCCCAGAATGCACCAGAGACCTGGGAGGTGAGAGACTCCCAGGACTCAAAGAAAGAAACCTTAGATGAAAATCCCACCAGTAGGAAGAGGGGACTTTGCCTCCAGCAGGAAGACAGGACACCAAGTGAGGGATAGGGTTGCCATATCACAGTCACATCTCTGACCCATAATTGTTCCTGTCTGAAAGGGTTACAGGGATGGAAATGGAGAAGTACCTGAGGAAAAAAAGGCCCAGTGACAGACCCAAAGAGGGATCCAGCTCAAGGGGGAGGTCCCAAGGCCTGACACTATTACTGAGGCTATGGAGCACTCACAAAAAGGGATCTATCATGACTGCCCCCACTCAAAGATCCAACAAGCGGCTGGCTAAAAGAGTCAGATGCAGTTGTTTGCCCCCAACCAATATTCAGAAGCAGTTTACCCCTGTTGTTGAATTAGGGAAGGCTGAAAGAAACTGAAGAGAAGGCCAATCCTGTTGGAGGACCAGAAGTCTCAATTAATCTGGACCCCTGAGGTCTCTCAAACACTGGACCATCAAACAGACAGCATACATCAGCTGATATGAGGCCACCTACACATAGAGAAGAGGACTTCTGGGTCTGTTTTTATTCAGAGATGATGCACCTAAGCCTCAAGAGACTGGAGGTCCCAGAGTGTTTAGAGGTCAGGTGGGGTGTGGGCCCATGCAGACAGGGGCATGAGCAGGAGGTATAGGATATGAACAGTAGGAGGGTGGATGGGGGAGAGGGAGTAAAAAATGAAGTGTAAAAAATAATTAATTAATTAATTAAAAAAGAAATCATAAATGAATCAGAAATGCTTAAGTAAATAGTCAATATCCTTAGCTATCTTGGGCATGTAATTCAATAGTGCTTTGGTGTTCCAACTTACATGTGTTAGACTGCCTAAAATCAGTAACACAAGTGACAGTTGGTGAGGATGTGAAACAAGGAGAACACTTTTTTACCAGTGAGATTGCAAATATGTATATCCACTATGGAAATCAATACGGCATGTCTTAGGGTTCTACTGTTGTGAACAGACACTATGACCAAGGCAAGTCTTATAAAGGACAACATCTAATTGGGCTGGCTTATAGGTTTAGAGGTTCAGTCCATCATTCGGAAGAGGGCAGCATCTAGGCAGGCATAATGCAGGCAGAGCTGAGAGTTCTACTTCTTCATCTGAAGGCTACTAGTGGAAGATTTACTTTCAGGCAGCTAGGTTGGGCATATTTAAGTCTATCCCCATCATGACACAACTACTTCAACAGTCCACACCTCTTAATAGTGCCAGTCCCTGGGCCAAGCATATACAAACCAACACATGGTGGTTCCTTAAAGTAGGACTTAAAAACCCAGCAATACCTCTCTTGGGTATAGTTGCAAAAGACAGTTTATTCTACCACAAGGACACTTGCTCAACCAAATATTTGCAGCTTTACTCATAGTAGTCAAAAACTGAAAATGATATAGATGTCCCTCAACGGAAAAATAAAGAAAATGTGGTCTGTTTATCTAATAGAGTATTACTCAGCTGTTAAAAACAACAACAACAACAAAAAGAAAACAAAAACAAACACAAAACATCATAAAATTTTCAGGCATATAGATCTAGAAAAATACCACCCCCAGTAAGGTAAATCAGACTCAGAAATACAAATATGGTATGTATTAACTTATATGTAGGTATTAGCCACTATGTAAATACTAACCAAGACAAAATCTGTAGATATAGGGAGTTAAGCTAAAGAGAAAGGTTTTAGGAGGGATTCAAAGACCTCCTTTGGAGGGGGAATTAGAATGGATTTCATGTGTGCATGTGGGCAAATGAGAATAGAAGTCAGAGGGATCAAATATTGGAGAGGGATGGGATGGAGGTAGAGTATCAGGAAGAAACAGCTGGAACTGTGGGGCATTCTGGGGATGACATTTCATCATCTACTGCAGTGGAAACTTTCTGGAATGTACAAGGTGATCCTAATGAGGACACCAAGTAATGAGGAATACAGAATCTCAAATGGCCATCTCTTGTAGCCAGGCAAGGCTTCCAGAGGAGGGACTGGATTGCATTCAGTTGAGTTTATGGTTAAGGGTTTCCCATGGAAATCCCCAAGTATCCCAGGATAATGGTAAGACAAAGAATTGTTTTCAGCAACCTGACAATAGGGCTCATTGCCAAGGAAAATTTTACACAATTCATTGAGCATGGAAAAGCTAATCTGGTGCCTGAACAGGGCCTCTCCCACCACATTCTAGTTTTTAAGATATGGGATGTTTCTGTAGACTACTAAAAGAGAAATAAGAACAACAACCCATCCACAAAACCCTTGACTGATAATCTGTCCTGCCTGGAACAATATGTTGGGGCAATGGTGATATAGAACCTGTAGGAGTAGCAAACCAATGTCTGATTTGGCTTAAGGTCCAGTCCATGAGAAGGAATTCCTACGTAGCACTGCTTGGGTAACCAAGAACCAGAGACAAGACAGCCCAGAGTCCTAGGTTACAACCAAGCATGACTGGTCAAAAAATAAGTAAAATGATTACTAATGTTATTCTGCCATACTCATAGATTGGTGCCTTATTCTGTGATCATTAGAGATACCTCCTCCTTCAGTACCAGATGAGAAAAGGTGCAGAGGTTGACAGATAGACATTATGTGGAGAAAGTGTAAGTTAGAGGTCTTATCAAGCCCCTTCCTTCAGAACTCAAGGAATACTATGGAAGAGGAGGCAGAGATATTGTAATTATCACTGGGGATGGGGAATACCAGGAGCCAAAAGCCTTTGGAAACAACTAAGAAAGAAGCTTATAAGCTCACAGAGACTGAGACAGCAAGCACAGAGCCTTCATGGGTATTCTGTGTATATATTATACCTATTTGCTTAATATTATTCTGGAACTCATTACTGTGAGAATGAGTTGGTTTCTGACTCTTGCTCCTGGGACTATTTTCTTCTTGTTGAGTTGCCATGTCCAACTTTGATATAAAAAAAAACCCCTTCATCTGATAACAATTTTTTCTGTCTTTTTAAATTATCTCCCAGAAACCTGATATTTTTAAATAAGGGACAGAAAGTCATCTGATCAGGAGAGAAGGAAAGGTTGGAAAGAACTGGGGGAATAGAGAGAAGAGGAACAATAATCAGGATATATGATATAAAAAAAAGAATCTATTTTTAAAAATAGCAAATTTTATTGAAAGAATACATTGTATATCAAAACTGTCTTAAAAATTGATACACTTTGTATTTATCAGTCAAGAATAGTTCCACAAATGCCTTCTCTGGTTGGAACACTTCTACTTATTTCCTCCAAGATGTTGTTCCTCCAAGATGTTCCTCATCCTGTATCACCACATCACCATAAAGGTGGCTCCAAACTTGTCCATGTGTCACTGAAATTGTTAACTAACTACAGGTGTGATTCCAGGTTTTACAAAATGAGAAACTTTAATCCCACATTTTTGTCACTTCCTTTGCTAGTTTATCTTTTCTTGGTTTGGGAGTGCAGACAACAGAAGCAGAAAGGATGTTTATGGCTGAGCTTGAGTGTGCAACTTCAGTATGGTAATGTGCAAATCAGTCTGACTTATTTCCCTGGAAGATGTTTGTTCTGACATAATGATTGACATACTGGTGATTTTTTATTTATGGCTTTTTGCTTTCACAGAGATCTTCATTATCTCATGGTTGTTCTGTGTCTTTCAAATTTTTCTTCAGAGCCTGAAAAAAATGGGAGAAATCAATTGCACAGGCTGTGCTTAAATTCCTAAAATTGTTTGCTAATGTATTCAGAACACAACACAGCTCCATATGTCAGCATGTTCAGGATCTATAGAAGAAAACTATCAAGGATGAACCAACAGTTCTCTTAGAAAGGTGAGGGGCAGAAAACCATGGATAAATGATGGAACTGACTTTTGAATTGCTGCATAAAATAGCGCATGCTTTCTATTGTTTAACTTATTTTACAATTGGGAGACACTGGGACTTTCAGCCTCATATTTGTTTGTTGTAGTTAGAAGGCTCTCAAAATGACTTTGGTGGGATTTTAACAGTGTTGTCCTTGATGGCCTCTAAGTAAATGCAGGTGGAGCTTCTAATGTATATAGCTTTTTTCTGCCATGGAATGGGATAACAGTGGTAGGCTATATTTTTTGGAGAGGTGAAGATGCAAGATTTCAGAAGACATTCATTTTCCAAATTATTTAACTCTAAACTGAATTATTGAGAGATTTTTTCTGGGTGATACTGGCCTAATTGGATGAGCTTTGAAAGTAGTCAAAGATCATAGGTTTACTACTCTGAAAGTTGCAGAGATCTTTATATAGGAATTCAAAATATGCCACTGTTGTTTGCCATTTTCTTCTTGATTCGACAAAATGCTTAACAAAAGCAACTTAAAGGTTCAATTTTGGCTCACAGAAGGAGTATATCAACTGACAGGATGGGGAAGTCATGTCAGCAGGAATTTGCAATTGCTGATTACAAATGCTGGTAGATAGCAGAGAGTGATGAACGTTCATATTCAACTTGTTCTTTTGGTTTTGTTTAATTTGGGCTCAGAGCACATGGAAGACTCTCATTTAGGGTAGATCTCTTTACCTTACTTAACACATATAAAAAACTTTGTCACAAACATGCCCATTGGAGAAGACTATACAGAAACAACATATAATTAAAAGAAGTCTGAACACTATGAATAATGCTTAACCAAAATAAAAATGTACATTGCTCAATAACCATGATATTTGTTTCACAATTAAAATATTATGTAACTGTTTACCACATTTTACTTATTCAGGCATGGAGGGACAAAGTTGTTATCTCAGGACTTGAGTGTCTGAGAAAGGTCAGTTGGAATCAAGGCCAGTCTTAGCAACATGGTGGGACTGTGTTTCAAAAACAATGGAAAGATGAGTTACACTGGTTTTAGACTATGCTCATCAGTTATTCTAACACTGTGACAAAATTCCTGAGATAAATCAGCTTTTAAGGAGGAGAGATTTATTTTGACTCAGTTTCATGAGTTTCATTTCATGGTTACTTGGTATTTTGCATGGGACTACATTGGCACAGTTCTCATAATGTGACTCTAGGGTACAGAAAATTTGCTTATTTCATAGTGTGTGCATTCCCAATATCCCATTCACAGTCATTTCTAAATTAGCCTGTTGCCCAGTTGGCCCCACCTTTAAAATGTTCAGACATACTTCAGTCATGTCATAAGCTATAGGCCAATCCTGATACATACTCTTTAGGGAGACATTTAAAGTCTAAACAAAGGCTTAATTTTCTGTGTAAAATTTCTAAGAGAGGATAGATACACGTATGTTTTTCTCACAATTGAGTTATCATAAGTCAGAAGCTGTTTCGTTTATCCTTTTCTTGATAAATTCTAGATTTAATTTAAAAAAGTAAAAATGTCACAGGGCATATGTAAAATATAAATGTCCTGTGATATGAAGACCAAATAACTATTGAGGGTATTGAAACATCCTTCAATTGATACCAAATATATTTTATAAAATAAAGCGTTATGGTTTGGAAAAAAGAGGATGTTTACCATAATAATTTTTTAGAAATTAAAATTATTTAATGCTTTTGAAATTATGCTCTCCAGATTTATTTTTATGCTACTTTATTTATATTAAATAGGAAAAGGGCAAATATTTAATATTACTGTCTTTGACAGCTGTTCTCTTCAGACATTACTTTTGTCTTTTCAACTTATAAATAATGTATAAGAATGCTGATCGCATACTTATTTTTATAACATTTTACCTTTTAAAATAAAATTATTAAATTCAAGCAAAAATTTAACTTATTATGAAATTTTGCACTGATAAAGAATAGCTATATTGTATACTTATTCTGTTCTCTGTATGCCCATAATATATTTAAATCCAAAGTAGTGGTTGAGGAACATATCTGTGGACAGTTTGGTTAAACTCAGTTTCCATGACGCATTTCTCTGTCCACATTGCATTTATCCAAAGAATTTAACTTCCATAATGAGCAGAATTTGGGTTTATTGAAAGACATTTTGATTGTTGATTTTACACATGATGGCTATGAAATAGAAAGAGGGGCAGAGGAAACAATATAGACATTCCATAGTGCATATGTTTGGGAATCTCCGAGAGTCAACTTAAGTTTCTCTTCACACATTAAACACTTGTTTCTTCATTTTGATAATTTGTTGTTAAACTCATCTATTAATCTACCCCTGAGTAATCATATATGTATATATATATATATATATATATATATATATATGCTAATTGGTGGGCAATTCCAATTAGATTTTCCCAAGTACAGTCTTTAAGGCCAATATGTACTCATTTTAAATGTGTGTCAAAGTTTCCCAAGGCAAAATGGTGACGAGAAGAAGGAAAAGCCAGTCTTAAAACAGTTTAAATGTTGGAAAATTTTAAAAGGAAGACTAACCTAGAAATGAACAGTCTTGCTTAAGAAATTTGGTAGAGATGATATCACAGAAAGAGAGAAAGGAATATCATAGAGAAATAAAATTTAAATAGCACACAATAATGATTTAAAATAATTTTATTTTTAGTGCAAAAATCTCTACTTGTTTTCCTGACATTCACTATTACAATTCATGTGTTAACATCAGTATCATGCATATTGAAGCCAAAAAATTACACAGTTTACCATTTATGATGGCAACACAGCAGTGGGGAAGTCATTCTAACAAATCATTTCTCAGTCAATCCTGCTATATTTTACACCAGTTCCTACCTTCATTTATATCCTAATTTGGATATGCTTTTTAAAAATCTAATCATAGTTGTAAATTTTTCAGGTTATAAAGATGGCCTGAAAATTAACAATTGATATAGAGATGCAATTTTCTTCCTTATTTCTATACATTTAGTATTAGGTAAAACTTATTTGAGACATTGAGTGCTACTGTAAAATTTATATGTCACTAATGGAGAAAATTACTTCTTAACTATACAATTCTGTCTGGATACCTGCTATATTTTATTCTGTCACTTTTGTTTTGGAACCTATAATTTTCTGTGAATCTTATAAAAGAATTTTAAGAGATATTTTTAAAAATAAAATTAATACAGCAAGAAAAACACCGCTAACTAGCCAACTATCTAAAGTGAGTGAAGTCATAGAGCTTGTAGGAAAACCTGGAATCACCTCCTTATTAACTAGTGTAATTCCTAACTACGTGATAAAAATTTGTTCTCATACCTAGAGTCAAGAGTAGTTCTCTCCATGGCTCATCAAGAAAATTTCTCTTTGAAACAGACAGAGACATTGACATAGAACCACAACAAATCAAATGCAGAAATAAGGAGTCCAGTTCCAGTGGGTACATCTGCAATATAACTCCCACTCATAAGAATCGGAATCATCGAGAAGCCAGAAAGATTGTATGAGCCAGAGAAAGAGAGAGCTTGCCGTGAGATTGACTCATCTATGGATCTCAAATCGCACATACAGGTAGCATTATTCAGACTGGACAGGTCATTCTTCTCTAATTAGGAATTAGGAGTTATATAACTTGTAATTAGAATATCTATCTATCTATAATCAATTTATGAATATATACATGTATATATATATATATATATATATATATATATATATATATAAATAATGAAAAATAAACCATAAATTTGAAAGAGAGGAAGGACCAGTGTCTTGTATAGTTTGAAGGAAGGAACGAAATGCAGGAAATTATTAAATTATAATATAGTCTCAAAAAATAAAAGAAATAATTTTTTGAATAATGAAAATCACTCTACATAGAGAACAGAATTGATGCTCACCTTGTGACATAAGACATATAATGTACATTTAAAGATATTTATGCAATAAATTTGACAATTTACTATTATTTATTTTTATTTTTTCATGCAACATAATTTCCTCATATTATTTCCCCTTCACAATTCCTAAATCTTCTCCTCCTCCCCACTTCCCTATCAGCACAACTGCATATTCTTCTCTCCCTCTGTGTGTTTCTATGTCTGTGTGTCTGTGTGTTTTTCACTCTTTCCCTAACAAAAATTTCAAACATCAAAAAAAAATGGAAAAATGAAACAAAACAACCAACCAAACAAACAACAATAACAACAACAAAAGTAAAGAAGAAAGAAAGAAAGAAGAAAGAAAGAAACAAAGAAAGAAAGAAAGAAAGAAAGAAAGAAAGAAAGAAAGAAAGAAAGAAAGAAAGAAAGAAAGAAAGAAAGAAAAGCAAATCCAAAGCACACAAAAAAGACATAGAGTCCATTTCATGTCAGTAAATTTCCCCCAGGCATGGTGTCTGTCTGCCCTACAGTGTATATAATATACCCACCAGTATGAACTAGAAACAGATTCTTGATTAGGAGTGGAACTTTGTGTCACTTTTTCTTCTCAGTGCTGGGATTTTTTTTTTCTGACTTGAATCTGTGTGAGTCTTGTGTGCAAAGGTCTTCTGTGTGCTTCCATAATCTCTATGAGTTCTTATGTGCATCCTTGGAGTTGTGTACCAGAATTCCTATTAAAATTTCTCTTCCTCCTCTTCTGTGGATACTTGAGCTAGGTGCAGATGTTTGCCACAGACATCCCACTTAGTTCTTCTGTACAACTCTGCACAATGCTGTACAGTTGTGGGTATGTGATAATTTACATCTCTGGCAAGAAGTTTCTCTAGTGAGCGTTCAGTGATTCTCTGTATTATTGGATAGCAGTATGTCACTGGTAGTCATTTTATTTCTGTTTCTTCATTAGAATAACAATAGGTTTTCTTTTAAGGTCCATGACCTATCTTATCTCAAGTTTTATCCATTTTAGCAGTATCTGGTATGTGTTCTACCATATGTAATGTCTTTAAATTCAATCAATAAGTGGTTGGCTACTCCAGAACATGTGTGTCACGGTTGTACCAGTTTATCTTGCAAACAGATTTCCGTTGTGGGTAACAGATTGTATTATTGATAATCTACAATTGATAATTTCAATTAATATTGAAATTGGGTAATATTGATAATTCCCTTTGTCTCGGGCAGTATGCAAAGTACCACCTAGAACCATGAATGTTAGACAGTATGTATAAAGCTTCTATTTGGGAACTAGCTTGATTTCTCTGTGTTTGATGATATAAATTATACATTGTATCTTCAAAAACAAGGTCAAATCATGAGGTTTTAGAGAATTATCGATAGATGTGGCAAACTTGCACAGTGTTCGGAGACTTTTGGAACCCACTGGATAACATTTAAGTCATCAATTTAATGATACTTTTAGAGTGTAACATTTAGCTCTTTCTCCTATGGGAAAAAAGTATATTTTCTAATGAGAAATATTGTGTAAAATATCACTGAACATTTTAGAAGCCCCAGATTGTTCTTGATTTCATGGTAGCAAAATAACTACTGATCACAGGCTTGGGTAAAATTTTTGTCAATAATTAATTGATTGAACTCTTTACCTAAATAAACCCAGAATCTGCATTTGTTGAAGGTAAGCTTCCATTGGTTTTTAAAAGCATAATCTTAGCAATGCTAAATACTCTCAAACCATAATCCTATGTAGCCTAACCCTATATCTTAACACTGCTGCCATTTAGAATCCTCTAGAAAGATCATGTACTTGTTTCCCTATTTCTCTCTAATTCTGACCCACGAGGTTAGCCAAAGTTCACTTGCTTGTCAGTTAAGTTTCTAAACCAGATGAATTATGTTTTTGATAATTGGGCTTACCACAGTTAATTGCCTAATAGGCTATGCCTACACTAACTGAAAGAAAGAATTAATTGCTTGGAAAAGAATGTGTTCTATGTTTCAATCACATTTATAAAAATGTGTTAGAAAAAACTCATGACTAAAGATACTTTTACTGTCCACAGCAGACCTTAGCTTGAATTAGACATGTGCCAAAAATCTTGTACTGTTCTATGGGTATATGAGAGTCTGAAAATAAGAAAAATGCCTGATTAATTGAACTTATTTTTGAACCTGAATTAGTTGTACCATTTTTTTTTTCTTTTTGCTACACAAGAAAATAAACACAGATCCTTGGTAAAAATTTAGATACATTTAAGAAAGTGATGCTTATCCCTGGTATTTTAGCAGAAGCTGAATACCAGAGTTCTAGAGTTTTTTTTCAATCTTTCTTGGAAGCATCAAATGCAATGAAAATTATTTAGCATTTATTATAGCCATTTGTAGGAAGAGTGTATGTAGCTTCCTTCACTAAGCCATAGTAATTATGCCAATGGCTCCCAAATTTCTTCTTTAACATATGGATCATTGACGAGAAAGGCTAAAAGATTCAAAGATATTGTCTTGCTCCTATACTGTAATATATTTGTTTCCATAATTGGAGAGTTGAAAAGTAATACAGCAAACCTTAAAAAATTCACTTAAAGTTACTCAATTAGATTCAGAATGTTTTGAAGTCATTATATTCTAAAATGAGTGAATTTTGTAGCATTTAAAAGTCATTTTAATTGTTAAATCATTTAAGGAAAATTTTTTTAAAGCTTATTGTCGGTGACTCTCCCACCAGCAGGAATGACGCCGCACAACAGGATTCTTCTGCACACGTTTATTGGGAGAGCTTGATTGCTGTGGCAAAAGATCCCGAGCCCTAGAACTAGCGCTGCTTTTATAGGCCTAGGACTGGCGTGGCCATGTTTGATTGGTTCTGCTTTCATTCCTTAATTTGCATGCCCTGGGACGGGCTGTGACTTGGCGTGAAACCCATTTGCACCTGAGCATATTGGTTGTTTACCCGAAATACACAGGCGGTGGCCAGTGGTAGCCAGCGCCATCTTATAATGGCATTACGTGGCTTCCCAAAGCTTATAGCTTGTTTTTTCGAGACAGGGTTTCTCTGTGTAGTCCTGGCTGTCCTGGAACTCACTCTGTACACCAGGCTGGCCTCAAACTCAGAAATCCGCCTGCCTCTGCCTCCCAGGTGCTGGGATTAAAGGTGTGCACCACCACGCCCGGCTCAAGCTTATAGCTTTTAATGAAGTATTCAAACACAGCGAAAGGTTGGAGAAACCACACCTATCGTTTAAAGAACTTTTGAGATATATGATAAGATTGTAGAGTAGAGTAAGTCTGTTCATGAATAAGAATGTATTCATAATTCTTATGAGGATAAGTCTGGTTAGAAGGCAGAGTAACACTAGGAAAGAACACTAAAAATAAAGTAAAACTTGTCTGTCATTTTCCATTCCTCTACTGCCATGCTCCTCATTAATCATTAATCAGTTAAAATTGATGTTTGTTACTTAAATATGCATATATGTATTAAAAGTACGTAGAGCTGGAGCAATTACTCTGTAAAGTGCCTGCTGTGTAAGCAGGCTGAACTTCCTTCAGGGTCCTGGCATCCATACAGTAACACAAAAATGGAGATACCTTCCTGTTCCTCCAGAGCTCTGGAGTTGTAGACAAACAAGTCCTGAGGTTTAGCTAGTCAACATGGAGAAATTGATGAGCTTCAATGAGAGAGAGAGAGAGAGAAAGAGAGAGAGAGAGAGAGAGAGAGAGAGAGAGAGAGAGAGAGAGAGAGAGGCAGTAGGAATAGAAATATCTGGTGCTATTGAATAAACAGCCCCTCCCCAAAG
>NC_034608.1:26213676-26271500 GCF_900095145.1 Mus pahari | reverse complement strand
AAAAAAAAAACCAAAAAACTGAAAATGGAAGAAGCAGGGTAGTTAGTTGATTCACTCCATAATCTAGGCAATATTCCTTATGGCTGTGGTGTTAGCAATTACAGTGAGCAGGGAGAATAAATACAGTCTGAGGAACAAAATGAGGGCTATGTATTGTGTGAGCACTGTCTTTTTTTCTTCCTTCCTCCATTCTTTCCTTCCATTCCTCCCTCTTTCCTTCCCTCACTCTCTCCTTCCCTCTCTATTTTGACTCACAGTTCTTTTGTTTCATTCCAGGTTCACATAGGCTTATTGTCTTGGGCAATATTTCAAGCATGTTTGTTGAGCAATACTGCTCATACAAGGGAAGCCATGGATAAAAGAGTGGATGTGTGTTCCAATGTCCTATGATATTTGCTTCCTCTTTTCAGGTTCTACCCACTGTAGGCTCTACCACTTTGCAATTACACCATGATGAGAACAATACCTTTAGCACATTGGCCTTGTGGTGAACAGCTATGATTCTCATTTAGTGTGACATAGCAATGAGCTTCAACAATCATTCTAAATCTTTTAACTGCAGCTCCTAGGAAACTGGACTTGGTTTGTTCTGTGCTATTTTCTGATCATCTTGCTTACATAGAAACTAATTTGCCCATTGAGCAACAGGCTCCAATTACATACTTTTTCACTGTCTAGATAAGGGTTGTTAGACTGTTGGACACTGTACTCTGGCATTGTCATCTGCAATGTGTTATATCATCTTAGGACACATGTAGACCTTGAGCTGCAGGTTGGACCCAACTCATGTTCATTTTCTAAATTTGAAAGCATATATATCTTTCTTTGTTCATTATCTATTCCCAGAACTCAGAAGAGACCTTAGCATACTGCAGATGCTCAATCTCTATTGATTAGACACATGAATGGTGGAAGTGAATATGGAAGCCATTTACTAAACTGTGTTATCTGGAAAGATTAAGAAATCAGGAAAAAGTAAGGAAATGGATAATTTGAAGCATAAACTGTCTCCACATATAAAAATGAAGAGCTATTTAATATAATTTAGTCCATGATAATAATAATTTAGCTATGAACCAAGCAGAAAACTACTTATCCAGTGAAAGAGAAAATACAATCTAAATTCCTTGATAGGACTCAAATGTTCTCTAATTCAGTGATTCATTCTCCTATACTGATAGTGAAAATGCACACAGGAATACTTCTCAAATCTAGGACAATGTAGATGGATTGGGCCAACCTGAAGCTCATGGGCTACCTATGTCCCAGGATGGTACAACACATTGCAGATAGCAATGTCCAACAGTCTAGACACTTGGTCTAGATGGAGAAGGAAAGAGGACAATAGAATCTTCACTTTTCCTTTTGTAGTATCTTTCTGCTGCCCTTCATTTATAACCTTCTGTGCTGAATCACTGCTCCCTGGAGTGTGTTCCATGTACATTGAGGCATGAGGCCATTAAACGCTAGTTTCTACTTCTGCTTCTTCTTGAAGCCTCCTCCCATGAGTCCCATGTGATTCTAAACTGTGAGTAACTCATTCCTTCCCCCACTGCACAACCTCATGGTTAGTAGGCTTCCCTGGATTCACTTTCGAGCTAAGCATTTCTTGCTTTGAAAAATCCCTGGTATGTATTCTACTACTAAAGATTTAGTTGTGACTCTAAGGATTCTGTATTGATTTTTATAATTAAAACATCTTTTATTGCAAAGGGAGGTTCACATAGTTTTTGTTATAAATCATGTTTAAATAAAAGGATGAAAGTATACTCTACTATATGTATCTATCAGTATCATCTATTTATTAATGTATGTATATATATTTATGTATATATTATACACACAGACACACATATACATATATGTGTATATATATACATATATGTTTATATGTTTGTATATATATGTATATTGAATGTACTACAGACAAAAGCTTGATAAACTGATTTGTATTTATGAAAGACAATCATCCAAATTGATTCAACTACAACTCTTAAGGTGTTGGAACTTAATTGTATATTATCATTTAAATTTTACAGAAATGTAGCACTTTCTTAGATTGATGTGCTGCCCTCCAGGCTTAGAACCCAGAGCAAGTGATCACATCCTCATGTGCTTAAACTCTCTCTCAAGGGTTTTCCTTCTGCGCCAGGATGAAAATGGATAGAGAAGCTTCCTTAGATAGGAAAAAAAATGGGAGAAGGGACTAGAAAAAGAACAACTATGGTTTAGTGAAAAATGTGGTGTCTAAAGACAAGATTATAATGTGTGATAAAGCACATTTGTATGTGTGTAAACTATGAATATGTGTGACAAATTTAGAAAGGCAAAAACATGTCGGGGAGGCCAGTAGAAGTATTTAAAACTCACTTTGGAGGCTCTTACAGAAAGATATGGTTCCTAAATGAGGCTAGAATTGCTCAAGGTGATTGCATAATTACACCTAAATTGACCTTCATCTTGCCATACCTGGTAATGTTGGAAGATGGAATCAGAGAAAGAAAACATCCAGAATATTTTAAAGTCTATGGTATTTGCCAACATCAAATATTTATGATTCAAGTTTTCATTGGTAATCTGAATATTTAACCCCTACACCATTTTTGTATTTGAGAAACTCATTTTGAAATAGTAATGTGTTTTTCTCATTTTTATTTTCTCTTGTCTGGGATATTTCGCATACTCTGTTGCTAGTTCTTCAGTGTTAACTTGTTTGTTTTTTCTTTATCTGTTTAACATCTGTTGCCTTCATGTGAAGCTAATGAAGAAGAAAAATATATATCTAGTGTTTATGTGTTTATTAATATATACATCCTCTTTGATGACTAGTATAAAGTAAGATAGCACAGGGTTTGTGAATTCGATATATTGCCCCCCCCCATACCCCATTCTTTACATGCACTATATCTCTAAGAGGTTCATTCTTAGGACATGGGGCTCTGAGGGAAAATATAATTTCCCACCCTCCTTATAGTCTGGTCACATCTCTAGGTGAATATTTGTACAAACTTTTTCTCAGTGTTGGTATTAATTTGCTCACTAATTAGACTATACCCAAAGAAGTTACTTATTATAATGGTTTCCCATATTCAGTCACTGTTTTTTGTTACACATCTCCCCTTCGCATAGAACACGTTTAAAGTCTTCATGGTTATCTTTTTACATATTTTATGCAGATTACTTTTATATTTATGGATGGGGATCACTTCTTCCCCCAGGTGGCTGTAAAATTGCAATTTCACTTTGACATGATACAAATTGGTTTAGAGAAAACAAATTATTCTAAAGTCTTTAGAAGCTGAAAGATGTAGTTGGAGCATAGTAAAAACATAAATAAATCTAGAAGATGGTGGGTTTTGTCTCATCCTGGCTCATGCTTCTGAATTTAGTTTACTGATTTTTATCCAGGAATGATTTGGGGCTTGTGTAAAGAAATGGAAACTAAGAACCACCATAAAATGTGAATAAGTTTGCAATCTCTTAAAATGTGTATTTGTACAGACCATGAAATACAAATATTTTGTTCAAGAAAGATGTCTTTCAAACATTGTTCTGAACATCAGACCAAAAGTAAAGGATTTTAAGAAGGAAGTAAATATTCTTATTTGCTTCTGCTATTACCTACTCCACAAACAGGGGATGTTGGAACATTGGGGGAAAAAAAGACAACAACAACAACAACAACAACAACAAAAACCTCTGGATTTAAGACCAAGACCAACAATAGTGAAACTGTATTGAAAGTTAAGATGCATACATAGAAAGTGTAATTCAACAGATAAATAAACTTTAATTGACTATAACTCTGCAACTGTCCTGCCAATAAAAACTAGACAGCAATATCCCAGAAGATTCTATTTTGCCTCGCTGTAAAGCTATTGCAATTCTGTGTGTTTTAGATGTCAATTCTCCTAACAATAGCCCTGCTGTTACATATTTATTTACAGCTCTATTATTTAATATAAAGTGTGTGCATGCATGAGTGTGTGTGTGTGTGTGTGAGTGTGTGTGTGTGTGTGTGTATGGTGTGTGTGAGTGTGTGTGTGTGTGTGTGTGTGTGTGTATGGGTGTGTGGGTGTGTGTGTGTGTGGGGGGGTGTTTGTGCATTCACATGTGTATGTGAACCCATGGGATCCAGAGAAGGGAGACTGATCTCTTGGAGGGGGAGTTTAGGCACTTGTCAGCTTGTGAGCTATCTGACATGGGTTGTAGAAAGGGAATTCCGGTCTTCTGCAAGAGCAGAGCTAATGCTTAACTGTGAACTATCTCTTCAGCCCCCTTGAAGACAAGTTTCAATGTGTATATTATCAGTTGCATGTTAGAGGAAATTCAAATGAAACTTTATTCTCCAACTTATCAGTTATTAAACAGAAGACATCACCATGGCATCAAAGGGGAGTTATGTGCTTGAGACATTTTAACATGAACAAAATTTTTCTCACTGTAACACAGGGGCCAGGGTGTTATTACTGGGATCCGAGTTTAAGGAATAGATCTCATTTTAATTGCTTCTATACAAATAATTACATGATCGTTTTCTATACTAATTTTGTTCAAAGATTGACATCATAAGAATGGCCTAAATCCCAGCAAGTTTTACTAAAATATGTAAAGATATGGGTAATTTTAAAGATCAGGGAAGGGGAACCTTGGTTAAAATGTGCAGGCTCTTATACCAACATATTGAAATTTTAATTCCATAATTTCAGGAATAATAATTATTTTAACAATTAAAGTTTTTTTATTCTCTAGAATCATGTCCCATAGTTTAAAATGCTTAATGAGTTTTTGCTAAAGTGACTATTTCAGGAGAATATAATGGCCTTTAATCACCTCACAGTAGCTATTAGTGAAATAAGTTGTCAGGAAATGTTTTTATTACACTTTATATACTTTTATTATAAAATTAATTGAACTTCTCATTGAATGAAACAGGACATTTGTCAATATAGAAGCCATGATGTCTCACTCTGTCTTCTTCCTGTGTTGCCCCTAATCTGCATATATGTGCTGGCAATTCATTTAAACAATGTCTCATCCTTTTCTAGTGGAAATGGTCTAAAAAAGGATGGAAGATGAACACCAATAAATCAACTGCAGAGTTGAGTCTCTGTACCTTGTGTGATACTGTGTATTGCTTTGTGGAAGACAGGTTTTAAGACATGTGTTGTAGAGTGTTTTGAGCTGGTGTGTATTCACCCTAGATTAGAGTTATAGAAAGTAAGGTACTATAATGTACAGATGAGATAATCTTATAGTACTATGCTAGTCTTTGTGGTTCAACTGAACAAAATGCTTGCTCAGCACATTACTATATTAATATTATCCTATTGAAACCATCTACATATTCAGGTGGGCAAAGGTCATGGTGATTTTGTAATTGTGAAAAAATAGAATGCTTTGCTGCATACAATCCTGGCATAACTTCCAGAACCAAAATTCAACACAGAGACAGGGGACTCTAAAGCGTTTTGGAAACATGTGTCTCTACAGAATTCAAGGTTGAGAATTAGTATTAGATACAATATGTGAGCTGACAGGCTGATATCAATTCCACAACAAAATGATGTTTAATGTTACTACAGTGTGAGTAGCAAACCCCATGCAGGCTCGTGCCAAGCTGACTTTGCTGATCCTCCTGAGGGAGTAGGGGTGGGCTGTTCAGTGGAACTCAGTGGATAGGAATTAGAATGGTACAATCCCATCATCTGTGAGATTGCTGGGAAATCAAAGGCAAAGCTCCACACTGAATATCTGCATGTCTGAGAATGTTGGAGCTAGCTGCTGGGATTTTTTATTTTTATGTATGTCAGAGTTTGAAAACCACTAGTATATATTTTTAAAAGCTTGTACTACAATTTGTACAACGTGTACCATGATCTGAAAGCTAATTACAAGACATTGAGTGTGTTAGTCCATTTCTTTGGTGCTTACCTTCTTCATAAAAATATAAGAATTCATACAACTTGCACTACAGATTTGTTTTGAGGATTCTGTGACACTTAGGAAATGCTGTCCTTGTAGCAAATTATGGGAAGGGATGACATGTAAAGTGTATTTTGATACTACATCTTAAATTGGGTATAAAAAGCTCTCACTAAATATACCAGTCTTTTAATAATGAATGTTAGTGCTTTATTGAATAGAAATAAGTATTCTTTCTCAACTTGCTTTAACATTTAGAGATAAATAGAACAGAAAAGGGAGGAGAAGAAGCACTCACGTAAGCACAGTAGAGTAAAGCACATGCTGTTTGAAGATGATTTCCCGCTGAATGCCAAGTCAATGCCATTAGTGCTACAAGCTAGAAATCACAAATGAGGATCTAGTGAACATATGATTTAATAAACAAATCAGAGAGAAAAAAAATATCTCCATGAATTTGAATCTTTAAACACAGATTCAGTCTTGTGAAGAGCAATTCCAGAAGCAGGAGCTGCCCTTGGTCATGTTCAGCCACAGGAAGAAAGAGACTGAGGATAGGTACTGTGATTACAGTTATCAATGGGGACAGTTAATAGAGCTCGTGCCAGGAATCTAAGTGTATGTAACATTTGCTGGTGTGTGCCTATTGTATTCAGTATTGGTTTAATTAGGTCCTTCTTGCATCGTTGCACCTGTGAGTGAGCAATCACACCATTTGTGATAACAAAATGGAGACTGTGATGATGAAATGAGACTTAAAAGACCCCAGATGGGGTGTATATGCCTAAGTCATAGCCACACACTTTGAGGCATGTTTTACTGTTTTAATATTTATAGCACAGAGTTAAGGCATCAGCTGAGAAATACTTTTGGTTTTCTTAGCCCATACACACCAGTTAAACACACATCATTAAACAGTAACTGTGTTTGTTGAAGCATGCTGTAGAGAGAGATGGAGAGGGAAATTTAACAGACACACATTTTTATTTCCTTTTATCAGTTTAAAGGGAAATAGTAGAACACTAAAATGGCAATTCAATTTTTACCAGCATGCTGGAATACAGAAGTGACTTTCCATATGCTTTTAAAAATATTCTGATAATAGTGTAGTCAGTTATTTTGATATTTTCTCATTTCAGTATAAAAAATTGAATATATCTGTAAATGTATGTACATGGTGTGTGTGTGTGTGTGTGTGTGTGTGTGTGTGTGTGTATGTGTGGCCACACACCACAGTACATGTATAGAATTAAGAAGACATCTGGATGAGTCATTTCTTTCTTTTCTCCTTCACATGGGTTTGAAGGATCAATTGCAGGCTGCCAGGCTTGCTCTCACCAACCTCCACATTGTCACCTTTCCTGGTTATAGACATAATGTGATCATTTGAGCAACAGATATGAACTGAAATTGATAATAACAGTAACCCTCCTCAGATTTTATTCCAAGGCCACACCCTTGGTTTACCATTTCATTATGTTTCCATTAGAATGTATGTCTTAATGTATGAAACCTAAGAGACTCCTGGAGTCAAGGTAAGCAATATACCTTAAACTTTGTAATCACATATTTAAATTTGAAGTATTTAAATCAATAAAATTCTTAGAAGCAAACTTAAAATTATTTTTTCCACCTTACAAATATATCTGTGATGTCTCAAAATCTGGAAAAGTTAATTCATTTTTCCTTTTTTTTTATCAACATGAAAGATTGAAATTTCCCATTGAAATGGAGAAAGCATAATATCTGTGAACATACAAGAGGGCAAGAGATAATTGAGTTAGAATGTCTCCAGATCTGCAGTATAGGAGACTGCCAGCTAGGAATCTAAAGCTATAGGATGAGTGAAACCTTACATTATAGAAGTCACACTAAACTGAAGTGAAACTATGAAATCTTGGTATCTGACTCCATGTGTGGCCTTCAGTACTACACTCTTGTTTCCTCATGTCTGTCCTTCTAAGTCCCTGCATGCTGACCTGAATCTTTCATTGTTGTAGATTCTAGAACCATTAAGTTGTCAGCATATTTCCCTTGGAGTAATTTGTAGAGGTGAATTTACTTATTTATTTTCGTCATTTTTAAAAACCAGTTCTTACTAGGTAGCCCATGCTTGATAATAATTCTTTATACAGACAAAGTTGGCCTCAAACCAGTAGACATCTTTATGCTGCTGCCTCCTGAATAGTGGGATTATATATGTGATCCAAAATGCCCTACTTGATGGGAATTTATTGGTTCATGATAATTTAGCTCTATGGTGAGTTAAATTGTGCATTATCTGGGTTGTCTTAGTGTCATGAAGTCTGCATTCGTTTTAGTTTACCGACAATTTGCTTAGTCTCTATAACTCTATACTACTTGGATATGAGACCACTGGGAAGCAGTAAAATTCAGTTGAGTTCACGAAAGTGACACTGAGAGGAAAGAAACCTTCTTTCATTGGTATAAGGAATGTCAAGAAAGCAGTCATCTATAAGACAGGACTTGAACTCTCCCAAGCCTCCCCACCTGGGACACCTTGATTTTAGCCTCCCTAGGTTCAAGATATGTGGGAAAGAAATTTCTGTTGCCTCAAGCCTCTGTGCTATTTTTTGCTGTAGCCACATAAATGGGCGAGCCATGGAGGTGAAAAATAGCAACCAGATGTTCTTTTGTTAGTAACTTCACTATCAATGTGGCTTCTCGGGCATCATTAGAAAAGTTTGCTTGTGTAGCTGAATACCTGGAGAGAGGTTGTTAAAGATAATGAGAAAAAATGGGGTAGAGACAAGATATAGGACAAATTAGATCTTCAAGTGGAAAAATGATGATTTGATCTATTTATATAAATGTACTCTGTTCAACTCTTCTCCTGTGGAATTATTGATCTTCTCCAGAAATATATCCCTGCAGAGGACATTGTGTCTGTTAGTCTCCTGTAACATACCCTACCATGGAGACAAGATGGTGGAGTTTTCCCTGACCACAGCCATCACCACCATCCATTTTGCTTCGTGAGATTTATTTTATTTTATTTATGTTAGGGTCTATTTCATGCGTTTATGTGCACCATGAATATGCAGTGCTGAAAAAAGCCATAGATAAACAGAGACCAGAATTACAAGTACTATGTGGGTGCTGGAACCTAAACCCAGGCCCTCTCAAAGAATAGTACGTTTTCTTCACTACTGAGACATCACTCCAGCACCCACACCACCAATATTCCTTATGTGTATATCAAAACTTATGCCAGTCATTTTATCTGCTTCATAGTTAGAAGTTAGACCTTTTATTTTTCATTTCTACACATTTCACTCATATCATATTGGTGCCCTGTGCCATGGTGATCCTGTAATATTGGATCTGTAGAACCAGCCTCTTCATGTGCTCCAGCAGTTCATCCATAAGGTAGATGTTGGCACGGACTAGTTCAAAGCCCTGGATCTGTGCTTGAGAGGTAACTGATAAGATCAGCCTGACAGCTCTCCCACTCACACATCCTTGGGGTTGGCTCTGCTACCAGGACCAGCTCTATCCTGCTTCCCAAGTGAGGTGCAGGCCTTCTCTCTCAAGTGTTGCATCTAGTGAGTAACATGGCTAGTTCTCCCACTCTCATGACCCCATGCCAAGCCCTCCTGTCTTGCACAGGTGGCATCAGAGAGGGAGGGAAGAAGGTCATCTCTCCCTCATCTTCGGCACTGCTTAGTGGAAAAGAAGCAGGGACAGTTCTCCTGTGCCCATGCTCTCAGTGCTGGCTCACCTGCAACCCCCATATACAGGACCAGAACTACTGTGCTACTCCATTGAGGTGAATAGCCCGCTCTCCTGGGTGCTGCAGTAGGTGAGGGGCAGGGCCAGCTCTCCTACTTCTATGACAGCTCTCCTGCCTTCCATAGGTGTCAAGAGATGAGAGTAGAGGGGGGCATCTCTGCCTTACCCTTGCTGTTATAAGGCAGACAAGTTGCAGGGCCAGCTCTCTCATGCTCACATCCTCAGGGCCAGCTCACCGGCACCTTCACATATAGAGTCAGTTCCATTGTGCTGCCTGAGTAAGGTACTGCGTCTGTCTGCTGTCCCAAGTACTGTATCGGGTGAAGGACAGGGCCAGGTCTCCAACTC
Organism: Mus pahari; assembly: GCF_900095145.1. NCBI lineage: Eukaryota > Metazoa > Chordata > Mammalia > Rodentia > Muridae > Mus > Mus pahari. The sequence goes on along the minus strand of NC_034608.1, from coordinate 26,261,474 downwards.
TGATGAACCTAGCACCAGTTCTCCTTGTAGCATGTAGCTGAGGGGCAAGTGGGGAGGAGGCTATATCTGCCTGGGAGATAAGTGGTAGGTACAGCTCTCCATGCTCAATCATGTTTTAGGGCCAGCTTTACTGCTCTTATATTCCCAAGGCCTGCTCTCCCATGATCCCCAAGTTAGGTGTGAGGCCAGTTATGTACAGTTCTCAGACATCAACATTTCTCAGGGCACCAGCCCAGACATAGATTTTGGTGATAACAAATCATCTGTTGCTGAAGTGTCATAGACCCATAAGTGGTCCCTGGAGGCAGCACAGGCTAGGACCCCACCATTGTTCTAGATGGCATTACCAACTACTCACAGTTTGTTCCCAGTATCCTTGAGTATCCAATATCCAGTTCTTCTCCATCTCTTCATTGTACGCCTTCCTTCCTTCCTTCCTTCCTTCCTTCCTTCCTTCCTTCCTTCCTTCCTTCCTTCCTTCCTTCCTTCCTTTCCTTCTCTCTTTTTTCATTCTTTTTTCTTTCCTTCCTTCTCTTTCTTTTCTTCCTTTCTTTCCTTCTCTTTCTCTTTCTCCTAATCTCTCTTTCATTTAAATTTTTTTTATTCCAATTTCTTCCTCCTATTAGTCCACCCCTCTGTCTCCCCTTTCCTTCTCCTCTCAGAGGTTGGAGGTCTCTTTGAGTATCCTCTCACCATGGCAAGTGGAGGTCTCTGAGTGTCTGGAGTTATCTCAGAAGTGCTATGCCTCACTTGTGCATTATGGCACCTGTTCAAGCCCCATGATACCAGTTTGGTGATTGCCTCAGGCTCACTCTTCACTGGGAAACCCAAGTGGCTCACTGCAAACTTCATCTGTCTTGGACTTACTCCTCATGAGGCTCATGGTTCTAGGCATGATTCTTCTTGTCTCAGGTTTTCTCCTTGTCTTGGGAGCCAATCTGGGCCTACCAGGTCTCAGACTGTTGGTTGTCTCAGGCTAGCTCCCTGTCTAGGCCAAATGACTCCAGATTCACTTTTCTCAGGGAATGTTACAATACTAATTATTCAGATGTTTACAGGTCAGAACACTGAGCATAGAAAGAGCCTTTCTGCTCTTTGGCACCTACTGACACATGTGTCACAGTAGCTACTCCTGCAATACCTCTAGGGGCAGGAAGAAGTTAGATGTTCTTGTTTGTTTGTTTGTTTGTTTTATTTCTGCTATGATAGATAACTTTTTTATTGGATATTTTCTTTAATTACACTTCAAATGTTAACCCCTTTCCTGTTTCGCCCCTCTGAAGCCCCTTATTCAATCCCCTTCTGCCTGTTTCTATGAGGGTGCTTCCCCTCTCACCCCTCCACTCCTGCATCACTGCCCTAGCATTCCCCTATGCTGGGGCATCAAGCCTTCACAGGAACAAGGTCCTCTTTTTCCACTGATGCTGGACAAGGCCATCCTCTGGTACATATGAGGCTGGAGCCATGGATCCCTCCATGTGTACTCTTTGGTTGGTGGTTTAGTCCTTGTGAGCTCTGGGGGTTCTAGGTGGTTGATTCATTGTTCTTTCTATGGGGTTGCAAACCTCTTCAGCTCCTTCAGTCCTTCTCTTAACTCTTCCATTGGGGTCCCCATGCTCAGTTTGATAGTTGACTGCAAGTCTCTGCATCTGTATTGGTCAGGCTCTGGTAAGATGGTTTTAGTTGTTTTTCCAAAAAGATATAATAAAGTTGAAATTAAATATAGAACATACCCATTCCTCATAAAATAGTAAGTAATGGCTGCATAATAAGAAATATAATGAGTTTTTACAATTACAATAAAAAAGAGAAACATAGGCTTGAGACAAATTTACAATCAAGGAAAAAAATTCCCATCCAAGGATGAAGCCACAGGTGTGCACTAGGATAAAATGAGGTCATGTGAAACCATTGCTTTAAATTTATAGTGAGCTTGCAGAATGAAACACTGCTTTGAACTTAGTATCAGCATACTTATGTAACTCCACTTTTGTGTAACATTTTATCTATGAGGTAATTTTCTAAGTGTTTTTGTCTATAAAATGTCAGAGAAAAATAAACAAAGTTGTAGTTGGTTACTCCTCCATCCATTTATCCATCTATCCATCCACCCATCCATCCATCTAAATGTATGTGTATGGAATTTGGGGAGAATTTTAATTTGTATATATATATATATATATATATATATATATATATATATATATATATATATATACTATATGTCTAATTATCTGTATGTACATGTTTAGGTATATGTATAAATATTCATGGTATTTGTGGAATAGATGAGACAGGAGGTCGGACCTGACTAGAACATGTGTGTATGAGTGTATGTATTGCATGTATAAAATATTTAAATTATTTTCCTTTCTTTACTCTCTGGTTCATGGAGATTCAACAAGTCCAAGACTCTTGCCCAACCAGAAAGAGCCTCTTAGACAAGAATGAAAGGAACTGTAACAATTAGTACTTTACCTAGTTCCGTGCTGCTGCCAGCAGAAATTTACTGCCAAATGTATATGTCTGCATGTATGTACACTTAAAAGTTAAGAGTTCAGTGTTTCTTGCTGGGCATCCTTGCCAGCTCCAGTTAATTAAGTTTTGTTCTGTCAGTAGTATTGAGGCCATAAATCTCCTGTTGCTGTCATGGAGCCCCATCTGCTATCAGCATGACCCCAATCACCAACACTGCTACTATTCGCTGTCTTCCTCCTGAAACTCTAGAGATGCCAGGAAGGTCACCAGCAGAAAATGAGTCTTCATTAGGCTTGGTGATGTCAATGTCTAAGGACAAGGGAACTATTCTTACCTCTGCCTTTCTGTACTGATTATCCTTTTTGATATCTGGGGAACCTACAAACAGATGTTTCCTAAATGATTCTGAAAGTTGACTTCTGAGTTTCTGGGTTAGCCTGTTCTGTGTGTGGTAGGGATGTTACGTTTCTATTCATACTCTTTACCATTTTGAAACTGAGAGTCGTGCATGGCAGATTAATGAAAGAGCACAGTCCAAGTCCTGTGCCACTGACTGGCAGCCACTGCAGATTCCATGTATTCCTTATTTTTATATTTATGGGAAAGGCATTATCTTTATGTAATGTATATTTGCCTGTAAACAACACAAAAACAAATATGAAATGTGTGCACACACCACTCTACCTCAGATTATACAAATCAAGTAATCCCGATGTTCACTCAATTGTAGCCCACGTTCTCTATTGTCATAACCCTTCCCCTAATGTCAGAGTTCCCATAGATTGTCGTGAAACTGCAATATCCCACTGTGTTTCTTCTGTCATTTTTCATTTTGTTGTGAGTTATTTGCCTTTGATAATTTAATACATGTTCTATTGGTAGAGTATTTCATACCCCTTCACCTCTATGTTGGATGATTTTCCTTGCTCCTCTGTTCTTCCATACATAGACCATACATTTTCTCTTACTGTCCTACTAAAGCCTTAGTGTCTGCAGTGTGTCAAGAAACAGATCCAACAAAATCTATATTCTAGTTCAATTCTGACATTTGATGCAGCTGGTAATATGACATTTTAACTCTTATTTCCCAAGAACTGTCTATTTCATGAGCTCTTTCATCCAGTTTTGTGATCTGAATTGAAGCCTTGTTAACACCCACATTTTTTTTGGAATCTTAAAGCCTGAAAATCTTTACATGATATTATTTATATGTGAAGGTTTGTTTTTTTCAATGCCCCAGTAGATTCTAATCAACACCAACTTAATTTTTTCTTTTTTTCTGTTCAGTTAGTTATACAAGTTAGACATATTTCTCAACATGTCAGAATGACTTCTGTCATGGGTTTTGTCCGTTTGCTTATCACCTGCGTGTAAATGTATTGAGTATAATGCCACATACCTTCAGGGTCCCTAGATGCAAGATGTAAAAGAGAAATGAGTAACAGAAAATTAGTAACTGCAGGATATGACAAGTATCTCAGAAGCCATACTACATATGCAGGTAAGTTGGTCTCTTTTGTGTCATCTATAAATAAGAATAAAGCCCAAACTCCCTACCAGGATTTCAATTCTCACCCCTGTAGACTTTTCCTTTATAATCTTCTTTCATGTATCTAATTTTTAAACCTATTTAATAGTTTTTTCCCTAGAAATAAACATATACTTCTTTAGAAAATTTACTGACAATTCCCTTTTACTTTTTTTTTTTTTTTTTACCAGTTGAAAGACTGAGGTGGAGTGGCTTCCTCTAGAACCTAGTGATGTTAATTTCATATTTAAGTTTGAAAAAATTGTTGCTCGTTATGCAAGAACTTCCAAGGTTCACTGTAGTAAGCTTAGAAATTTGGGGCATAGAAAACATTCAGCGATTGGCGAGTTATGTGTGGAGAGAATAATTATCAGAGAGTGAATATTCCTTGCATATGCCCAGTCTGAATATGAATTCAAGATGGCTTACAGAGCAGAAACATTGAGCATATACAAATACAAACACAAGGCCTGGTGAAGTCTCAAGCTACAAAACCAAAGGATGAGGGTACCATCTGAGAAAGACCTGGCAACAACTGACAGAGGTACAGAAAAAGATCAAGAATTATTGGTTGACACAGGACAGGTGCAATTTGTCAGTCTGCTCCAGATGCGTGCAGACTGGTATAACCTCGTTTTCTTCATTCACAATGTGTAAGTAAATTTTACTAATATTGTTAGCCTTCTGTTTGTAGGGACACAGGAGAATTAAAGGTCTCTTTCCCTGTAGACCCAGATATAATTCTGCTGGACATGCAGTCATGTACTATGAAGCAGGGACAGAATCAATTGTACTGAGCTTAATGAAGTCCTGGCTCTCTGCCTTTTATATCCTCTAATTGCACATGGCATAACATATTTACTCCAGCCAGAGGACAAAATAGTCTAAGGACAGAAGTCAGCTAAATGTATGGCCAGATAATTGTACTGAAATTATCGAGTCAGCATTTGGATCCAAAGCTATTTCAGAATTGAGCGTTGGACCACATCACAAAGAATTCAGGCTTGTAAGCATTCTATCTATTATAATGAATGTTCTCAATGGTATAATCCCATATGCAATAGGTTTGACAATTCCGAGATCTATGCATTAATGTTTTCTCATTTAAAATAATTTCAATTTTAATGTTTGTTGCTTAAGCTACATATATGACTTCATCAGAAATAAATATATGTGGTTCTGTTTGTCAGTTCTTTTATATATTGGGATAGAAAAATCTCTGTTAGTCTTCCAATTAAATGTGTTCCTGATTACTGTAATACTATAGTATATCTCAAGACCCATGTTGGACCTGAATTCCAAAATAGCTATACAAAGGACACTCACAAAGACATATTTCCTCAAATTAAGTGATTTCCCCTAATGGTTGTACTTCTCCACTCCAGTAAGGATGCATTTTTAGTCTGGCAATGCATTAGAGTGGAATTTCAGAGCCAAATTGTATGTACAAGTAGCCATTTTTAATAATTCATTTTTTTTCTAAAAATTTGCTATGTGCGTATGAGATCAGAAGACAATTGAGAGTCTGTTATCTACTGAAATATATCTGCCATAGAGGCCAGACTCAGGTTATATAGGCATATAGGTACATCAGCAGATACATTATCCCAATGAACCAGCAGCCTGACGTCAACATTATCTTGAGATAGAGGAAGAGAAACTGTCAGAACAACATCATCTGCCTGTTAATCAGTGACACAGCACTTGCTTGTTTGTATTTGGTGGGAAATGCAATGGAAGCTTCTTTTTCAATGTTTGGTAGAGATGAGGCAATATTTTATCTTACATACTCTGGGTACCTAATTTCATCACAATTTAGATTTTTGGTGATTTTAAGAATAAAAAAAAAAGAATAAATTTGTGTATCTGGAGAGATGGTCCTGCAGTTAAGAGCACATGCTATTTTTCTAGAAGACCAGAGAATAATTTTAAGCACACATTTTGATGGCTCACAACTTCCTATTATTTTATCTCCAGGGATTTTGATGCCTTCTGCGTCTGTCAGATTCTGCATACTGGTGCACATACTTATACACAGACACACATATATATGAATAAAATTTTTAAAAAAGAGAAGAGAGATGGCTTAATCTTGTTGCAGTATGACTGACACTCTTGTTTTCCATATAACAACCTCAAGTGGGGCCAACTGGTATGAGATGTTTCAGCATTTCTATGATCTACACTACAGGGGAGTTGTGCCTGCCAACAATCTTGGAAATAATAATGTCTCATCAAAATATAATCATTTTGTTTTTTTCATCAAATTTTTTTCTACAATAAAAATAAGTTACATGAGTTTTAGATTTGCAAGGAATAAGTAAGCCTCATCTTAAATTAATTTTTGTATAAATAATTTCCAGACAACACAACTTACTAAAACAACATCAAAATTAACACAAGAGAAGAGGCAAATGTATCAGAACTTAACAATCATTCTCTCGAATCCAGAAGAAGATGGAGACTGTCATTTTTGGCTGGTTTAGAAGTCATTTGTTTCTGATTAGAACAGTGGTGATAGATTGCAGTGAATGTATGAAGTAAGTCGTGTAAAATGTGGTATGACACAGAGTGCAATAGTGTCATTTGATTTTGATCAAAGCTTTTGCTTGGCTGAAGAAAGGCAAGTCATCGATGCTTCTGTTTTTGTTTCAAATTTACTTTCATGCTGTACCAAGCATGGATTCAAGTGCTACATCTTCTCAACTAGACACTCTTGAAGCTTCTAAAATGTTAAATGAAGCTTTTATTGATAATGTCGATATATAATCACTCAATATTGAAAGATAGAACCACTCCCAGATACACACAAGGGAGGAAAGGAGACACTGTTTTATAAAAACTGTACACACAATTTAAATTTGTACAGTTTATATGTAGTGAATTAGGACAAAAATTATTCACATTCTTAAAACTCTGGACCTTGGTGACATCATTTTAATAGCCATACATTCTGTAAGTTTATTTACTTGAGTGCAAGTTTGGTTGTAAATTTTTTGTTTGGTTTTGGTTTTGCTGTTTTCTGTTTTCCCCAGTGGTATTGCATGATCCTATTCTTTGAGGCACACATGAACAAGTATCTACTCAACACAAATAGAGAACAAAGGAAAAAATCAAAGCAGCATTATTAGTAGCTTGCAGCTTGGTATGCCAGTGAGATTTACTGGGTTATTTCAGGAATATGAGTGAGAGGTTACTGACAAGGACAGACACAATTTCAGGACAGCTATTTCACAAGAAGCCGCATGAGCACGATGACATCTCATGAGAGCTATAAATCTAGAGTGCACTGTGCAACATGCAGGTAGTTCCACAATATGGAGAGTGGTGTTCTAATTAGTTCAGTAGGTTCTGCTTCTTCTAGGCAGTTCTGTAGGTCTTTGCCCAGACAGCTCATCTGTTCTCCATTTCATTCAGGTAGCTTGGGTGGCTGTAGCCTCTTGAAAGCAATTTGACTTGTCAGAGTGTTTTTCTCAGCAGTGCTAATTTCAGGCAGAAGAGAGAGGAACTGGGTGAATTTGCTCAGTTTCAGGGACATCCTGAGGGTTTGGAGTTCCTGAGTTTTAAAGAGCTATTTGCTGATTTTTAAAGAGTTTCTCTGCAGGATGGACTATTGGACTGACCTTTATGGTATCCTGCACTTGGTGAGCTATCTTGCCAGATGAAATGTTTCATTTCAGAGGAAATTGCTACCCAGCATATGGATACTTAAAATAGAAAGATTTGCCACATACAAAAGACACAGCTTGACCCATGCTAGCATTTAGTATATTTTTAAAGTTAATCTAATGGTTAGCTGAATCACAACCACTATTGGATGATTCCGTAAACAGAACAGTGACAAAATTAGACAAACTTAATATAAAGATAACATATTCACTAATGTACAGGTGAATATTGGTAAGGACTTGTTATGATATCTGAGAAGGAATCATATCTCCAGATTCAGAGCATGAAGCTTGCCATTAGGAAGCATCACACAAGTTATGTGAAGAACATTTTATTGTTAAATTTTCTTCATCAAGGTTACTGTTATATAAAAGACAACATAAAATGATCCATTTAAAAAGATACAGTTTAAAGTAAACTGATGGGATATCACAACCAAATATAATAAGAGACAGAATGCATGCTATAAAAGGCATCACTGGATCAATGAACAAAAACATTGGTATTTGTAATACATTGGATATGCAGTTGTCTGTTAATGGTATTAACATATTTCCCAAATGGCTATTATACTGTGGTGAAGTGCTACATCCACTCCAGTAGTGACTCTGCATTACAGGTTTGGAAACCTGGAAGCAGTCCTGAGGCAAAAAGGTTCAAGGAAACTCAGCCTCCTGGAACCTTGCATTCTAATAGCTAGGAATGCCCCAGATTTGTCCCTGCAATATTGTGGAGGGTCTTGCCTGCTTTCTTACAGCATTTTACTGGAAGTTACTTTCGTATTCAAGTATTTACCAAGGCCTGGGAGATAGGGGGGTTGTGGTATTACATTATTCCTGAGAAGGTCTGCTAGAGCAAAACCCCCCAAAACAGGTTCCCCCCCCCAAAGGAACTGCATAGTCAAGGATTTACTGGGAACCCCTGGAGGTGGGGATTAACAATTGACTAGGCTTGCACCTGGCTTCCTGGTCCCCCTGCCCCCTGCCATCTTTTGATGTACACAATCCTTTGTTTTGTGTCACTGTAACTCTGCAGATGTATCCTGCCTGGCTTTTCTTGTTTGTTCTGTATTAAAAGTTTGATGCTTGAATTGGAAAAATACATTCAGATTGTACACACTCTCTTGTGTCTGTCTGTTTGTCAATCCACCGAATCTATGCCTGTCTGCCACCAGAGACCCATTGCACGCAGATAGGATACCCCCAAAAGGAGGTAGTCTGCGGCAGTGAAGAAGGAAAATGTCCTGGTGTTTAAGGTAGGTACACTGAAGGGCTAAGGGAGAGAGGAATCAGAGGAACTGCTTGCTCTCAGAGGATGTATTTGTGGTACACATTCACACAAAGCAATGTAGAAATGCTACATCTGTCAACACACCTGTGAAAGGGCATGAAGGGGTTACATGTACCATTCTTGTGATTTCTCTATAAGCTTATAAGTTACATTAAAATAGAATGTTATATCTCCTACCCTTGAGAGGAATGGTGTAATATTATTCTAGGTTAACACTTCAATGGCATTGTTTTGAGCACAACTAGAGCACCAAGATTTCATATGTGAAGCTCATTATCTCCACCTTCATTATAGCCTTGGGAGGTATAAATGTTAGGGCTAGGTTTTAACAACTTCCTGTTTTCTGCTTGCCTGCCTACCTGTCTGCTTCCCTATCTCTCTCTCTCTCTCTCTCTCTCTCTCTCTCTCTCTCTCTCTCTCTCTCTCTCTGATTGTACGTGGGTGTGTGGGGGGGTGGGTGTGTGTGTGCATGCAGAGCTCTTTGTGCCTGTATATGGAAGGCAGAGGAAGATACCTGGTATATCCTGATCTGTTACTCTTTCAGCTTTATTTTTATGAGATTGCTTCTTACAGTTTTATCAAGGCTGGCTTTCCAGCATGCTCCTATTATTTACCTGTCTCTATTCACTTGAGCTGGAATTACAGTCACACAAGGCTTTTATATGGTCATTCTGGTCTGAACTAAGGTCTCATGCTTATAGAACCAGGGCTGTTACCCAAGGATGCATCTTTCCATCCCCAGTTGTAGAGTTCTTGATGAACAAAATCTCAGGTACTCTGCATTTTCCTTTAAAATGAAATGTGCATGATCAAATCATATTCATGTGGATGGCTTGACCATTTCTTCTGAAAACTTAAATGAAACACTCTTTGGGTTCGTGGTTCTTCATACTGAAAATGTGACAAACATTTGTGAGGTACATGAAATCTATTCTGTCAGTCATTGATTCAAGAAGATGTTGTTTGATGAAATTGACAGGAAGTGACATTGTGAATGGTAAAGTGCAGTTTGGAGGATGGTTGAAAACAGAAAATACCATTGGTGTGAGACATGTGCCTCAGCTGCATAAGGTCACAAACAGTAGAGCAGAATTCATTTAGATGGACAATCCCTTCTCCTTTAGTGGCAGGCATACAGACTCTCCTCTTCTGCTTTCTCTCCTCCTTTCCCACGTAATCTCCAGGCTTCACTGTTGATAGAAAGCTAAAACCCATCTTCACTCCACTTTCTGTGTGCAACCAGCTGTGGTTTTACTTTTGATGCTGCCCCATGGGGGGAAAGTTGTTTTCTCTTTCCTATAGGTGTTAATTGGTATCTTTGTATCTTGCTAATTACATTCCAGCAACACCTTTTCCCTCTTCCTCATTTGCATTTAACAAGCCTCTTGTATTAATTTATTAGATAATAAGATAAAACAAAAAGTTTCAGTTCTGTTAGGCGTGTCTTGGAACATGTACTTTAGATATGCAAACACACATGTAGATTTACATGTAACACAAGAAAAGGTCAGTCCAGTTATCGTGTGATAACTTACCTATACACAGAAAAGACAAGGATGATTACAAAGCTGAGCAATAACATTTATTTGGAATAAGCATATCAGGATACCATATGGGCCAACTTGATGTGCATATCAGTAACCTCTGCAATATTTAAAAACAACAAATAAATTATGAGTTCAGAAACACACACATTAGACTCTAATTATCAATTTTATTTTCATGTTCATTTTTTTCTTCAAGTTCTTTTGAAGCCATTGGCCAGGATCTATGTTCTGTATAATTCTCTAAGATGCTAGAATTCATTTGACAAGAGGAATGGAAAAATCATCAGTATCCAGAAAGACTTGTGATTGTTTGATAGAATAACGCCCATCCGTTCCTCAGCAGGTGAGAAGTTCTGGAAATTATTTTAGGTGAAAACTTCCAGATGTTACTGAATGCACTCTTCTGTTCCAATTCAAGCAAGTACAAGTTATCAGTTGTCTAGATTGTTGTCTGATATTGTTATGGGAGCCAGCAACCCTCTTATCATTACACATTTCACTGTGCTTCATCAATGGGTTCCATTAATCCAGCATATTCTATCCAGCTTTTTGAACTTTAAGCATCCAGAGTCCGAACTGCATACTGTTTGAAGTAAGTATCAAATTCTAACTTGAAGTAAATGTTCCCACAATTCAATATCCCAAGCCATAAGTATTTTTGCTAAATCAGCACAAACTACCCATCAGTGCTAAAACTGTACGCTGCAAATAAGAAAAATAAAATAAAGCAGAAAGTCCTAACAGTGCAAATTGCTTTGATAAATATGATGGCAAAAATGACTTCATTTTCTACTCTAGTTTTTGCGATTTTGAGCTTCTCAACTGGGATTTACACATTTTAATAACACTTTATAAAGTGCAATAATCACTATCCTGAGAGAAAGTGCTATCAGTGCTCTCGACAGAAAGGCTATGGCTATCTCCAGGCTGTCCACAGTATATCAATACTTTAGGATAGAAACAAGCAGCAGTCCTGGGCTCAAAGTTATATCATTTGATCTTTTTGTGAGATGCACTGAAGCAAAAGCTCTTTCCATTGTCCTTTGTACTTCATGAATCAGAAAGGAGTGTTTTTCTTCCATGCATCTGAGAAGAGTCTGAGGCAGGTAATCGACATAGCAATTTAAAACTCGCACAGCTCATGGATTTGCTTTCCCCTGAATGCTAATTTTAATCCCTTATGATGGTTAAAAGCAAGTGAAAAGGTGAAGACAATATCCAGAGAGGCAATTGAAGAGACAGAGACAGTAGAGCTTTGAGAAGATTGTTTGCAGAAAATCGTTTTCCCATGTGTGGACTTGGCCTTTGAAGCAAAGAATTATAACAGGAAATTAGTGATATGCTGGCACAGCCTCATAAACAAGTACAAAATTGTGTCAGCACACCAAAATATTTCACTAGGCTGCCATTCCCCTAGGAGGCTCACAGGTGGTATAATAAATAGGATCAGCTATCCTTTTACGTGTCTAAGTTATATGGTTATTTCGGCTCAGCTGACCATTAGTTATTGGTAAGCTGGGGCATAAATACAGACACTAGTTGAATATTTATGTACAGTTCCAGAATCTACCTTCATTAATTTGTCTACATATGGGAAATAGAGCCATTGTGGAGGATGGAAAATATTACTTTGGGAGCCTTTAATGTAATGTATTATATATGAATGTGCTTCTGGTGCGGGGGGTCCTGGAACTCTTGCTAGGTGTTGGGTCCCTACTGACCCTTTATCATTTTCTCCTTTCCCACAACTGAACATAAAACTGAAAAGCTACCTTTAGCAGCTAGCAAATGGTGACACTGCCAGAATCATCTTAAGAAATTTGCTAAGCTTTTTTCCAGATGTAAGATATTTTTATAACCATAGTTGTAGAGAATCTATCCTCAGAGCCTTGCTCAACATGATCTTGATTTCTGCAGCCTGTATAGAAGAATTACATTGAAATTTCTTTGTTTTACATTGCACAATAACGTTAAGCAGTTATGGATTTATTTTTTCTTACAGCTCTTCTTATTGTTCTTTTAAAAGAAGAAAATATTCAAAAAGCAATCACTCATAAAGTGTGATGCTGAACACAATGTCTGTATTCAAGGTTTTCTAAATTCTAGACATAAAATATCTCCATGGAAAAGTGTCTCTATGTCAAATATTTGACCATATAAGATAAAACTACCTCCCCAAACTTAATCTTTAATTATAAACTGTCTTCTCTTGACCATATGTTGAAGGATTTTGGAAGTGTTTCCTCAAGTTAGGTACAGATTATTATTATTATTATTATTATTATTATTATTATTGTTGTTGTTGTTGTTGTTATTATTATTAACCATTATTATTATTATACATTCTATATGTTTTTGGACGTCCATAACAAAAATTAGATTATTTAATGAGTCAGGCTTTAATTCCTTTGGTTTGACTGGAAAGCAAATTAAACTTTTATAAATAATTTATATTTAAGAATTAAGAACTGAGGGTCTTGGAGTATAACTGAGTGTAGAGTGGTGTATCAGTTTGGCATTCAAGGCACTGAGGTTTTATGGAATTGAGAGGTGAGGGAGAAGGGAAGAGGAGAAAAAAGAAGAAAAGGAAGAAATGCAATTATTTGCCTAACTACATTTTCAAAGCATAATCTCTTAAAGTAATAAAATAAGACACCTGTCCAAGATGTCTGCAATGGTCAGTTTCTATCAGTGTGTCAACAAACATATAGCAAAATTTAGGCTAAAATTCATTTTTCTTAAGTCTAATGTGACCTCATGGATAGGTCACAACTCATATATTTACTTAGCTCTTATTAATTATTATTATAAATTCACTTATTTGTGTGTCTCTATGTCTGTGTTTCTGTGCGTCACTTTCTCTGTGTATGTTTATACGATTCTGCAGAGGCCAGAAGAGCTTGTTATAGGCAATTCTGAGCTTCCTCAATGTGGATGTTGAGACTAGAACTCGTCTATTGGGAAATTAGAAAAATTTCTTGCCCCTTGGTCTTGTAAACTTTATATGCCCGATACAGGGGAATGCCAGGGCCAAGAAGTAGGAGTGGGTGGGCAGGGGAGCTGGGTGGGGGAAGGGAATAGTGGACATTCGGGATAGCATTTGAAATGCAAATGAAGAAAATATATAATAAAATAAGTTAAAAAAGAAAAATCTCTTTAAAGAACATGTGTTTAATTGAATACATTTACACCATCCCCCCCATCTTTCCTTCCTCCAGCCCCTTCCAGTTGTCCTTCCTTAAACCTCCCTGATAGCTCCACTTTCATGTTGCTAGCCTCTTTCCTTTTGATTAATATGCTTACACACACACACACACACACACACACACACACACACAGCACAAAAACATATTAATAGCTGAGCCACATCTCCATTCACAAAATCAGTAATTTCTAAAACAATTTTATTGAATTTCTACAAAGTTAATATGATATTTTACTTTGAAAACCTGATCCTATTCAGATGAAATTATTTGCTCCCCAATCAATGAACTCAGCGCTAGAGAGGGATGGGGTTTCAGTTTTCCTAACGGGTGCTTTATGAAATGTGTTCAGAAGAGTTGCAATGACCTAAGTCTCTTGCTATTTACCTGCAAGTTTCTACTTAAGTACTTCAGTTTCTTTAGTTACAGACAGTCTAGAAACCTCAGAAAGGAGCCCAGGAAATGGCTCAATGTGTAATGTGCCTGCCACACCAACCAGGCAACCTGAGTTTTGGATCCTAAGAACTTATATAAAATCCAGATACAGTAACCTGTCATCTTAGAATGTTCTTACCAGAAGATAGGAAGCAGAGACAGGGAACTGACTTCAATCAGTTTTCAGGTGAGCTAGCCAGGTTTGGAGCAGCAAACAAGAGGGACTTTGTCACAATACAAGTTGGAAGGCAATGGCCAATTAATGCTCAAGACTGTCCTCTATGTGTCATGGTATGTGGGTGCTGGCACATCTCTCTCTCCCTCTGTCTCTCTTTGTCTCTCTGTCTCTGCCTCTCTCTGTCTCTCTGTCTCTCTGTCTCTCTGTCTCTCTGTCTCTCTGTCTCTCTGTCTCTCTGTCTCTCTGTCTCTCTCTCTCTCTCTCTCTCTCTTTTTGTGTGTGGGTGTCTCAAACACACACACATTCACAATTCTAGAAAATTTTACATTGTTATGTTTATTTTCCAGAATATTACTTGTGGTGATAGCATTTGGCAACAAATACATACAAATACACATATAACAATTGAACTTTTAAAGTGTTTTGACTATTAAAGATGGTGGGGGTTGTTTTATAATTGGAATGCTTTGTATTGTTTTATTGATATTAATATGGCATCTTATGGGCAAACAGGAAAGGAAAGGTTCTAGTTACATAGTGGTATGTTTACATGTCAAGGCATCAATGGGTAAATTTGGTTGGCTAGTTTTATGTCAGCTCTACACAATCTAGAGTGTTTTTGGAGAAAGGAAACATCAATTCAGAAAATGCTACTACCAGAATGACCTGTGGGAAAACCTATTGAAAATTTTCTTGATTGCTGTGAGAGGATCTACTTCATTGTGAACAGTGTTGGGCTGTTGTACTGGCAGGTTTCCTGTGTCAACTTGACACAGGCTGGAGTTACCACAGAGAAAGGAGCTTCAGTTGGGTTAGTGCCTCCATGAGATCCAGCTGTGGGGCATTTTTTCAGTTGGTGATCAAGGGGTAGAGCTCATTGTGGGTAGTGCTATCCTTGGGCTAGTAGTCTTGGGTTCTATAAGAAAGCAAGCTGAGCAAGCCAGGGGAAGCAAGCCAGTAAAAAACATTCCTCCATGGCTCCTGCATCAGCTCCTGCTTCCAGACTTGCTTGAGTTCCAGTTCTGACTTCCTTTGGTGATGAACAGCAGTGTGGAAGTGTTAGCTGAATAAACCCTTCCCTTCCCAACTTGCTTCTTGTTCATGATGTTTGTGCAGGAATAGAAACCCTGGGTAAGACAGCTGCTCAACTGGCTGGTAGTCTTGAGTACATAAGAAAAAATATTGAGTAAAGTATATGTAGAAAACTAGTATCTCCCACTCTTCTGTGGCTTCTGCTTCAGTTCCTGCTCCCAGGTTCCTACCTTGAGTTGTTGATGTCCTTTTCTCCATGACAGATTAGGATCAGGACTTTTAAATTGAAATAAAACCTTTCCTCTCTATTTTTTTTTTTTTTTGATCATGGCATTTTATTACAGCAGAAGAAATGTAACTAGAACTGTTGGAATGTTGTTTGGTCATAAAAAGCAGAAGCACTAATCAACTGTAATCCAACGTGTTGAAGATTTTTTATTCTAGCAACATGGTTGTTCTGACAGGGTATCACATCAAAAGACCTGGGTCTGTGTTATCTATTTGGAATGGAGACATACCATACAACTTTAATTTCTCTGGCTGGAATAAAGACACACCCTTAGTATACATCTTTAATACAAAACAATGTAGGTAAAATTAGTTTGTAGAAGAATGCAGCCATGTTTGAAAATGACCTTTAACAGAGGGGTAGACAAAGTGATGAATCAGAGAAAGTTTTGACAGATGGAATCAGAAAGAGGGTATTTCCAACTCAGATGAGAACATCAAAGGGATGAGAGGCTAATTAAGGTTGGGCAAGAGAGGATGTAGGGAGACTCTAAATTGTCCTTCTATCAAATATCACCACAGTATTGCCGTCCCACAATCCATCTAAAATGATAGTTTAGACCAATGATCATTTGTTGTGATCTGTTTCTTGTAGCAACTCAAAAAACCCAGTTCACTCAAGACAGCCTGAAGTGTTAGGGCCAACCTAACCTGTGATATTCTCTTTGTGTGCAGCTAGGACATTGATAACAAGTTCTACATTGGTTACACTTGCTAACATAGAAAGAAGAGAGGAAGAAGAGCACCAGTTGTCCTCATAGCATGCTGGAAAACAAAATTGGTGTCCAGTCTAACACACGGCAGAGTAGTGTTAGAAGTCAGAGCTCAGTCTCTCACAACGTATATGCAACTACTAGTTATTTATATGAAATTATTTAATATTGAGGAATACTTAGAAGAGGGTGTAATACATATCTACTCCAAATGCTATTTCATTTCTAACTCATATCAATTGTTTTGTGGAAAGTATTTTATAATTGAAAAGAAAATTGTTTTTGTGACCGGGCAAATGTTTTTCAGGAATGTAGCCATTATTACAAAGAAGATAAACTTGTTTGCAAGGGCAGAGAATACCTTCCAGCAGAAAATGACAGATATTTAGAATGGAAGAGGATCTTTGATCTGGCTGCTTTTACTGTATCCTTGTGACATAGAACTAGTATTACAAAGCCAAATGCTCAGAATTAATTGTGATTGATATATAAGTGTCTTTTACTATTGTTCTTTATTCTTGCTTGGGTCTGATTAATACATTTACCTGCTTTCATTAGAAGGCTATATTGACAGCTTTAAATTAATGCTTTAGAGAATTACTTTTTCTTAGATATAGAAATAGTAAATATTTTTTTATTAAAGTTTTGTTAGCTTATTTAGGAAACTATATCTAGTTTGCATTAAAAATATGTGATTCAGTTATTTGTAGTTACTATATTTACTTCATATTTCCACACAGTCTAAATTCACAGAAGACATTTTCTTGCATTATTCTTGTTCTCTGATTGTCTGACAAACAGATTGCTCACTTTTGGTACCAAAGCATTTGAATCTGTCAGCAAAAATAGCACCATTCATTAATACCGTGAATATAAATATTTATAAAATACTTAGACAAATATTTATCACTGAACAAATTTATGAGACATTTAGGTAACTTTTTATAAAAAAATCCACTAAGTATTGTGTTTTGTGTATGTGTATGCGTGTACGTGTATGTGTGTGTGTTGCAGATAATTGAACCCAGTAATTTGTATTT
Source organism: Mus pahari (assembly GCF_900095145.1). Taxonomy (NCBI): domain Eukaryota; kingdom Metazoa; phylum Chordata; class Mammalia; order Rodentia; family Muridae; genus Mus; species Mus pahari. The sequence goes on along the minus strand of NC_034608.1, from coordinate 26,244,073 downwards.
ACTGAATATGCATTCTACCACAGAACTGAACTGCCAACCTGACATAAGTCAAAATTTCCCACAATGATAATTGATGGACTTAGATTATGTGGCACACACAATTATAATCTTTATTCTATGTTTTCATTTTCATATCTATTGAGATATAGTCTTAACCTTTTGGTTACCTGAATTTGACTCTTTAATTTCCAACTCATGAGATATCTTTGAATGTTAGATTATGGCATCTAACTACTTGTCAAGGAACCTGAACCTGTATTTACACATTGCAGATGCTCCAAAAACTGGTTGACACAAAGGCCTCAGCCATAACAATTACATCATTTATGAGATTAAATTGAAGTTGAAGTTAAAAACAAATTGGTTCACTCATTTACCCCACATAGTTCATAACATTGTGAAAATGTATTTTAGATGAAGAAATATTTTTGTTTTGTTTTTTTAAGGCAGTTGAGTACAGCCTCTCGTTAAAATGAGGACTGACCTCACTAGCATCCTTCAGTTGGCTGAGACAAAAGGAAGACCAAATTGTGGCTGCTTTGGTCCTTCTTAGAAGGAGAACAAAATACTCACAGGAGCAAATATGGAGATAAAGTGTTAAGCAGAGACTGAAGGAAAGTCCACCCAGAGACTATCCCACCTGGGGATTCAGCCCATATAGTCACCAAGCCCAGACACTATTGTGGATGCCATGAAGTGCATACTGAAAGGAGCCTGATATGTCTGTCTCCTGAGAGGTCCTGCCAGAGCATTACAAATAGAGGCAGATGTTTGCAGCCAACCATTGAACTGAGCATGGGAATCACTAATAGAAGAGTGAGAGAAAGGACTGGAAGAGTTGAAGGGGTTTGCAACCCCATTGGAAGAACAACAATACCTACAACCAGACCCCCCAGAACTCCCAGGGACTAAGCCATCAACAAATGAGTACACATGGCTCCAGTTGCATATGTAGCAGAGGATTGCCTTGTCATTCATCAATGGGAGGAGAGGTCCTGGGTCCTATGAAAGCTCGATAGATGCCCCAGTGTAGGGGAATTGAGGGTAGGGATGTGGGCATGGGTGGGTGGGTGGAGGAACACCCTCATAGAAACAGGGGAGGGAGGATGTGATAGGGTGTTTCTGGGAGGGAGGGAAACTGGGAAAGGGAACAACATTTGAACTGTAAATAAAGAATATATCCAATAATAAAACACAGAAAAAAATAAAAGAAACTTGTCAAATGACAAAGAAAACAAAACAAACAAACAAACAAAAACAAAACAAAACTTCTAGTGACAGTCTTATTAAGAAGGACTAGGAGACATTCTACAATAACATTTACAGGAAGCAATGGTAAGTATGAGAAAAGAATGTGGCCCAGGACAGGGAAGGAAATTTATGTAAAGAAAACTTCCAAATGTTTTATAGGAGAAATTTATGTAGCAATAGTGGCTCATGAAATAAAGAGAGCAGTAAATATATTCGCACCAAATAACACACTATCACAGAAAGCAAATGAATGAAGCCAGGATTGGGCAATACTAACAACAAAGGAGAACTTGGGCCAGGCAATATCTACTAATGCCTTAGAAGATCATATGCCCCAGTACGGGGGGATGCCATGGTCAGGAAGCAGGAGTGGGTGGGTTGGTGGGAGGAAGGATATGAAGAATCCTGTGTTATAAACTAAACTCCTGCTTCCCCAAATGAGCTAGTCAGGAGAATTTGACATAGGTTGCAGCATTCTTCCCTGATGTGCAGACTTGAGCTAGAATATGACCTTCAAAACCCCTTGGTGTATGAATGAATAAATTTTGACTATCTGATATTTGAAGTGTAAGACATTTGCATGGTCTACTCTAACAGGCAAGAACATAGCTTTTAGATAATGAAAAACCTAGAATAGTAGAAACACAACATTTTCATGGTATTAGTGTATAAATATTTTCATTTGTGTCCATACTTAATTGAAAGTAATATTTGCAATGGTATACAAAATGTAATTTATAAATTCTATTCTAGAAATTAAGTACTTTTAATATTACAATAAATGTAACCATGTAAAAAAAAAAAGAAAGTAATAATTTGTCATATATTCCTCCTCACCCAACACGAGAGATGGTCATTTGAAAATTATTCATACCTAAATGTCTGTTGTGTCTGTGACAAAATAAGTCTGTCCTAATTTCTTGGAATTTTCAAGGGATATAGACAGATGAAGCAAACATTTATGCTGACACCATCCATCCAAATGACAGCCCATGTGTACCCATGTGAATTCATAGAGCTTATATCAAACTACCTACTTGCTTCTTTAGTTGAGGCTTTGCTGCAGAGTAAACTGTTCTAGGGTATTCTGCCTCCACCTGAAACCAGAGGATATTTTACTTCTTTTACGATGAGAGGAGGCATAATTTTTTTTTGCAAGAAATTTCTGATTGGGTAATTTAGATTACGTGCATGTTTTCAAAGAAAACAATATATTAGTTGCTTCACTGGATCCTTTCAGACCATGTTATTAAATAAACTTTCTCCTAGAGCAAAATGTTTTATGTGTGAAAGAGCTGATTTGACTATCTTGGGCAAAATTATTCAGTGTTGTTCAAAAAAAAAAAAAAAAAAAAAAAAAAAAAAAAAAAAAAAGCAAAAGAAAGCACAAAGAAAAAAATCTGAGAAAAAGAAACTGAAAAACAATGAACCTGAAAAGTGTAAGCCTAAACTACTTAGCCCCAGATATTTTTATTATGCCTTTTAAGTTTTGTGTTTGTTTTGTCTGTGTCAGAGAAACTGGTATATCATTTCTGATTCAATAAACACATTTGTCATACATAAAATCCATTGGAAAGAATAGCTAGCCTTATACTTATGTCTTAATTGTTTCCTATAAACTAACTGCCAAAATGATAGGGCTTATTTTTGTTTCTATACATTCCATCACCATTAATTTCCTTTTGAAAATATAATATGAGCCAGGTAATAATGTGTTTTAATAACTGGTAGCATGTTGTCCCTAAAAAGTGTTTCATAATGGCAGTAATTTTTGAAGGATGGATGAAGATTATCCATGCACATGTTAGTAGACAGACTTCAAAGAAGACTAAATATCAGTTCTAACATAATGATAAATACTACCTCTTAATCAGAACGTGTTGGAAGAACAGAGGCAGTAGTCCATAAACATTGCATCTTGAAGACCCTTGCTTTAGCAAATTAGAAGTTGGAAACATATTTCATCATTAAGCCATGTGATTCTTTTATATGTTTTATAGATGTGGAACATTATGTACACAAGGGTATATTCTTAAGAGGATAGATGATATGCCTTGGGCATGTCCTCCTGTGGGGTAATGAAGATGATGTTTCAGGCTAGTAATAAAGTTCCAAGTAACTAGGAATAAATGTTTTCATATAAATGGAAGTGTGTATGTGTAGTCTTTAATGAGTCTGAAAAACCATGGAAAAGAATTAACTTCAGAATTTTGGTGGAGGGGGCAATAAGGTAAAGGAGGAGAACTTTACATGATTTGCAAAATTCTTCCTTGATGTGAACTAGTACTTTTCCTTGTACAAGAAGGACTATCTGGTGTTTGTCGTGTGAGGCATTTGAACATTTGAATGGTGTGGTATAACAGGTCATGTAATCTTTTGATGTATATCTCTATGAAAATCTATGGTGAAGTGTCTGCACTAGGGTGATAAGAAAATGCTACAGCAAAAACAATGTGAAAGATAGTCTAAGGAAGTCAGTGTGTGTGAGTAGACATACAGGTTATATATGAGGTGGGATTCATGCTATGGAGACAGTATCATAACCAGAGAATAAACAGTAAGGTTGACTGGAGTGTCTTTGAAGAGAACAGAGATTATGGAATGCAATGACAGACACAGCTACTAGTACTTGCTAGAAAGATCCATAGCTAGGGAGACATTGTAGAGAAAAGGTCCATATTTGAAAAAACTTAAAAAAGAGACATTCTTAATGCCTTTATCCTTTTCAAGAATGGGTTTTTAACACTTAAATCATACAGTTTTGTATGTGAGATTTTTGAAGTGGTAATCAAGTTTTATCCTTTACTTCTTAGATGATAATTTGAGGTGCAAAAGATGTTAGGATTTATTCCCAAGGTTGTACAGTTGACTGGCAAGAGTAGCAACACTAAAGTTCCCTCATATTTGACATACTTCATATCTAGAATCTTTAATGATTATCATCTAAACAGAAGCTATAACCTTCATTTCCATTTTATACCACATACATAGATTCTGTATCTGTCAAGTCCTCCATTTCTGTGACTCCTTAACTCACATGAGCTATTAGTTCTTTGAACAACTCTCACTTTTCTCCTCAGCCTAGGCTACAAATACCAGTCATTTCTCTCTTATCACAGCACTTGCCATCATCTTTGGTCTTTCACTTTTATGGAACCTTGAACCTATTATGTCAACATCAATCTTGTGATGTCCTTTGTTCTCTATATAGTACAAACTGGTTCTAATTCTGAATTTTGCCAACTCCTCCATTCTAGAGATCTAAGTCTTTGGAAGAACATACTTTTCTGTTTTTGACTAGTACTTGTAAAGCTTTCTCTAACTTTAGTTTGGAGTATATATTACCTGCTACTTCACAGAGATAGTGACACTCAGGCAGGACTAAAATGTCTGTTCCCACATACTACCATTATGTCTATCATTAAAACAGCTTACACTTTCTTCCTTTAATTTTCTACCTCTCTTCTGTCTGATGTCAATCCATTTAATCCTCTTCCACTGATTTATCCACCTTGCTTGGCAGTAATTACCCTTTTTTTCTCCTGTGTTTAAAGAACGTACACTCTATAAGGTTATTTTTTCCTTTCTTTTCTGTAAACAGTGCCTTTGATAATTCTCTTTACCACATATCAAATGTTTTTCTTCTAAATTATCTCTTCCATTCATTGACCAATGATTATCATGTGCTGAGTCAAGGTCAATGTGGATACAGAGTTACTAAATTTATAGGCATTTCAATTAGTGGTTCTCAGATATCCCATTGATTCAAGTGAGGACAATCTAGTTGGGGATTCTAAGCTTAACATCTTAAGATAGTCTAGGACAGTCAGTTTATAATTAATTCTTGCAAGACCAATTAAATCATTACCATTTTACTGGAGTCCAAGAACTAATGTTTGGCAGATCTCAGATAATTATGGTATGGATAAATATGGCCTTAATATCGACAGTACAGAGGGAAGAGAAAAATATAACCCTTACGTAAACAATTATATGAAGATACACAGACAAAGATGACTCCAATAGAAGGAAAGGCTATAGGGTTTATGCATGAATGTGTACTACTTATAGATTCTGTAAGCAAGAAATAGAAAAATGTAAGTGGTAATTTTTTTTTCAAATCAAAAATGAAAATTATTCCTAGAAAAAAATTAGGTAAAGTAAGGCCTTTGGAAAACAAACTGAATTCATCCAAGGTAGAATGGCAAAAGTCCTTTTATAAAGTTTAAGATGTGAAGCAATTACATCACAAGGTATTGGACTATAATGGAAACAGGGTCACCCAAGAGAATATCTCCTGGAGGGTGAGTCAGAAATCAGACATTCTATAATTCGGCTCTTGTATTTCTAGTTTATGAGAGCAATGGTTGTTTTTATTCTAAAACAAATGCTATTGTCTTTAAGAATGTTAAAGGTATTTAATTTTTCTTCTCCATGGAAATAGTGATTGCAATATCTCTAAACTAAGAATATGGAAGTGACCTTTGAAGTCAATGATCAACCAGACATACTTTGAGAATTGATGCAAGAGAAGCAAATGACAATCTAGTACTAGCCACCTAGATGCAGTGCAAAAGAGACTGAGGTTTGGCATGAGTTCGCAGGTTGTAAGAATTGTCTGAATCTTGTGTAGTAGGTACATGGATTTTCCTTCTTAAGAAAGGCTTTATATGCCCTAGTATAGGGGAACGCCAGGGCCAAGAAGTGGGAGTGAGTGGATAGGGGAACAGGGAGGGAGGAGGGTATAGCGGGCTTTTGGGATAGCATTTGGAATGTAAATGAAGAAAATATCTAATAATTTTTTTTAAAAAAGGCATAAAAGAAGAGAACAAACAAGAAAATCAAAGCTCATTCAAAATTTTAGCTTTAGTCTTACTGAGTACCAGAGGCCTGATGAATTTAATCCTCAGATGAACAATAGCACTTAATAAAACAGAATTCTGTAAAAGCAAATGAAGATGGGGTTGTTTTACAAGAGATGGAATATCATGTAATTTCTGATTTTTCTAAAGTCCCAAACCTCTTTTTTAATTTATTAATTAAAAAGATTGCATGAATCAAAATAAAACTTCTTTAGTTTTCTTTAAATTATGACCTACTCTTTAAATAGCAGATAGGAAAATTTTATGAATTATTCTCAAAGTAAGAAGACATGCCATCTCATTTTTAGTATTCAAAGGGATAGGCAAGCATAGGTTATCAGCTGTGTGAATATCTTATGACATTGTTAAACACTTATTACATCACACCTACTATCTGGCTACTTCGTATAACTCAACATCAGTTTTGCATATCATAATTCATATGCTCATAAAACAGTTTTTTTAACTTTATTTTTTATTTTATTCTGGTAATCTTTTTTTTTTCCTGAGAACATTTTAACATTTACTGGGGCTTATAAAGTTTGCAAGACCAAGGGGCCTCTCTTCCCAATGATGGTCGAATAGGCCATCTTCTGCTATGAACTCTAGCTTGGCATATATCTTAAGGGTTTTTTAATTGGTTATTTTATTTGTTTACATTTCAAATACCATTACCCTTCCCAATTTCTCCTCCACAAGCCCCCTATCCCCTTCTCCCTCCTCCCTGCCTCTATGACAGTGCTCCCCAACCTGCCCCACCCACCCACTCATACCACAGTAGTCTAGCATTCCTCCAATCATGGGTCATCAAGCCTCCTCAGGACCAGGGGCTCCCCTTCCAGTGATGCCTGATAAGGCAATCCTCTGCTACATGTGCAGCTTGAGCCGAGGGTACCCCGTGTGTATTCTTTGATTGGTGGTTTAGTCCCTGGGAGCTTTGGGGGAGGTTGTTCTTCCTATGAGGTTGCAAACTCCTTCAGCTCCTATAGTCATTGCCCTAACTTCCCCATTGGGGTTCCCATGCTCAATCCAATATTTGGCTGTGTACATGCACATTTGTGTTGGTATGAATCTGGCAGAGACTCTCAGAGTAGAGCTATACCAGGCTTCTGTCAGGAAGCACTCCTTGGCATCAGCAATAGTGTCTGGGTTTGGTGTAAGAAGATGTGATGGATCCATAAGTGATAGCCTTTCGATCACTTTATGGTCCAATCTGCCTCTGCATTTCCTTTAAACAGGAGGAAATCTGGGTTAATATTTTTGAGGTGGGTAGGTGTTCCCATCCCTCAAATGGAGGCCATGCCTATCTCCTGGATATGGTCTGTCTTAGTCAGGGTTTCTATTCCTTCTATTTCTGCACAAACATGACCAAGAAGTAGTTGGGGAGGAAAGGGTTTATTCTGCTTGCATTTTCCACATTGCTGTTTATCACCAAAGTAAGTCAGGACTGGAACTCAAGCAGGTCAGAAAACAGGAGCTGATGCAGAAGCCACGGAGAGATGTTCTTTACTGACTTGCTTCCCCTGGCTTGCTCAGCCTGCTCTCTTATAGAACCCAAAACTACCAGCCTAGAGATGGCACCACCCATAAGGGGACCTCCCCACTTGATCACTAATTGAGAAAATGCCTTACAGCTGGATCTCACGGAGGCATTTCCCCAACTGAAGCTCCTTTCTCTGTGATAACTCCAGCTGTGTCAAGTTGACACAAAACTAGCCACTACATGGTCCCCATAGGTTATATTTCCTCTTTATTCAGTATTTCAGCTAAAATCTTCCCTGTTGGATCCTGGGAACCTCTTGGGTTCCTAACACCTGGAACTCTTTAGTGGCTACCCCAATTGCCCCTCCCTCACTGCTGTACACCTCCTTTTAAATATCTGATCCTATGCATTTCTCCCTCATCTCCTCCCATATATGAACTTGTCACTCTTTTCCCATCCCCCTCCTCTCTCTCTCCCAGATCCCCATCTCCCCCTACTTTCTAGAGATTATTCTCTTCCCCCTACTAATTAGTACTTTAGCATCCACACTTTGGTGTGATCTTCTTTCTTCTTGGGTTTAATATATTCTGTGAGTTGTATCATGGTTATTTTGAGCTTCTATTTAGCTAATATCCACTTCTCAATGAATACAAACCATATGTGTTCCTTTGTGACTTGGTTGACTCACCCAGGATGATATTTTCAAGTTTCATCTATTTGACTGCTATTTCATGAACTCATTGTTTTTAATAGCTGAGTAGTACTCCATTGTTTAAATGTGTCACATTTTCTGTATTCATTCCTCTGTTGAAGAACATCTGAGTTGTTTCCAGTTTCTGGATATTATAAATAGGGCTGCTATGAACATAGTGGAGCAGGTGTCCTTATTATATGTTATAGCAACTTTTCGGTATATGGCCAGGAGTGGTATGACTGGGTCCTCAGGTAGAATTATTTTCTGAGGAGCCAGCAGACTTATTTCCAGAGTGGTTGTACCAGCTTGCATTCCCACCAGCAATGGAGGTGTGTTCCTCTTTTTCCACCTCCTTACCAGCATCTGCTGTCATCTGAGTTTTTGATCTTAGCCATTCTGACTTGTTTGAGGTAGAATCTATGGGTCGTTTTTGTTTGCATTCCTTGATGATTAAGGATGTTGAACATGTCTTTAAGTGTTTCTCAGCCATTTGAGATTCTCCAGTTGGGAATTTTCCGTTTAGCTCTGCACCCCAATTTTAAATAGTGTTATTTGGGTCTCTGGTATCTAAATTCTTATATTCATTATATATTTTTAAGATTAGCGCTCTATCAGATGTAGGATTGGTAAAGATCCTTACCCAATCTCTGGATTGCCATTTTGTCCTATTGATAGTGTCTTTCACTTTACAAAAGCTTTTCCGTTTTATGAGGTCCCATTTGTCAGTTTGGGATCTTAGAGCATAAGCAATTGGTGTTCTTATCATGAAAGTTAACCAAATGCCAATGTGTTTGAGGTTCTTTGCCAATTTCTCTTCTATTAGATTCATTATATATAGTTTTATGTGAAGGTTCTTGATTCACTTAGACTTGAGCTTTGTACAAGGAGATAAGAATGTGTCAATTAGCATTCTTCTATATGCTGACCATCAGTTGAACCAGAACAATTTGTTGAAGATGCTGTCTTTTTTCCACTGGTTGGTTTGACTCCGTTGTCAATGATCAAATGTCCACAGGTGTGTGGGTTCATTTCTGGGTCTTCAATTCTATTTCATTGATCTACCTGTTTGTCTCTGTACCAATACCATGTGGTTTTTTTTTTTTTTTTATCAATATTGCTCTGTAATATAGCTTGAGGTCAGGGATGGTGATTACACTGAAGTTCTATTATTGTTGAGTATGCTTTTTTGATATCCTGGGCTTTTTGTTATTCTGGGAAATTTTGAGAATTGCTCTATCTCTGTGAAGAATTGAGTTGGAATTTTGATGGCGATTTCATTGAATCTATAGATTGTTTTAGTTGAGATGGCCATTTTTATTATGTTCATCCTACAAATCCTTGACCATGGGAAATATTTCTATTTTCTGAGGTCTTCTTTAGTTTCTTTCTTCAGAGACTTGAAGTTCTTGTGATACAGATCTTTCACTTGCTTGGTTAGCATCACAACAAGATATTTCATATTATTTGTGACTATTGTAAAGGGTGTCATTTTCCCAATTTCTTTCTCAGCCAATGTATCTATCGATTGAGTAGAAGAAATATACTGATTTGTTTGAGTTAATTTTGTATCCAGCCACTTTGCTGAAGTTGTTTATTGGCTGTAGGAGGTCTCTCATGTATTTTTTGGGGGGTATCTCATATATTCTATCATATCATCTGCAAATAGTGATATCTCAACTTCCTCCTTTATAATTTGCATCCATTTGATCTACTTTTGTTTTCTAATTGTTCTAGCTAGAACTTCAAGTACCATATTGAATAGCAGTAGAGTTAGCAGCCTTGTCTTAGCCCTGATTTTAATTGTATTGGTTCAAGTTTCTCTCTATTTAGTTTGATGTTGGCTATTGGCTCGCTGTATATTGCTTTTATTATATTTAGGGATAAATATTGAATTTCTATTCTCTCCAATACTTTATGCATGAAGGGGTATTGTATTTTGTCAAAGGCTTTTTTAGCATCTAATGAGAGGATCATGTGTTTATTTTTTCTTTGAGTTTGTTTATATAGTGGACTATGTTGACAGATATCTGTAAATTAAACAAAATTAGCATCCCTTGGATGAAGCCTACTTGATCATGGTGAATGATCATTCTGATGTGTTTTTGGATTCTGTTTTCAAGAATTTTATTGAGTATTTTTGCAACAATATTCATGGGAGAAATTGGTTTGAAGTTCTCTTTCTTTGTTGGGTCTTTGTGTAGTTTCACTATCAGTATAACTGTGACTTCATAGAATGTATTAGGTAGTATTTCTTCTGTTTCTGTTTTATGGAATACTTTGAGAAGTATTAGTATTATGTCTTCTTTGAAGGTCTGACAGAATTCTGCAATAAAACCATCTGGCTCTGGGGATTTTTTGGTTGGGAGATTTTTAATGACTGCTTCTATTTCTGTAGTGGTTATGGGACTGTTTAGATCATTTATCTGATTCTGATTTAACTTTGGTACTTTGCATCTATTGAGAAAATCATCCATTTCATCGAGATTTTCTAGTTTTGCTGAGTATAGGCTTTTGTAGTAGGAGCTGATATTCTTTAATTTCTTCAGTTTCTGTTGTTATGTCATCATTTGCATTTCTGATTTTGTTAATTTGGATAGTGTCTCTGTGACCTCTGGTTAGTCTGGCTAAGAGTTTATCTATCTTGTTGATTTTCTCAAAGAACCAGCTCCTGGTTCTGTTGATTCTTGGTATAGGTCTCTTTGTTACTACTTGGTTTATTTCCCCCCTTAGTTTGATTACTTCGTGTCATCTACTCCTCTTGGGTATATTTGCTTCTTTTTGTTCTAGAACTTTCATATGTGTTGTTAAGGTACTAGTATATACTCTCTCCAATTTTTTCTTTTTTCTTTTTTTTATTAGATATTTTCTTTATTTATATTTCAAATGTTATCCCCTTTCCTAGTTTCCCATCTGAAAACCCCCTATCCCTTCCCCCATCCCCTTGCTCACCAACCCACTCACTCCTGCTTCCTGGCTCTGTCATCCCAATGTACTGGGGCATATAGCCTTCACAGGATCAAGGGCCTCTCCTCCCACTGATGACTGACTAGGCCATTCTCTGCTACATATGCAGCTAGAGCCATGAGTCCCACCATGTGTTTTCTTTTGTTGGTGGTTTAGTCCCAGGGAGCTCTAGGGGTACTGGTTAGTTCATATTGTTGTTCTTCCTATGGAATTGCAAAACCCTTCAGCTCCTTGGGTCCTTTCTCTAGCTTCTTCATTGGGGAGCTAGAGAAAGCTCAGTCCAATGGTTGGCTGTGAGCATCTACAATATTTGTCAAGCACTGGCAGAGCCTCTCAGTAGACAGCTATATCAGGCTTCTGTCAGCACGCTCTTGTTGACATCCAAAATAGTGTCTGTTTTTGGTGGTTGTTTATGGGATGGATCCCCAAGTTGGGCAGTCTCTGGATGTTCATTACTTCAGTCTTTGCTTCACACTTTGTCTCTGTAACTCCTTCCATGGGAGTTACCTCTTCTAAGAAGGGTAGAAGTATCCACACTTTAGTCTTCCTTCTTGTTGAGTTTTATGTGTTTTTGCGAATTGTATCTTGGGTATTCTGGGCTAATATCCACTTATCAGTGAAAGAATACCATGTGTGTTCTTTTGTGATTGGGTCCAATTTCTTTATTGAAGCACTCAGAGATGTGGATTTTCCTTTTAGCACTGCTTTCATTGTGTCCCATAAGTTTGGGTATGTTGTGCCTTCATTTCCATTAAATTGTAAAAAATCTTTAATTTCTTTCTTTATTTCTTCCCTGACCAAGTTATCATTGGGTTGATAGTTGTTCAGATTCTATGTATATGTGAGCTTCCTGTTTTATTTTGTTGTTGTTGGAGACCAACCTTAGTCTGTGCTGACTTAATAGGATACATGAGATTATTTCAATCTTCTTGTATCTGTTGAGGCCTATTTTGTGATTGATTATATGGTCAATTTCGGAGAAGATACCATGAGGTGCTGAGAAAAAGGTGGCTTGCATTTGGGGCATAGATATTCAGAATTGAGAATTTCTCCTGGTAGATGTTTTCTTTGCTGAGTATGTAGTGTTATTTCCCATACTTTTTGATAACTTTTGGTTGAAAGCCTATTTTATTGGATACTAAAATTGCTACTCCAGCTTGTTTCTTAGGACCATTTGTCTGGAAAATTTTTCATAGCCTTTTTCTTTGAGGTAATGCCAGTCTTTGAGATGTATTTCCTGCATGCAGCAAATGCTGGGTCCTGTTCTTGTATCCACCTCTATGTCTTTTTATTGGGGAATTGAGTCCATTGATGTTGAGATATATTAAGGACCAATGATTGTTGATTCCTGTTATTTTTGTTGTTAGAGGTGGAATTATGCTCATGTGGTTCTCTTCTCTTTGTTCTCTTCGGTTTTTTTTTGTTTTTTTTTTTTTTTTGTGAGATTAGTTTCTTGCTCTTTGTTGGGTGTAGTTTCATTTTTGTTGTTGTTGTTGAGTTTTCCTTCTATTATCCTCTGTAGGGCTGGATTGGTGGAAAATATTGTTTATATTTGGTTTTGTTATGGAATATCTTGGGTTCTCCCTCTATTGTAATTGAGAGTTTTGTTGGATATAATAGCCAGGGCTGGAATTTTTGTTCTTCTAGGATCTGTATGACATCTGCCTAAGATCTTCTGGCTTTTATAGTCTCTGGTGAAAAGTCTGGTGTAATTCTAATAAGTCTCCCTTTATATGTTACTTGACCTTTTTCCCTTACTGCTTTCAATATTCTTTCTTTGTTCTGTGCATTTGGTGTTTTAATTATTATGTGAAAGGTGACTTTTCTAGTCCCAGCTGTTTGGTGTTCTGTAGGCTTCTTGTATGTTTATGTTCATCTCTTTCTTTAGGTTAGGGAAGGTTTCTTTATGATTTTGTTGAAGATGTTAGCTGGGTCTTTGAGTAGGGAATCTTCACTCTCTTTTTACCTATTAGTCTTAGGTTCAGTCTTTTCTTTGTGTCCTGGATTTCTTGAATGTTTTGAATTAGGAGCTTTTTGCTTTTGTATTTTCTTTGACTGTTGTGTCAATGTCTTCTAGGGTATATCTTCTAGTCCTGAGATTCCCTCTTCTATCTCCTGTGTTCTGTTAGTGATGATTACATTTGTGATCCTGATCTCTTTCCTAGGTTTTCAATCTCCAGGGTTGTCTCATTTTGTGTTTTCTTTAATGTTTCTATTTCCATTTTTAGATCCTGGACAGTTTTGTTCAATTCTATTACCCATGTGATTGTGTTTTCCTGTATTTCCTTAAGAGATTTGTTTCTTCTTCAAGGGCTTCTACTTGTTTTCCTGTGTTCTCCTGTATTTCTTTAAGTGTGTTATTTATGTCCGTCTTAAATTCCTCCATGAGATGGGATTTTATACCTGAATCTTGCTTTTCAGGTGTGTCAGTGTATCCAGGGCTAGGTGTGGTGGGAGAACTGGGTTCTGATGTTGTCAAGTAGCATTGGTTTCTGTTACTTAGGTTCTTGTACTTGTCTCTTGCCTACTTCTAACTGCCTTTGCTGTCTCTAACTGGAGCCTGTCTCTCCTGTGATCCTGGTTGTGTCAGAACTCCTCAGAGTCCAGCTGTCTCTGTGATCCTGTGATTCTGGATCCTGTGATCCTGAGATCCTGTATGTGTCAGAGCTGCTGGGAATCAAGCTGCCTCTGGGATCCTGAAATCCTGATGGGACCAAGCTCCTGAGATACTGTTGAGTCAGAGCTCCTGGGAGTGAAGCTATCTCTAGGTGTTGCAGGAGAGGGTGGGAGCCAGAATGCTGGGTCTGCACCAGAGACAGGTGCAAACCAGAAGGAACCTGTGTTTCTGGCTGGGTGGGGTTCCTTGATTCACTGGTTCTGGTGGGGGAATCCAGGTATGCTGGGTGTTGTGAAAGATGTGTGGCCTCATCTGTGATTTTGAGTGTGTCAGCGGTTCAATCATCCTGAGTGTGTCCGACATCTTGGAAATAGAGCTTCCTCTGTGACTCTCTGATCCTGTGATCCTGGGTATGTTAGAGCAACTGGGAGTCAGGCTCCCTCTGGTTGTTGTAGGAGTGTGAGCCAGCATCCCAAGTCTGCTCTGGATGAAGGTTCAAAGCAGAAGGAACCTGTGCCACTGGCTCAGCTGGAGTTCCTGCATCCCTGGATACTGGAGGTCCCAGTTACTCTGGGTGGCTGGGCAGATGTTGGGCCTCACCTGTAATCCTGGGCATATTAGAGTACCTGGAGGGGGGGGTCTACTTACTCTGAGTGTTGTAGGGGTGGGTTCAGAGCCAGCACCCCAGGTCTGCTCCAGGCACAGGTTCAAACTGGAAGGAACCCTAAATTTTATAATTGTTACTGACTGACATGTACTGTTTTGTATTGGCTACTTCTTAGGAGTTTGCACCTTCAGTCTAGAATTTTTCTTATTTCTTTTTTTGTAATTAGATATTTTCTTTATTTACATTTCAAATGCTATCCCAAAAGTTCCCTATACCCTCCCCCTGCCCCTGCTCCCCTACCCACTCACTCCCACTTCTTGGCCCTGACCTTCCCCTGTGTTCAGTCTAGAATTATAAAGTGAAGTCAAATACAGATGCTACTAGCTGATGCTATTAAGCAGAGATCTGCTTAGAGAATATAAAAAATTGTTAATGCCTCTTACAAAGTATCTTGTATTCATCTTTTTGGTGGTCCAAGAATCTTGTTCTTACTCTGGGTCACTCAACCAGGAAGTTGAAATGCCTCTGTGATTTCTTTCTTTCTCCTGCTCATCAACTCATGCTTTGTTGGAATGATTACCATGTTTGTAAGTTGTTCTAGAACAGTTTTTTAAAGATTGAATAATTTGCATAATTTCTAACATTTGCCAAAATAAATTGATTTTGTCTAAATTTATGTTTTTATGTTGTTTCAGATGTGTTTATAACTTCTTTCTAAAATTAAGCATAGTCACCTGACTAGAGAAAAGCAAAAAACACCACACATATAATTATGGTCAGTATTAAGAACCCAGCAGAACAACTTTAGTTTCTTATTCATATAGAGACTCTAAAAAAGTAAATACATTAAATTTCTCTTTTGGAAGTATTAAGGTAATCTTAACTTTGTTTTCAGATTTTAAATCAATTCTTAGTGTATAAATATAATTAATTATTCCTTATTCATGTCAGGAGGTCAGGAGTCTTTGCATAACTGAGGATTGACTCTATCATTTATAGCAGTTCAGTATAATGATAAGTCGTTAGGAGTCAGTTTAATTCCATGTCATTCGGCATAGTAGTGGCAGTAGATTCCCCCACTTGGACTTACGGCTGGGCTAATCACAAACTTTTGGCTTTTAGGGTTTTAAATCAAAGAAAGAAAAAGAAAGATTCTATCCTTCATATCTTTTCGTTGACCTGCAGTTCCTCCTGCACTCTTATTCTGATTGTGAATCTATCTGAACCACTGCACTGAGAAGGCAAGCTTTCCTCTCTTTCTCTTTTAACTCCTGTCTCCTAAAAGATGAAGCCTCCAATGTAAAATCTGTAGATCGTCCTTGAGGCTGCTAACTAATTTTCTACCACTGTCATTCTCAGGGCCACATTACAGGGCTCTATTCGGGCCGTTTCTCACTTTGGCTACTGAGGAACCATATCTCATCCGTTTGTCTTGCTTCCTATTAACACCACGATCTGAAACAATCTTCCTAAAGTAAAAGTCACTTCCCAATGTTAAGCCTTCCAGTGGCTTGTCATATTTTCAGGCAGCCTAGGTCTTTCTGAGAAGACTGTGTTCCTCAAGACTTAAATCTATCTCTACTTTCAACCTCGTACTGACTTGATGTCCAGCATGTGGTTCACATTTCAGAATCAAAACTGTACCCTTCACAGAGCCTCAGAGTCTTGCTTCACCCTTTTTTCTCTAACTTTCTCAATCTTTTGTCCTCCAGTTTAAAAAAAAAAAATACCAGGAATTACATAGGAATTACTGGCTTCACAGGCACTCCCAATTCTAAGCCAGAGACACCTGCTAATTCCTGTTGATGCAATCCCTTCAATCAAATATACTCTACTTTATTGTGACCACCCTATTATTTTGGGTCACTGCTGTCATTGTACTAGGACATTAATATAATTCGCACGTTTCAGTATTTCCCATCTATTTCTATCCATTCTGGAGATTTTCTTTTTCTCCAGTGATATTACCATCATGACATCCACTTTTCAAATTACTCATCACCTTCCCGCATGTCCATGGGCCAAGTTTACTATCATTTACAGGATGTTTCCAGTTGAAGTCCTGCCTGGCCTTCACAGTGGGTAGCTGTGCAATCCTATATAAAATCCCCAATTCCCTGTCCTTGGCAATCATAGCACCAGGATCCACACACATTCACTTCTTTGCTTATTCCTCTTGTGAACCGTTTGCATACCTTTTTATCTGAAGGACAGGTGGAAGAGTCCTCATCTCAACACCCACCTCTTCATCACCCTCTTCTCTATGTCATAATGGGGCAGTGTCTCCTACAGCCATGCCTGTGAAATTAACAACTGCTGCCACTTAATATCACTTGCATGGAGGATGGCTCCTTACAGTCTAACCTTTGCTGCTATATCGCTCCCTCCCACATCTGTGCATGTTACCAGTATTTTTTCTTTTCTAGAGAAGATACTCAATTTGTGGTTTGAACATTGCATTGTTTTCCTCTGGGTATAAACCTCTAATATTAGTGGACTTCTTAGAGAATTTTCACCTTTCAAACCAGAAGACTTCTGCATGTCTGAGTAAGAGCTTGAAGAGCCCCTGCAGGGTTTGGCCACCACAATTTTCCATTTTGCCAGAAAACCACATGTTTCAAATAGAAAATGCACGTTCGATCTGGATGCCAGAGTGAAAAGGTACAAGGAGAAACCCCAGCCAAATCCCAGCTGCAAGACCACAGGAGTGAGAAATGCATTATTGTCTCGATCCATTGAGACTTGGGAGATATTCAACAGTGTAGAAAAGCCCACGAAAAATTGACACAAACGGATAATCATATTTGCAGACTCAGATGCAGTGTTCAACTGGTCTTTCAGCTCCCATCCCATACTTACTAATAGATAATATTAGTTTCTTTCCAGAGAAAATTAAAAGGAATGGTAGGAGGGAAGAAGGGTTAGAGGAGGGGGAGGGAGAAGGGAGGAATAGAGAGAGGAACGGAGGTATTGAGGAAGGATTACGAAGGGAGGAAAAATATTCCTACCTCTATTTAGGTGTAGAATAAGTAGAATCTTGAAGTTTTTTACTACATGATTACTAACAGTTTCAGTAAATACACAGTTAAGAAAATAATAAATATTAAAACCACTCTAAATTGCACCCACCATGTGATCTATTTCTCTGTTGTCTACTGACTGTTTATAATGAATTTCACAAAGTGTTCTCTTTCCCATTTTCACTTCTTTAGCCTTAGTGACCCTTAAACCTTTTTGATTTTGCTTTTCTTTTCTTTTTTTTATTAAATTTTTAATTAAAATATAATTACATCATTTCTCAGTCTTCCCTTCCCTCCATCCAATCCCTCCCATGTCCTTGCCCTTCAAACTCTCATATATCACCTCTATTCCACTTTATAAACTGATGGCCTCTTATTCTTTGGTTGTTATTTTACATATATATTTAAACATATAAATGTATGAAGTTGCTGAATCTCTTTTGTGTGACTGATGTATATAGTAATGATTTCAAGGCTCAGTCCTTCTTTGTGTTATGTTGTCACCAAAGCAATGCACCTACACACCATTTCATGAGATTACTGATATACATTTTTGCATAGGTAGCATCCATAGTTTATGTTCCTGCACAACTGCAGGATCTATTGTGTGTGGCCTCCATATTAATATTTCCTGTGTTTGGAACCTTTTCCCTCTTACTGAGTTGCTTTCTCCAGCCTCGATATGAGAGTTTCTGCCCAGTTTTATTGTATCTTGTTAAGCTATATTAGGTAGTGGGAGGCCAGTTTTTATTGTTTTATTTTTTGAAGTGAAACAGAAGAGGTATAGATCTGAAGGAGAGGAAAGGTGTGTGTGTGTGTGTGTGTGTGTGTGTGTGTGTGTGTGTGTAATGTACAAGAGAAGAATGAAAGTTTAGGAAATGAAGTTTATGGAATGCATTGACATCAGTGATCATTTATGTTTCCTCTTCTGCCCATCCCATATAACTCTGCTTAAATATTGCTCCTTCACAAATTAATACTTTAGTAACTGAATGTTTATCGTATCCACTTACAAGGTTTAAGATAGACTTCAAGTATAACAGTTTTAAGAGAAATCACATAAATTCCTTCTCCAAAAATGAAAAAAAAAAGTGTCACTGTGAGTCCATTCTCATCTGTAGAACTTCAAAGAAGGCAAAGAAGATGCTCTGTGTTTGTGTCTGGTGTCTCTTTCCCAGCATATTTTGAAATTCATCTACATGGTATCAATGATTTGACTTCTTTCAGCAAAATCTTGCTGGCATATGAAATAGTGTCAGGATTGGGTGGCTGATGATGGGATGGTTGCCTGGGTGGGGTAGTCTCTGGATGGTCCATCCTTTCGACTTAGCTCTAAACTTTGTCTCTGTAACTCCTTNCATGGGTATTTTGTTCCCTATTCTAAGGAAGAATGAAGTATCCACACATTGGTCTTCCTTCTTCTTGATTTTCTTGTGTTTTGCAAATTTTATCTTGGGTATTCTTAGTTTCTGGGCTAGTATCTACTTATCAGCGAGTGCATATCAAGTGACTTCTTTAGTGCATGGCAAATACACACAGTCAGCTCACAGATGCTCACAGTCAGCTATTGAATGGAACACAGGGCTCTCAATGGAGGAGCTAGAGAAAGTACCCAAGGAGCTAAAGGGGTCTGCAACCCTATAGGTGTAACAACAATACGAACTAACCAGTACCCCCAGAGCTCATGTCTCTAGCTGCATATATAGAAGAAGATGGCCTAGTCAACCATAATTGGGAAGAGAGGCCCCTAGATCTTACAAACTTTATATGCCCCAGTACAGGGGAATGCCAGGGCCAAGAAGTGGGAGTGGGTGGGTAGGGGAGCAGGGTGGGGGGAGGGTATATGGAACTTTTGGGATAGCATTTGAAATGTAAATAAAGAAAATATCTAATAATAATAAAAATGATTTGACTTCTTAAACTGATAAGCAATAAGTAACTCATTGTTTAAGTAAGCTGAATGTTGGTTATGATATGTAAAGTCCTATCAAATTCTCATGCAGTTTTGTGGATTTATGTTTTCATTACTTTTATATAGATATGTAGCAATGGGATTTATTCATGAGACATAGATAAATTCAACTACGTTGGAAAAGGTTAAACCTTCTTAAAGCAGTTGTCAGTGTCTGGAATTTTAGCCTACATAGAAGCTAATAAATTTGTCTATTAATGTTTTATGGATGCAGGAAGAAGGCATGAGATTTCTGGTTCAGGGAAAACGATTTTATCATCTCAGTAGAGGAAGCAGCATGACCTCTATGCCTGTGCTGTTTTATGATGTTGCTAGAGTCTACAAGCAAAGCAGAAGCCTAGGGGATGCTGAACATTATAAATAGGAGCTGGTTCTTGGGATCCTATTTTAGGGTACATGGTAAGCAAACTAGAAGTGAGTTGTTAATGAAAGTATTTCCTCCCACCTCAGGGATGCTAATCAGAAATATCACCCTGGGGAATGGTCCAGAAGGGGGTCATGAGACTCGCACACATGGAGAAACCAGAAGTACTTAGAAGCAGGAAGTACACAGGGAAGACAAATTCCACAGCTCATAATTTGCACTCCCATTGCTAGTGTGGAAAAAAACAACTTTAATGTCAACCATTCTGGTATACCACCCTTACTTTTAAAGCTCTTAATGAATAATGAAAGCAAAAGCCTTTTTTTTCTTACTTCTTATCTTCTGGTGTTTTTGTTTTTTTTTGTTGTTGTTGCTGTTATGTTTTACAATGTTTAAGCTCACGAATTATTTTTGTTTGTTTTTGAAATTATAACTTAATCACATTTCTGCCTTTCAATTTCTGTGTTCAATCCCTCCCATATATTCCTCCATGATCTATTTCAAATCCATGGCCTCTTTTTCCCTATCTGTTATTGCCTCTGTGTGTGTGTGTGTGTGTGTGTGTGTGTGTGTGTGTGTGTGTAACCTGTTGAGTCCAAATAATGTTATTGTATGTATGTTTTCAGAATTTATTGAATAGCTACTTTTGACCTCTTCCATTCTAGATTCCAGGGATCCTTACATGTTATATACATAGTTATGTATAGTGCAAGCATTTTTCAGTTTATCAATAATTTTTTAAAACTGGAATCTTTTAAAATAGAGGATCTTAATGACTATTTCACTTTATGCTTAGTTTTTCTGCTCTAGGAAATATTGCCTATTGAGTTTTTAAATTTTATTAAGTCTTTGAGTATTTAATAGATAGTTTATTATGATTACTTTATCCTCCCATTGTTCTTATATATCTTTGATTACTATCAATTTATTCACCTATAATTCTTATTTAAAGATCTACAATGTTTTGTCATATTTTGTGGCCCACTAAGATTAACCAAAGCCATCAGTCTGGTCAATGAATTGGAGTTATTCACTAGGGTGTAAAACTACAGGTATGGTCATTGATTTGTAGTTATCCAGTAGGGTCTAGTGGGATCTCTGGTGATAGACAATTGAAAGCAGTGATTCTCTGTCTCTAGAACCTAGCTAGAGTCAATAATTCATCTTAGGCTCATTTTTTTCTATATGTTTATCCTCACATTTTCCTATTTCTTACTAAAATTCTTATTCTTTTTCTGTTCTTTCCTTTGTGCATTAGAGTTATCTTTTACCTTTGAATTATTTTGTACCAATACCCAAAGAGCTGTTTAACCTGTTCCATTTACATAAAAGTATGTCTATAATCAGGTAGCATTTTATAGATGCACCATATTTATAATAATAATAATAGTAATAAAAACTATTATTATATCTTTGTTTATTATTGTTATGGGTTACTATTGCTATATATTATGTTATTTTATTATAATAATTGTTTATAGCCAGAAGATTATCTTTAGAGCAATTGTTCTGCTGTAGCTAACAGTGTGATATATTTAATAACAAGTTGATACAATATTTTATCTTTATTAAATTGGATATTGACATAAATTCTTTCTCCACTTTCCCACTGATATTTAATATCTAAATCTTCTCAACTGGGGTTGTTTAAACATGATCTTGTCTCATAGGACAATGGGTAGATAATGTTTATGGACAGCCAGGACTAGACATCATTTGAATCTTTGCAGTGTCTTTCTAGCATTGCTGGGTTACTTTCTGGTGATCACTAAGATTTTGTTCAGGAACTCCAGCAATAACATTACAAAATACGAAAAGACATAGGGAGGTGGCCTGCTTAGCAATCTTACACATAATAGCTATCAGTGTCAGATGCCGAACATATGACCTTCAAGAGCAATTTGTCTTTCCAGGTAGGAAGTAAACTTTTCTGTCAAACAGAAAAGTCCATGGATATCTTTGGCTCTGGGGAAGAGTAGAAGAATTTCGATTACTAGCTATCAGGTAGAAGTGGTTCTCTCATGGGAGAATAGAGTTAATTCTCATTAACTCTTCTCACCAGTGCTTAACACAGTACTCAACACAGTACCCCACTGATGCTATTGGCCTCACGGTGTGTCCCAGAAGAGGCTCTACTATCACACCCACCAGGGTTCTGATCCAGGAATTTACTCTGTACTATTGTTGCTGCTGCTGTCATTCAATGTTGTCACTTCCAAACTCAGACAAAATCCTGCCAAGAAGGATACATACATACATCCCACATGTGTGTAGTATGCTGGTTCATATACACATTTGTGTATATGTGTGTATGGTCTCTCTTTGTTCTTCTGTTTAGAGCAATTTGAAAATATATAGGAAACTAGATTCCACATACCTTGGAAACTTGTTTCTACTAGTAACACAAAAATTTAAAGTCCTTTGGTAGTTTTATAAAAGAGAGAGAGCCGGGCGTGGTGGCGCACGCCTTTAATCCCAGCACTTGGGAGGCAGAGGCAGGCGGATTTCTGAGTTTGAGGCCAGCCTGGTCTACAGAGTGAGTTCCAGGACAGCCAGGACTACAGAGAAACCCTGTCTCGAAAAAAATAGAGAGAGAGAGAGAGAGAGAGAGAGAGAGAGAGAGAGAGAGAGAGAGAGGCATAAACTAGTTATTTATTAAATGATGTGATTTTCAGTGACTTTTAGTTCTAGCATGAAAAGAGCCATAATGTGCTCAAATCTTCAAATGCCTTGAGTCCTAGTTAGCTTTATGATACTCTGTCAACTTGGTACAGAATAGAACCATCTGAATGAAAAGCGTCCACTGAAGAATCACCAGACCTACTGACATGTGGGGCAATTGTCTGTATCACTGATGGATTAATGCAGAGAAAAAAAGCCCACGGTGGGCACTGTTATCCCTAGGCAAGTTGCTGTGACCTGGGTATAAGAAAGCTAGATATGCACGATCCTTTCCATGAGCCAGAAAGGACCGTCCCTCTTTATCTTCCTGCTTGAGCTCATTCTTGCCTTGAATTTCCCCAAGAATGGATTGCAACATGTATGCTGAAATAACTTTACCTCCCTAAGTAGTTTTTAGTAAGCGTATTTCATCACAGCAACAGAATGAAACTAGAGCACCATTTTAAAATCAACTTCCCCAAAAGCATTAACTTCACTACAAAACAAGCCATTGCCCATATAGTTCAAAAGTGCTCTTGCATTGTAAAGAGATATAGATCCCATTAGCTTACAAAGATTCACTAAAAGCACTATTGAATCAAAGAGTCTTAGGGGAAACATAAAGAAGTTAGGGGACAATTCCACATTCATCAAATACTATTTTCTACTCAGAACCTTATCTAATCAGTCTCATTTAGAAATGCACACCTAGTCAACTGCATTTGCAAATCACAATTTTTCCCCCTTAGAATAATATAAAGTGTAGAAATGCTTTCCTCTGCAGGAATGCTTTTGATTCATTTTGCTGAGTTTCAGGAATGTGGCTTAGGAGCCACCTTGCATAGAAACACCAACCTATAGCATGCACAAATTTAGCAGCAAATTTGCAGGTATAGCAATTTTGATACTGCCACCTACAATTCCCATTTGCTTCATCCACACAGTTATACCCATATCATCAATGCACCACACTTACAGCAGCTGACAGTTTACAACAGACACCGCACAGTCTGCATATTCCCCCATTAGCTTCCTGAGATGTTTTGAGAAAGAACCTATTCTAGGGCCTCTCAGCATACACAAAAAGAGGGCAGAGAAAGAAATGATTATTCTAGTACACTTCTTATTTGTTCCTCTCCAGTCTCTCTGCAACTTCTGCTGGTTATCACACAGGGAAAAACACCTAGACACGCTCAAAGGGAAAAAAGAGAAATCCTATCAAAATTATAAGACCCACTCTACTTATTTCGGAGCATGATAAAATTATTCTCAATCTGATCTGAGAGCTGAAACCTAAAAATTTTCAGGAAAACACTGTACATAAAATTCGTCGTCTTCAGAACCAGTGGGAAAGCTACACTTCCTGTTTCATGTGCCCAGGACTCTCAGGAACTGCGTTTATCCTAGTGAGTGATATCCTGTGCCTGTAGGGTTCTAGTCATGTCAGAGTGTTTAGTTATGAGTTTGGATTTTATTTCTGAAAGGAATTCTCAACATCTTAGCCTGATCACAGGAATTGTGGAAAACACTGGGCATTCTCTACTGCTTTCAGAATGTGTCAACATCAATTATAATAAAATAAAGTCTCTAGGTATGAACATTTGTGGACTAGTAAAATACGACAGGATAGGAAAAGGAAAGAAAGAAACAGGCTTTGGCTGCTATCAGATAATGATATAAAAGAATATAAATGGGGAAAATAAAGCCCAGAAAATTTAGCAAGGTTGGTGGAATAAATAGGCCATGATCCAGAGGGTAAGCTAAATTGATAAGTGAAATCAGGCAATAAAAGTGGAATATTCTTAGAGACATTGTGAAAAACATTGTCGAAGAAATCAGTTATAAAATAGGCTGCAGATCTCTAGAAAGTAGCCAATAGAATACAGGGAAGCAGCTCACAGTATATCAATAAGTGGTAACTTAGATTATTGTACAAACTGGATATTAGTACAATGAATATGATGCTGTTCATTTTGACTTTGGATTGATATGAACAAACCATAATCATCCCAGATAGTAGTTCCTACTACATGCCAAATGAATGTGGGCAGGTAGTGGTCACTCTAGGAGTGAAGTAGCACATGGATAACTAGTGAGGTCTGCTTCCCAGGGCTGTGGGGTCTGCTCCTCAGGGTCATGTTGACTACACTCTCTATTGTGTGCTTGTTTCCTGTGACTTTCTCCTCCTGATGCCATGTGTGTATATCTATATCTATATCTATCTCTCTCTCTCTCTCTCTCTCTCTCTCTCTCTCTATATATATATATATATATATATATATATATATATANTATATATATATATATATATATATATATATATATATATATATATATTCTTCCTGAATATGTGCTATAAGATTAAAATTTGGAAAAATAGATTACAGAATTTAAATAACTAATTTACTTTAATAGAAATATTAAAGCAGGCTAGGATCATTGAATAGATGAAATCTACATTTTTATGAATTTCTCAATGGGCAAAAGCTTGTATAAGTGCATAAATTTTAAGTCTCATAGCTCTTCATAATTTCTCTCTTTGACAATATTTATAGACAAGTTAAAAAGTAAAGTGAGAGGTGGTGGTAGGGGTGAGAGAGTTCAAAAGTCTCTCACCCCTTGTAAAATATGCTTTTTATGGTATCAATGCATTGACAAGGAAGGATAGTTTATACTGAAGAGATGGCTCTTTGATTCAGAGAATTTATTGCTCTTCTAGAGGACTTGAGTTTGGTTGCCATCATCTACATAAAGGAAATAAACAAGCACCTGTGACTCTAGCTCCTGGAGATCTGATGCTCTCTCCTGATACCCTGTGACACCTGTGACATATTAGACATATAGGCACACCTGGATATAAAGCAATAAGAATGAAAATAATCCATAAAACAAAGTGTTTTCAGTGAAAACTTAGTATAGAATGAAACCCAGAGAATGAAGTAGATTGCCAAATCTGGATTGAGAGCATATTATTTTAAAACGTTGAATTTCAAATTGGTTTAAAGGAAACAGCTATATCATCTTAAGTCCTATGAAATGGACTTGGTGT
Source organism: Mus pahari (assembly GCF_900095145.1). Classification (NCBI taxonomy): domain Eukaryota; kingdom Metazoa; phylum Chordata; class Mammalia; order Rodentia; family Muridae; genus Mus; species Mus pahari. The sequence goes on along the minus strand of NC_034608.1, from coordinate 26,218,529 downwards.
CTCTAGTTGCATATGTAGAGAGGATGGCCTAGTCTGCCATCAATGGGAGGAGAGGCCCTTGGTATTGCAAACATCATATGCCCCAGTACAGGGGAATGCCAGGGCTAGGAACTGGGAGTGGGTGGGTTGGGGAGAAGGGCCGGGGGAGCATATAGGGGACTTTGGGATAGCATTTGAAATGTAAATGAAGAAAATATCTAATAAAAAATGCCTTTTAAAAAAAGAAGCAATTTTTAAGTGTAGGAACCATCCAAAGGCTAAATCTCAGTACACTTACAGGCTGGAATCAAAGCTAATCTATCTTTTCAGGAAATGCAAGCCAAATTATCAGTAAATATGACTCTGATAGAAAGTAAACATGAGGTCTCCTGTACACACATAAACCTCCCCCTCTGCCTTTTAAGAGAGAAGAAGCTATGGAAAGGCCAAGCTTACATTTGGTATCTTTATGTGCCACAATAGTTTCTTCTTGTGTGTTGTGACCGAATAAATGCCACAGTACGTTTATGAAAGAGAGGATTTATTCTAGTTCACAGTTCAGAAAGCATAGCCCATCAGAATGAGGTAGGTCCGGTATGCAGAGGAGTTGATGGCTCCCAGAAGTGGCAGCAGGAGTGTGAATCTTCCTCCTCACATCTATTTAGACCCATACATAAGGACAGGTAAGACCTTGAACTAGGGATGGACAGAACCTTTAAAAATTATTGAACAATGAACCCTTCTAGTTTGGCAATAACTCCTCAGCCTATGTAGCACATAGGCTGAATGTGGCAGATAACAGCTACAAATGGGATAGAAGAAAAAAATCACAAACCTCTTTTAAAATCATGACTTTATTTTTTTACTTTTTTTTTTTATTGGATATTTTTTATTTCGATTTCAAATGTTATCCATTTTCCAGGTTTCCCCTCTGAAAAGCCTCTATCCCCTCCCCTCTCCCCCTGTGTCTATGAGGGTGCTCCCCACTCACCCACTCTTGCCTCCCTGTCCTGGCATTCCCCTACACTGGGGCATGAACCTTCACTCGACCAAGGGTCTCTCCCCCCATTGATGCCCGGCAAGGTCATCCTCTGCTACTTATGCAGCTGGAGCTATGGGACGCTCCCTGTGTATTGTTTGCTTGGTGGTTTATTCCCTGGGAGCTCTGGGGGATCTGATTGGTTGATATTGTTGTTCTTCCTATGGGGTTGCAAACCCCTTCAGCTCCTTCAGTTCTTTCTCTAACTCCTCCATTGGGGACCCCACGCTCAGTCCAATGGTTGGCTGCTGCCAGCATCTGCCTTTGTATTTGTCAGGCACTGGCAGGGCCTCTCAGGGGAGACAGCTATATCAGCCTCCTGTCAGCAAGCACTTCTTGGCATACAGAACAGTGTCTGGGCTTGGGGACTGTATATGGGATGGATTTTTCATAACTTCATTGCAATGCCCTAAAGTATAAACTTTGTAGTTGGCAGTGTCAAGGGTTGGAATCTCTGCTCCTATAAGCTTCCACAACCTCTGGGGAAAAAAAAGAAGCCATCGGCAGATGACTAAGCATTCAGAAATATGAGCCTGCCTGGTGTCTAACACATTCAAACACAATGAATGAGAAAAATATATAAATCTATAACAGACCAAAGACCAAAGCAGCGTTTAAAGATAATTTAATGTGGAAAAATACTCTGGATCCTCTTAGGGGGGTTTATACAAGCATTAAAGAAATAAAAAAGGACAGTCCCTCTAGAGACTTTTGCAATGAAAGTTGACACTGTGAAGAATAAAAAAAAGGAAACAAAAGCAATAAGGAAGAGGTTACAAAATTTAAAAATAATCAGAGATAAAAATCTTTTAAGGAATCGTATGAACTAACTCAGAGTAATATATATATATTATTTATATATTTATATAATATATTATTTATATATATTTATATACATGTATATGTATATATATTTATATATTTATATGTTTATATTTTTATATTTATTTATATATTTATATACAATGTTGTATATTATGCTGCATATATGTTTAATGAGAAAACTTTCATGATGTGATGATGAAAAAACCCACAAATATTTAATATATTCACTATACTAATAACTCAAGAAAAATTCTAGATGTAAAAGAATGAATAAAATATGGTGCAACTGCAGGTAAACTGAAGCTGAAGCTGAGAGTCTTAGGAAACATAGGGATGAGCAATCATCTTGAATGTTGTACAAACAGAAGGAAAGAGGAATTCTTTTACAAAGAACCTACACATGCGAAGGTGACAGAGGAAAAATTAACAAAGTCATCCAAATTATAATAGATAGGATGTGATTTTAACAGTCTCTTTCTACAATTATTGAAGAGTCACAGATGATGATTTTCATATTAATGTGAACCGAACCTAGACAAAGGCAAAATTATGCTGGTGGGCTAGATATAGAGGAAGATGCTGAAAGTAGATTAAAAAAATGTGTGTGCTCATATGCTTTAGGATCAGAGAGAGAGAAGACATCTGGCATATTATACATAGAATGTTCAACAAGGGGTGAATGTGGGTGCCCTTCATCAGTGCAGAGTCTTTGGTATAATGATGTCCATGATAAAAGTGTCTAGACAGTCAGCATAAAACATAGATCATTGATGAGAAGAGGAAGATAAAAATCTAGGGGTGTTCTATATTAAATATCTCGTTCCCCTTGTTTTTAAATTTACTGAGAAAATTACTTGGAACTATTTTGCTTTTGACTTTTTACCAGGTAAATGGAAATATCATTAATGCTTTCTCTTTGTACTGCATTTTTCTGAAACATCTAAATTTATTCTATTTCACTCATTCTCATTCTCCCTTACTTTTCTGTAAGATCATTGTGATGATTTAAATTAGAATGGATCATATAGGGTCTTGTGTTTGAGTACTTAGTGACAAGTTGCTGTAATTACTTGGAAAAATTAAGAAGTCTGGCCTTAACCATTCTGACTGGTGTGAGGTGGAATCTCAGGGTCATTTTGATTTGCATTTCCCTGATGACTAAGGATGTTCAACATTTCCTTAGGTGTTTCTCAGCAATTTGATTTTCCTCAGTTGAGAATTCTCTGCTTAGGTCTGTTTCCCATTTTTATTTGGGTTATTTTGTTCTCTGAAGTCTAACTTCTTTAGTTCTTTGTATACATTGGCTGTTAGCCCTCTATAAGGTGCAGGATTAATAATTATCTTTTCCTGATCAGAGGGTTGCCCTTTTGTCCTATTGACATATTGTTCACAGCAAACTTTGCCTTTCAGAAGCTTTGCAATTGGTGTTGTATTCAGGAGCTTTCCCCTGTGCCCATGAGATCAAGGATTTCCCCCACTTTCTCTTCTATTAGACACAGTGTATCTGGTTTTATGTGGAGGTTCTTGATCTACTTGGACTTGAGCTTTGTACAATAAGATAAGAATGGATCAATTTTCATTCTTCTACACCTTGACAGCCAGTTGAACCAGCACCATTTATTGAAAATGCTGTCTTTTTTCTATTAGACGGTTTTAACTCCTTTCAGAATGGCAAAGATTAAAAAACTCAGGTGACAGCAGACACAGGCAAGGATGTGGAGAAAGAGGAACAACCCTCCATTGCTGGTGGGATTTCAAGCTGGTACAACCACTCTAGAAATCAGTTTGGTGGTTCCTTAGAAAATTGGACATAGGAACCAGTTATACTTCTCTTGGATATATTCCCAGAAGATGCTACAACATGTAAGGACACATGCTCCACTATGATTATAGAAGCCATATTTATAATAGCCAGAAACTGGAAAGAACCCAGAAGTCCCTCCACAGAGGAATGGATACAGAAAATGTGGTACATTTACACCATGGAGTACTACTAATCTATTAAAAACAATGACTTTATGAAATTCCTAGGCAAATGGATGAAACTTGAAAATATCCTGAGTAACGTAACTCAGTCACAAAAGAACACACAGGGTATGCACTCACTGATAAGTAGACATGAGCCCCAATGTTCTGAATGCCCAAGATACAATTCACAGACTATTTGAAGCCCCCGAAGAAGGAAGACCAATGTGTGGATATTTCAGTTCTTCTTAGAAGAGGGAACAAAATACTCACAGGAGGAAATGTGGAAACAAGTGGTGAGCAGAGACTGCACGAAAGGCCATCCAGAGACTGCCCCACCTGGGAATCCATCCTATATACAGTCACCAAACCCGGATGCTATTGTGGATGCCAGGAAGTGCTTGCTGACAGGACCCTGATATGGCTGTCTCCTGAGAGGCTCTGCTAGAGCCTGACAAATACAGATGTAGATGCTCACAGCCAACCATTGAACTGAGCACAGGGTTGCTGATGCAGGAGTTGGAAAAGGGACTAAAGGAGCTGAGGGGGTTTGCAATCCCATGGGGGGAGCAACAGTATTAACTGGCCAGACACACCTGAGCTCCTGGGGACTGGACCAGCAACCAAAGTGTACACACACAGGGGCCCATGTCTCTGGCCACATATATGGCAGAAGGATGGTCTTGTTGGCCATCAGTGCAAGGAGTGACCCTAGGGCCTGAGGGAGTTTGATGCCCCAGTGTAGGAGAATGCCAGTGCAGGAAGATGGTAGTGGGTTGGTGGGTGGGGGAGTACCCTCATAGAGTCAGAAGGTGGGATAGGAACTTTCTGAAGGGGAGAAGTGAAAAGGGAAACATTTGAAATGTAAGTGAAGGAAATGTCAAAAAAAAAAAAAAAAGTGTGGCCTTATTGGAGAAGGCCTGTCACTGGGGGCAGGCTTTGAGATTTCTAAAGATTCTGGGTTTCCAGTGTTTCCCTCTCCCTCCCCCTCCCCTTCTCCCTCCCCCTCTCCCTCCCCTTCCTCCCTCCCCCTCTCCCTCTCCCT
>NC_034608.1:26207071-26213176 GCF_900095145.1 Mus pahari | reverse complement strand
CACACACACACACACACACACACACACACACACACACACAAAGCAACAGACAGAGAAAGACAAAAGGGGTAAAAAAAAGGACAAACACATGTAGAGAGAGAGAGAGAGAGAGAGAGAGAGAGAGAGAGAGAGAGAGAGAGAGAGAGAGAATGCATGGGTATGGAATGAGATTTTGAAGCCTCAGAACCATGTCCCCAAGTTCCCAATGAAGTACCTCCTGCAACAAAGCCACATGTACTCCAGCAAGGTTATACCCTCCAATTCTTAAATAGGTCCATTAACTGGAGACTAAGAATTCCAACATATTTACCCTATGGGGGCAATTTCCATTCCCACTACCACAGTTGCCCTAAGTTTGCACCAATGGTGTGGCCTACATAATAAGAAACCACTCTCACACCATTACAGAGGCTGAAGTGAGAAATCATGGCTTCATGGGATGGGCTCTTTCTAAATCATTTGTAGAGAACTGCTTCTTCATTTCAGGATCACTGGCAGACTGGCTGGTAGATCCCTCCATCAGTTCCAGCTTCTATCCTCCCATTGACTTCCATCTGTGTTCAAGGTCTACCTATTGGTACAAGGGTACAACCAAATGAACTCTGCCAAAAAGGAAAAAAAAAACTCAACTTGATTTGACAATATATAGAAAGCACCCATTTTCAAACAAGATCACATGTATGGGATTGGAATATTAACATTTGGGGTGATCTTGGGGGTGATAATTCAAAATATAAAAGTAAGATAATACAAATACTATTCCGTATGATACCTCCTCATTTCTTCCTATAAATATGGGACACTGTGGGGTGGAAGCCATAAAAAAATCACCCTAGCACAGGGTTTGTTCACTGTTGGGAACAAACTTGTGAAGGAACTTTAATGCATACATTATAGTGATAAGTAAATTTTATACATTACTTCTTATCTCCACAGCATTTTTATTACCTGGTAGTGAAGGGGCACATGGGGTATGAAACTGACCATGCTGTGATTCCTATCAGAAGCTGGCTTCACAGACTATGGAGGGATGCATTTCTGATTGCATACATACTCACTTTACAGGGTACACAAATAGAAGACCATTGAATTAGTTTAGGATTCAAAGTGGTGTCTGAATGTTCTGATGCTAAGAAAGAGCAGAGTTTTAAATATTAATTTATTAAACTAAAAGCATTCTTGCTTGCCTATATAATAACCCGCTGAAAAGAGTGAGATAGATCTCAGTGAAAATCATTGACTCCCAACCACTTTTACGGACAGAACACAATCTGTACAGTGGAGGTGGGGAGAGACAGGAAGTGGGTAAATGAAAGGCCAGGGCATCTCACTGAGGTATGGCAAATCCTATTAGACCAGGTAATTCCCTTGGCTGGAAACAGGACAGGGCCCCTATTGTCTTGTCTCCTTTTGGAGAACTCTTTCATTCATCTTCCATGTTTATTTCATTTGTGGGATATTCTATTCCCCTTTCTACATTTGCTATGCTGTTTTACTTTGCCCTTGACTTTTCTTTTAAGTTCTCATAAGGGGCATACTAAATATTTTTTTTTAAATTATTGTCATATTTTCTCTTTGGATACCGAAAGTGATCTCTTGGCTTTTCTTATGAATAGTTAGTTACCGCCACTGTGACAAGTCTCTTACTAAAATTTCAGATGTGTCCCTGCCACTCCAGACAAGTCTGTTCTTTTGAAATTTGATTGCCAGTGAAGTACAGCATGAAGTTTATTCTCCTTGTGTAATAAACCATTTAATCTGGAATGCATTCACATCCACCTCAAGCTTGAAGGAAATAGCTGTCTTTGGCTTAGGGTCAAACTTACCAGATTTCTATTAGACTACTGACAGGTTAAAGGCATAGTTTTCATTGTTAAGCATTTGTTATTGATTCTATGATATTTTCTATGTCTACAGTTCATGTCTACTACAATGGTAGTCCTGGAGTGCTGTTTTAATTGAGGTAACCTAAGAACTGTTGCATCAGGCTTGGAAAGAGAGGTCCACGCTGCCTGAGGATTTGTCCCAAACCACCCTAATTTTCTCCATGCTACCTCTAAAACTTTATCTCTGAGAACATTCAAATTAATCACTGTGCAAGAAGGCTACTCAGTCTCTTCTTGGAAATACCTTCCTCTGACCATATTTCTCCAGAAGGTTGATTTGTTTGCCCTCTTTGTACTTTTAGGAGCTCTCTGATGCACAGAGAAAGGATATGTCCCCCACATCTTGCTGAGTGACTCCTCTGCTATCTTATCTAGTGTCACATCTTTTAGTTCCTTAGCTTTTTTCTTTCCTTTTAAAAACTACTTGACTCATAACATTCAGAGCTGCTATTATAATGTTAAGTGACCCTAGAAAATGAATACTAACTCAATGGTGGAAAAATCTTAATAAAATGCAACAACTTCATCACACATTAAAGAAAAAGATAAATAAAAGGCTAGCTGCAGTAGAGAAGGAGTGAACAGAGGTATATTCTGAATCCATCAGAAATATAAAAGGCTTGCAAAGGGAGTCCTTCTAAAGAACTAGAAAATGAAGGAAAATATAGTCAGTAACAATCTTATGGGTTAGATATAGAGATTATGATTTCAAGGCTATTGAAGGTCACATCTGAACATATAAGGAGTTCTAGATAATACAGGATAGGAGACTGTCTTAATGTGGTGGGAGTGGTAAATGAAAATAAGTATAAACACACCCATAAACTTGTCATGCAGCAGGCATGAAATTAGTAGCATAGGAAATTAAGTCTGATGATTCAATTCTCTTAACATAGATGCACTTGACTAAATGTTTGAGAAAACATTTCATATTTTTTTCTCAGTTTTCAAGATGGCAGAGGTTCACAAGTGTTCAGACATTCTATTCCAGTGAAAAGCCTGGCTATGAGGAAGAGCCATGCCTAGTTCAAGGATCTTGTGGATTACACAGGTGATTTGGTGTTGGAGAAATTTTCCATCAAGACTATTATTCACTTTGAATTACCTTTACAGATACAGACATTTTATGAATCAATTGTCTCTGTTTAACTTTAAAGAGCATTACCCATGGGTTCTGGAATGGCTAACATATATTTTTATTTTGTTTCCACCCATGGCATGATAGGAGACTTTCTAAGCAACTTCATTCTGATGAGGGTGCAATTGAAATCCTAAAGAGTTTTTTTTTTCTTTCCTTCCACAAAGTTACAGTGTGTTATGCATAAACCTCTGCATTTTCATCTTGAGAAAAACAAAAGATAAAATCTCATTGATTTCCTCCTAATTTCAAAGAGCTTTAATCCTGAATTCAAGCTTAATTTAATTATTTAAGTATTTCTATGAAGAATTTAATCTGGTTAATATTTGTTCCATTGATTCTTAAATCTTAAAAGATCATTGAGTAGTGCTTTTATTTTTTTTTTTACACAATAATAACAAAACATGAACAGGTGACAATTTTAAAACTTCAACACTCTACAGCAACAAGGCAAAAGAGAAAAGAAGAAATTCACACATGTTCTTAACAAAACAAGTCTAGTGATTAAAACAAAAATCTCCAATGGTTCTTCTATTGTGAACAGTTCTTTGAGAGGCAAAGTGGCCACAACCATTTAATTTTCTAACTTATTAAGCAGCCTGAGAGTGAACTGAGAGTTTCAATTCCAGGTTATGGCTATAATTACCAACTTCAAAAAAATCCCTGTTGCCACTCATTAAGTAGTTATAATATTTAATTGAGGCTACAGAATGTCTACAGAGAGGGTTGTGCTCTACATAATTATAAGTACACACAAATGAGCACTGAGGTACTTTTAACAATGGGATAGACTATCAAAAATTGCAATTTTAATTTAAGCTTTGACTTCAGTCTCCTCGGTGAGCAAATATACATCTATGCCTTTACCACTGATTTAGGACATTAAGCTAAATAAATGAGCTGTAAAGTGAGCGAAGTGAAAACACTTCAGACAGTAGCACCAGTGGATAAATCTAATGTGAATCATTAATGAATAACACTGTTTTTATTTTCTTTTGGCTGTATAGGATTGAATATATGTGGCTATCACAGGCAGTGACACATTCCAGCTCATTGGGCCAACATCCTTTCTTTCATGTTCTGTAGCAGTGCTGGGATCCAGGTAGCCTTTGCTCCAACCCTCTACTCCTGCAACTTTTCTTCAGAGAGAGAACTTATCACTTTGACCACCAGGGAAACTTCTAACTGAGGAACTTCAAAGAGACCAGAGTCTTTCTTTGTCGATCTCTTTGAAGGTTACCACCTTCCAGGTTAGCTTTTACAGGAAGTCCAAGATATTAGGAACATGGAAATAAAGTAAGTTTGCACACTGAAATTTCATTTGCTTGTCCTGGGGAAGAAAAATCTGGAAATCTAGGAAGAAATTGGCTGTGTGTTATTATACATGAGTCCTCACTGCATCTACATGTTAAGATGGTTTATTTAAAAAAAAAATCTACAGAAAGACTTGAAATATTGAAGCAAAAATAAATTGTGGCTTTGAAAATATAAACAATGTAAGTAAAATTAGCATAGTTATTTAAAATATTTCTTATACTCTATATTTGAAAAGTGATCAATGGCTTATTATGTTTCCCATCACAAGTCTAAACAATAAATCAACATTCTTTCTTGTTTTAGGTTATTATCACAGTCCTCTCTAGAAATTTAAATGTCCCTATAGCCCTGGACATTTGAATACCTTATTTCCATTTGGAAGTACTCCTTTGGATTTGTTCAGGAGCAGGGGCTTTGAGAGAGTAAGTTTATCACTGCGACCTGCTTTGAGAATTTAAAAACTCAAAGAATTTTTATTTTATTTTATTTTATTTTGTTTTATATTTGTGCTTCATGATTTCAGCTCAAGATGTGAATCTCTACATCATGCTTGAGCTGATGGCCTCTTATTCGTATAGAACCACAACGCCAAATGAACTCTTCTCTCTATAACTTGCCTTGGTAATGGTGCTTTATTTCACTCTCTATGGTAAACATCCTTTCTTATAATTAAATATATATATTTTGTGGGAAATAAAGTAAATCCTTTATTATTACTGTCAGATTTCGTTCCCCAGTTAACTACATAGCACAGCTGAAACTCTTTAGGTCTTTAGGCATTGGATCAGTGTTGAAGGAAAACCATATACATTGACATTAGTGATGTAGATTCAAGTCTTTACCAAACATACAAGATTGGTAATTGTGGGGGATTAGCTTGAGAAACAAACAAAAACCTGTGGTATAATTAGTTTCTGGGTTTATGCCTTTTACTTGAAGGCATTATTGCAGATATAAGTCTGCAAAATTGCACACAATTTGCAAATAATCCTAGCTAACATTTAATAACCAATTAGTACATGCCAAGTACTCTGTAAGACACAGCATATGAGCAGGAACCAGTCTTTTGGTGAATATGTAGAAAGTTCCCTCCTCCCACAGTGTGTGAGGAAATGCTTTTATTAGAATTTTACACTTATGTCTCTATCCAAGGATGTAAGAAAAATTACCTCCTATATAATTGTTGAGGGACAAACATAGTTCTGTTTAAACAATTTCTTACACAGTGCAGTGATTATGGTCTTATTTTAGTAGAAAGTAATTTTAATGAAAGAACATAAGGATATTGAGGAATTTTGAGGAAGCCCATGAGTACAAATTAGAGAAATTATAACAAGTACCAGCACAAAGAAAGGGGATTTAGGCACCTAGTCCACTCCTTAGCCAATTAACTATTACAATTATTAGCTTTTAAGAAATGGAGGCACAATTTTATTTGAAAAGTGCCACTGTCAAGTCAACCATTCTCCAGAGGGTGACCACATATCCAAACATATTTAAACACATATAAAAATATTTGGGCAACAAAAATTGATTGAGATTTTGGAGAGTTGATGCAACTACAGCTATTGGAGGGGTAGGAACTTCAAATTAGAAATTGTCTCCATAAGTTTTGACAGTAGGCCATCCTGTAAGACATTTTCTCAGTGATTAAAGAAAGGCCCATTCTATTGTGGGTGTTGCTACCCCCTGGGCTTATGGTCCTCAGTGATTTAAGAAAGCAGACTGAGAAAGCCATAAGGAGCAAGTCAGTAAACAGCACTC
>NC_034608.1:26149631-26206636 GCF_900095145.1 Mus pahari | reverse complement strand
AGAGAGAGAGAGAGAGAGAGAGAGAGAGAGAGGAGGGGGACGAAAGGGAGGAAAGAATAATAACCAAGTAACAGCCAAAGTGGAGGAAGGTAAAGGTTGTGCTGTTAATTCTGTCACCCACACCAATGTGCCCACTGTTTCCCTTCCTATACTTCCTTAGACAGAGCTGTTAGATGACAGCCTGAGGCACATCCATGGTCCTGAGGGTAAGTGGGCATCTGTGGGGGTAGGCAGTATGCTCTGATACAGGGGATTACTATATTTATATTCTTTCTGTCAGTGGAATGGTGAGGGGGAAATCTTGGATTAACTTAATCGACACAACAAATGTGCACATGGCTTCAAATGAAAGCCAGAAATGTCACAGCTGAATATAGGGAAAGTCCTTTAATCCCCATGCAAAGGAGATGACTTCTCAGAGAAGGAAGTGGCCAGCAGTCTTCCCAATTTATTTTCATGGTGTCTTGTTTCCAAGCAGCAGTCAACTTTGCTGAATCTCATGATGTGAACATGGGGCATTATTCAGGTTTTCTGTGTTGTTTGTAGCATCTCCAGAAGCACACGTCAATTGAGAATCATTACTTAGGTTGACTTTTTACGGTCTTTGTGTATGGCTTCAGTGAAATAAACTAGGTCAAGGGACGAAATTTATTTCTTATTATCACTGGGAGAGGAACACATAGCATGAGAGCACTTCCTGCACTTTTAGAAGTAGGTTGCGATGTCTGTGTGCTTTGTGATACAATAGATCTCTAGAGCTTCTGTCTTGTATAACTGAACCTTTGTACTGGTGGAGCAGCCAGCCTGGATTTTATTGACATCTTCAAGCTCAGCAAAAGTAAGATATATATATATATATATATATATATATATATATATATATATCTCCACTTATGTGGAGTTCCCAAAGCAATCTTGTCTTATAAAAATAGTTATTTGGGAAAAATATCCTTTTAATAATTAGGGAGCATCTCTGCTTTCATTGATAAAAGCCAAACAGCTAAAAGCTCTTTAACATGGTGTATTGAAGATATGGTGTCTATACATGTGTATGGTTTGGACTGCTGTTATAGAAACATTTCATTAGGATGTTCTAAAGAAAAGAATAATTAAAGGAAAACAATGAAAACCTGTTTGACCTTTGGCCAAGCTATCTCAATTTTGAAGGGTTTATTAACATAAGAAGTTACTTCAAAATAAAAAAAGCTTTACATTTGTGTTGGAAGTAAGAATTCAGCTGGTTCAGGTAACTATTGTAAAATAAACTCTTTTCATTTACCTTCAAATTCACTGGATTTGTCTCCTTAATGAAATGTATATGTTAGTCTATTCATCCTCTTTTGAAACAGAAAAAAAAAAAAAGTTTTGTTTTGGGTGTTTTTGTAGTAGTTTTGATACTCTTGAACAGTCTGGTATTATCAACTCTGCCTAGCCTGTCAGCAGGGAATTTTCATCATGATAACACATTAGACACACACAAATTTGAGGTCTAAATATGCGATTTTACAATTAGGAATTAGAATCTTGATTTGCAGTTTGTAATGGTTGTATAGATGCAGAAAATTCCTAGCAATTTATTTAGTAACAAGAAGAAACCAATTTACCTAGCACACTGATTACATTCTATTGGAATATAAATACTACAAAATATAACAGTGGTGATTATTTATTTTGTGCTCACTAATTTTAGAGCTTTATATAGTTACTTTTTCCTTTACAACATTCCTATGAATTAGTCAAGGAAGACAGTTTTGCTTTCATTATTTGTTTTTTCTTTCCTCTCTGCTTCCTAATTTGCCTAAATAAATCAGTTCTGCTGCCATGGGCAACTGTATCACCAGACACATTAGTCAATATAAAGCTTTCCTACTCTTGATTGTTTCTTTTCAGGTTTGCTTGGTCATAACCGTGAGAAAACCATTGAGGTGGCATCTGAAACATGGGGTTGATATGTCTGCATCCCTGCACCCATCTGGACAGCTGCACTCCAGGTCTGATGTAAGGTTCACAGGTAAGGTCTCTGCACCATGATGTAACATCATCTACATACCTATGGTAAAGCAAACGCAACAAACAACAACAACAAGCAAACACAGGACTGTGTTAGTGCTTACATGGCTCCTCCCTTTCCAGAGCCTTATGCACATCAAAGATGTTTGTATAGTTTTTCTCTTGGAGCATATTATTTAACAAATTCTCAAGAGACTCTAGTAGGAAAACATATTTGAGAGACAAAAGAAAATATACTGATGCTATTATCTTATCCATAGACATTTTGCCTGAATTTGAGAGAAAATAGATATGAGCCTCATGAACTAATATGCCCCTCACTAGCTTTGTGTGTGGTTTAGGGATGTTGTATGAGGTAGCACCAAGACTACATTGCTACTTCCAAACAATACAGACATTACTAGGGAAGCAATCCCAAGTGTTGGAGAACTGGACCCACAGCCTACATCCTATACACACTTCCTATATACATTTCCGAATGCTTATGTTTTGAATTACATTTAAAGTCTACTCCTTTCTAATTGGGTTTCCCAGAAGACAAGAAACTAATGTTGCTACATTGCAAGACTTCTCACTTGGAAGCAGGATAAATACTAGTTTATAATGTTATGGGTTCCCGAAATATATAAAACAAAATAATAAAGACCAAGTGTTGGAGAACTGGACCCACAGCCTACATCCTATACACACTTCCTATATACATTTCCTAATGCTTATGTTTTGAATTACATTTAAAGTCTACTCCTTTCTAATTGGGTTTCCCAGAAGACAAGAAACTAATGTTAGTTACATTGCAAGACTTCTCACTTGGAAGCAGGATAAATACTAGTTTCTAATGCTATGGGTTCCCGAAATGTATAAAACAAAATAATAAAGACCAGTACATGCTTTTAATTTGATAAAACAATATTTTAAATTGTAGTTTTCCTTATATAGCCTGATCTTAAAGAAACTGTGCTCAAACATCATTTTGCTATTCACATCTTTCTTATAATCATTATAGATTACCTAAAAACCAACTCCTTCAATTACATTTTCATTCAGTACCACCTTTGAACAACCATTTATATATTTTAAGACAGGTCTAACCACTAATCCTTGTTAAGTCCAATTTCTCACATGAACCAAATTAAAGAGGTTAATTAGAAGAGTAACTTGGCCATCTGTAGAATGTAGACTTTACTTCAGATATATTCCACTTAGTCATCCCAGCAGGGAAAACTATTTCACAAGCCAAGTCAGTCTCCTGCTAATCAGGAATGGCTATGAAAAAGTTCCAGTGTTAAGCCCACCCTGTAAAAGTACAGGCACAAATAATGAGGGGCTGAAAATATGTGGGCGCCAATCTCATCCCAGTGGATAACTGATAAGCCTTGATCTGATTGACAAATCTTTTTGAACACTTTTCCCTTGCCTAATAATTTAGGGAAATGGTATGTAGCAACGAAGTAGTTGAGAAAATTTAAAAGATCACTTGTAATGAGCTTGGCATACCTATATGGATCCATTGTTTTCTTTTGATTTTATGATTGTGATGGTTAGCTTTAATTGCCATGTTGACAAAATCATTGATGAAGATAGTCTTGATAAGAGATTGTCTACTCTTGGTTGGCTCCTGAGCGTGTCTTTTGTTTATTGTCTAAATCAAGCTAATTGATGTGGGAAAATCCATCCCAGTGTCAGTGGCACCATTCCCTAGTAAGGAGCTCTGAACTACACAAGAGTGGAGAAATCAAGCACAAGCAAGCAAGCAAATAAATCAGGGGAGGGGAAGGAGTTTGAAGAGAGGAGGGCTCAGGGGAACAGGGGCAATGAATACAGGGGACCTAAGCTTATGAAACAAATATAATGGAAACCCAGAAAAATACTGTATTTATAAGTATCTATAACTTTAAAATTCATTAGCTATTAGAATTCTCTGAAGAGTTATTAATATTTTTTTCCTAATGCACTGTGTCTCTGTAAAGCCATGATCCTGATCAGTTTCAATGAGGTAAGAATGACATTTACTTGCAGATAGACCCAATCTCCTTTATACTTCGTTTTGAGGAGAGCTCTTTCAATTTGTTCAGAGAACACACTTGATATAACCAGTGACCATTGATGGTGATTGGTGGCCATGGTTTCTAGGGGGATTTCCATTCTAGAGAGTCCATTAGAATCCTTAAGATCATTCTAAGCTATATCCTCAGAGACTATAATTCTGGAGCTTAGGTTGTTCCAGCATGTCTCCTTCTTCAGGGTCCCATGAGAACTTGTTCCTGATGCTCAGGGTGCAAGATGAACACTGCATTTCTCCTTCGCATATGCAGTGACAAAGATGTCATTGGGCCAGAGCTTTTTAAAGCTAGGTTTTGCTACTTCATAGCTTGGTTTTGTTGAAGAAGGTACATGACTTTTCTGTAGCTCAATTGCTTTGTATACTGGAAGAGAGAAAACACACACCACACAATGTCCATTCAGTAAACATGCCTCTTGATAAGGGGAACATTTATATTATTTCACAGGTAAGAAGCTAATATATCAAGCTGTGTCATATTTTAGCAGCAGTTCCTTCCTACCCATGAATGACCTGCTCTTTCCGAGACAAACGAGCCTTTTCTTACAGACTTTAGTACCTAGAGAGTGCTTTTGGCTTTTTAGGTATGGGGAAGGGAACTGGTAACTAAGACAAGTAAAACAATCACAACCCCTTAAAGAAATTTTGGAAAATTATTTATTTCAGAGCCCTACATAGGCATATGTAGTATGTTTCCCAGCTAGTATCATTTATTTCAATCTTTATGTTTGTACCAGAGTCTTGTTCCTAGATTTTAAGTAGTCTTAGTGCATCCCCAAACTCATAGATATTAAAGTCATAAAAAAATACTTTCTCATGATTTTATCCTTTGGATTATATGTACATCTCAAAATATAGTTAGTAGCATTAATTGCCTACTTTATCATCAAACAATTAACTAAAAACCATTACTGCAGATAAACAGAATATAATACTCTATACATTTATCACCATTCACTTAATATATAATCATTCTTAGTTCATGCATCAGGTATATGGACACTTTGTACCTTTTTCTGTCCTCCATTTGCCCTAAACCACTTTAAACAAAACAAACCGAGGGCAACATTTTTGCCTGGAAAACTTGAGAAGTTTGATTTGTTCCACTTACTTTCATTCAATTGAATTTTGGTTTCTTTTCCTCCAGCCTAGGATGTAAACTCTCCTTTAAAGCCATCACTGTTGAAAATCCACCTTAAGCAAGTCAAATTCAATGGTTTCCTTACCGACAAAAACCCTGGGGGAAGAATTAGCAGGAATGACTCCATGGTGTGTCTGCTACCAGTTTTGTATGGTTGGTTGCTTGTCACTTGGCAGAAATCAATAGGTCCACATAAGAGCAGAGGACACAGGCAAACTGGAGCTATCACAGCACAGAATGTGGGCTAAACACTTCAGTGTTGTCGCTGCTGCAGCGTGTGCCCTCGAAGCAGCACTTGGCTCACATTTACAAAGGACTGCATTTAGCAAAGCTTTAATTTAAAATAGACACAGGTGACAGCTCTATTATTTTTGCACATTCAGTTGCATCCACAGCTGTTTTTATTTATCTCAGCTGCATGTGCACACATTTGTTGTAATTATTAGTTTCTGATGCCATTAAAGATAAATATTTCCAATGCCTACAGAGGCTAAATTAAATTAAGAAAATCACACTTTCAACCTCACCCCCTTTGGCCCTGCTTCCTGCAGGAAATTGCCACAACTTACAAGTTTGAGCCTCATTTCATAACATCAGAAATGCATTGAAAAAAGGTCATAGCTTCTAGTATTACTGTTTTCCAATAGGCTACCAATCGTTTCCATTCTATACTTAATACACCTAGAGTGAGTTTGAAGTTTTCCATACATACACACAAAAAATTTTTAAGAACTTTTTGTGATAACAGTGATAATTTTTGAATCATATGTTAAAGATTTTGGCAGGGAATATTTGCAGTCTTTCCATTTCTGAGTAACTAATTTTATTCTTGGGGTTTTTTTGTTTGTTTTTGTTTTTGTTGTTTAAATGTAGGCATTATCACTGTGTCTGAGAGGTTGAAACAAAGATGCAGGGGCTTTACCAATGATCATTGGGGAAATTAGAAAAATCCTGGTATATTAAGAGGTTTATGAAATATAAAATAAAATGAGGGAATAGATTGATAATACACAATAATAGGAGTTTCTTTCTTTTTTCCCTTTCTTTCTCTTTCATTCTTTCTCTTCCTTTGACTCATTTTCCAGATAGGTATAAGCTTATAATTTGTAGTATATACCTACAAGATTCACACTGAAGTTTCTATGTAGGAAAAAAAAAAGTCTGGTTGCAGAGGTTTGACAGAGTTTACATGCTTTAAAAAGAAAATCAAGTGATTTTAAAATAAGATTTAAAATAAGATGCAGTATGTTTTACAGGAAGACAGTAGGCTGGTTATCAGTCACAGAGTGTCCTTTGCAGCTGTTGGCTTATCTTATGCTATTTGTGGCTTCATGTACCTTCATGTAGCTATTCATGTAGCTTCATGAATACAAGCATTCTGTAAGGAAAACTACATAATAACTTGTCCAATAATGTGTGAGGAAGTCAGCTAACTGTTCAGCAATATAGGAGACAGAAATGTAATTCAGCAACCATAAAGTCTAAATGTAGAGATATACATGTTTGTCATTAGAGAACAAAAAAACACAAATATTAGAGTCTAATAGAAATAAGTCAAATAATTTTTATATTACTATATTGGGTATGAAGGCATTCCTGATGCTATCATTTATCAATGGCTCTTTCTAGCATGCTACATGAGAATGGAGGTACTATGAGCTAAGGCCAGTATAGACACAGCTTCAGGTAGCAGCATTAGGTTTGCTGTGGTGCCTTTGGTAGCTACTATGGTTTTTCTTAGCTTTCTTTTCCTTGTCTTCTACTTAATGTAAGGGTTTCTGAGAAAGGATATTTTATTTTCACAAATAAGGAGATGGTACCTGACAAATTTTTACTCTTAATAAATTATATTTAACCCTGTCTTCACAATATTTTTTATCTATGGAAATCAGTGGCTGTGATCGCCTCCTGATGGGGTTATGTTTCTACATAGGGACATAGAGAGGATTATGTCATTAGCTCAGCCACCAAATTAGTGCCACCACCTCATTAGCCAATTTTTTAATTTCTTATTTGTATACTATGGGGGTGTGGCATGTGACAGGTGATAATAAAGGTTATTATCTGTAGTGCTAGTAGAAACACGTGAATTTTCATATTAACACATTTTAACTATTGTTGAGGGTACCTTTTAATAATAGCAAATATCTTAAATGGAAGCCTTTGACACCACACAGAAGTCAAAACAAAGTATTAGTTATTCATCTAACATTTGTGAAAGCTGTGTTGTGATTTCAAAGATGGACTTTTTAAGAGGTAATCAACTCAGTGTCTCTTTATTGAGTTTAATATTTTTATTAACAATTATAGACATCATGTTTCCTCAGTGCTATTAGCATCTTTCCTCCTCTGATGGTGCTAGCCTCAAGTGAAATGTCCTAAGGAAGGACTCTCTGGTTATATAGTCTTCTACTTGCTCCACTTTCTATAAGAAATTGTTAGAATAAATTATCAAATATCTTGATGCTGGAAGGTATCTAGTTTTCCAGATCATGAAATGTGCTACTCTATTAATTTATCTTCTGTTACTATAACAACAAATAAGGAACTGGAACTTTATATTTTTGATGGGCTTATTAAGTTCATAGCTCTGGAGGTTCAGGTATATGGAAGTGATGGAAAAATTTATGGTCATTGCATATTCTGTAAGAGAATTATCACAAGGCAACAGAGGATTCTGAAGTTTGGACAGACACCAGACATAACAGTGGCAAAAGAACCCCTTCATAAGACATTGTCCCAAAGGTTCTCATCTCACTAGACTCCATTTTATGAATGTACCATATTGCCTTTCATATCACCAGTAATAGGACTAAGTTTCAGCATATTAAGTCAAAAGAAATACCAATCTATATCCCAGACACCACTACACAGTATCCATGACACTTCAGATTAAAGCTGCTGAACTTACTGTTGATTTCTCTGTCTCACTATGACGACTATGTTCGTGTTGTATTAAATTTCAATCCAAACTGTGAGTCATTTTAGAGGTTAAGAGTGTTTGATGCACTGTACTCAACTTTGCTCCATCAAAATAAGGTGTTTATAAACATGAATTTGATCACATCCTTTACGGTAAATATGAGATCTGACAGTGATGTGCCTCCTTTGAAAGGCTTGAAGACTCCAAATAGATACAAATAAGATAAGAAAAAAATAGACACACACTAAATCATGGAACAGCAAAGGGGATACTTTATGGAAATGAAGTCACAAGATAATAATTTGAATTTGACAAGGTGATAATTAAAGTCCCCAGATAGATCTCTTTCACATCTGTATGCCTTTCAGTAAAGTTGGTTAGCATATTAACTACTACTAGAAGAGACTAAAAAATATTCATGGGATGTAAAACTGCAAATTATTATTCATTTCAATTTGTATAATAAGTGTAACAAAATGCAGTGCATACAGGATTACACAAGAGATAGGAAACTCTATTATATACCCTTTTAAAGCCCAGGTGAGATCCTTATACAACAACTTTTATCTTGCAATAGTCAAGATATTAAAGCAAGAATTGCTACTTTTCACAGCTCAAATGCAATTTAATCTATCTTTAATGTTCTTTAAGTGGGATAAGTACTCATTTTGAACAACTATATTAAATGCTTCATGTTATATATTGGGACTACTCACATATAAACATGTATACTCATACAAATAAATCTGAATATACCTTATAGATTTACTTTTCTCCTAATTTTTTTTCCAGCAAAATAATTGGAATGCAGAGACAAGAGATGAAGACACAGAGAATCACACATACACACACACACACACACACACACAGAGAGAGAGAGAGAGAGAGAGACAGAGACAGAGACAGAGACAGAGACAGAGACAGAGACAGAGACAGAGGCAGAGAGGAAGAAAAGCCTCAAATTCACACATACATACACAGTCTTAAACAGACATACACACATGTCTATACAGACAAACATAGACACAAACACTGAGCACAAATTTCAACTTCAAGTTTTGTAGTGATTTAGCACACATTCCTCTTCATAAGTATGTTTGATTATACATGAATTTTAATTCTGACATTTAAATGAGAAAATATTTAAAACAATAAGAAGAAGAAACTTTAAGAACCATGAAAGTGTGCCTACACACTCTGTATGTGTGTGTGTGTGTGTGGGGGGGTGGCTGGCACAATCCAGCATATTCTTGAACCGGCTGACCTCTGTAGAGAATAGTTTCTGTGGAAGTTTCATTGAAGAGATGTGAGAATCACTAGGTGGAACGTTGTGTTAGTAACATCTTTTGTAAAACTCTTAAGGTGTTTCCCTGGGAAATTTATGAAAAATATCAGGCTTTTAGCTTCTACAATTTATAATCCATGTTTTGTGAAATTTTTCTACTTTTTAAAGATTTAAATGCTTATCTATGCATTTACCTGTATGGTGTGTGTGTGTCTGTGAGTGTGTGTGTGTGTGTGTGTGTGTGTGTGTGTGTGTGTGTGTGCGTGTGTGTGCACCTGGGAGCTGTAGATACAGGAGTTTACATATTGGGTGCCACGTGGGTGCTGAGATACAGATGTTTTACTCTTCTGCAAGAGCAGTAAGTGACATCACTCCAGCCCACATTTTTATTTATCTAGGAAATAAGATCTTTCACTTGACAAAGAACAATTACCTGATGATTTCCAACAAATGCCACTGTCATCCTCTGGGCAGCTACTTAAGCCACCATCCCACCAAGCCCTACATTCTCCCAACCTTGAGGAGGAATCTTCAAACTGCTTACCCTCTGTTCTCATGCATAGATCTCTCTCAGCAGGCATGGCAAGATCCCACTCTTATAGCCAAAGATAAAATCTGGTAGATTATATAACTGAATTTTAGTTTTGAAGAACATATGTCTGTGAAGAAAATAGAACAAAAACTGATTTTTTTTCCCTCTGATTTCATGGCTCTGGGTTTATCTTATATTCTCTCTCCTTTTAATCTTATTTTAAGACATCGTTTTCCTTCCACTTTATTTTTCTCTTGCTGCAGTCTGGACTATCTCTACAGAATAAAAGCACATGTTATTTATTTCCTCATTTCCTCCTCTTACCTAGTGCACACAGAGACCTTCTGACCAGCTTTACTCCTATGGGGCAGCTCTCAACTTCCTCAACATTGCTAGAATTTAGAGAACAAAATTTTAGCATACTTAAACCACACAACACATGGAGATCTGAGAAAATACACTCAAGGTCTCTGTTTAGGGCCAGCAGCATTGACTTTCTTATTTCCAGGAGGTATGTAAAAATCAGGAGAAAATGATTTTGATTTTACTCTTAGTGAATGATTTCAGGATATTTTTTTCCTGCATCTCTTTGTGTCTTATAAGAAAACCAATGTATGCGTGGGTAATAAAATTTAACTCTTATGTTATTTAAAATATTCTTAATCAAAATAATGTAATATAAAATTGCATTATCCATTTCAATGATTTTTAAATAAAAACCACAATTTATTACTATTATTGACTCCTGATTTTCTTCCAGAATGTGTTTTTATATATCTACATAGATATATCAATCAGAAAATTTTTCTACTCTTATTTAGTAAAATGTAGCTGAAACTTCTACAATGTACCACAACTTTGAATTTTAACATTTTAAAATCTTTATTTCTTCTGCATAGTATATTGATTTGTATTCATTGCTTCATATAACACGAAAGATGCGACTCGGGATTCAGAGTGCTTGCTAACTACACCCTGCAATGTCCACATGAGCAAACTTACTCCATCTATACTGAAGGTCAAACCCTTGGTAGCCTCTCCTTACTCCGAACATAGACCTCCTTTTCATCATTGCTTAGTACTTGTGAGCTTGCTCTTAGAAAATAAACTAGCTACAACTTTCTCATGTCTTACTTAAAGTAAGCCTCTATCTCACCTCTCATTAGGCTCCTCTGATCATCCTGGGATTAACTTCCCTCAGATTGATTTTCTCCTCTGCAAGCTGCTTTTGTTGAGTGCTTCTGTGCAGGCAACCTTTCCACAAGCCTCCCTCTCCTACTGATCTCTCCTCAAGGGTTCCAGAACAGAAAATCACGACCTAGACCCAAGTGCAGACTGCACCCTGATACAAGGCTAGGTTCTGATCTAAACTGGCTGTATTAAAATAGTTTATCTACTTTGAGTTTTTTTTTAAAAATTTTGTTCCACACTTTTGCATATTTCTGTCCTGAAACATTTTGTATCAGTAGAAACTAAGGTTACTGTTTACTGATGTCTCTAGGCATAGAAGGACTTACCTAGACCATTGGTGACAGTATCTTTTTTCTCAGAGGCTGTTTAAAAATTCACCAGTTGAAAACTATAGCTCCCTTGCTTTCATAGAGAGGAGTGGATAGTTTTGAGTTATATCTATATCATTTATTGTTGTTAATATTTAGCATATATAATATAATAATTATATATATAATCATGCTTATACACAAATATATTTATACAATACACACACAGAGTAGTTTGAGAATTTCAGGAATAATCATACATAGTTTTTGATATCATAAAATATGATCTTCACTGTTATCAGTCCCTACTTTAAGACTGTTGCTTTTTGAAAGTCATTTACTGTCCTCTGCCATTATAACTCTGTTGAGAAATATATTACAATCAAGGGTACTTCTGCAGAAATCCTGGTTCCCAAGTAACAGGAGAGATGACCACTCTTGAAGCCTGCCTGAATAGGTTTGTGCATCCTCCTGGCTGTGAGGCCAGCCATTTGAGCTTCTCCTGGCCCTTGGATCATGCCTTGTTTACTGACCGGCTGATGGG
Source organism: Mus pahari (assembly GCF_900095145.1). Lineage (NCBI taxonomy): Eukaryota > Metazoa > Chordata > Mammalia > Rodentia > Muridae > Mus > Mus pahari. The sequence continues at coordinate 26,194,643 of NC_034608.1, read as the reverse complement.
ATGTGAATAGATGGGTCTTGAGCTGTTGTGCTTCTACTACATATTAGGAATGAAACCATGCAGACTGTTAGAGTTCCCAGCATGAGGAGGCAAATCAGCTTGCCTACACATATGCAATCCATAATCTAAAATCACATCAGCCTGTCTCAACAGACTCGTGATTTTGTCTCAATTGACCAAGAATGGAACTTTTGGATTGTTTACTCCTACAATCCCAAGATTTTAGGTACTTATGAAATCATGCATTGTATTAAAAACTTTCAGACACTTTTAGCAAAGGTTTCTGGTCAGTGTTCCACAAACATCTAATCAGGGCATGCCAAGAAATAGCCTAATTCCATCTGTGCTTTTAGGAGACAAAGAAATAGACTTAGTCCAGCCTAGTAGGGATACTATGTTAGGAAGTTTGCCGCACATCCATCCCCTCCAAAAAAGCGGTGACAAAGGAAACAAAGACTGAAAGTGGAAAAGAGCTACAGGCTTGTGCACTAGTTGTCTGTCTGAAGAGCAGGCAGAGGCTATACTATACGAAGTTGTGGTGTATATAAACATTTTTCAGGGATTCTCAGAAATAATTGAGGAGAGAAACCCCATAAAAGACTAGATTTTCTGCCATAACATACAAAGAGACATGAGCTATTGGTATTTGGGCATTAAAGGGAAGCATGACCCACCCCTGAAGGCTGAATAAGTGTGAGACACCTGGTTTACATTTCTATAAATCTTTACACAGGACAACTCAACCTTCTAAGCACAATGGAAAGTAGCATAACAAATCTATTAAGCATAGTGCCTCTTAACTCATAATACATAGCATACAGCAGTCTGTCACAGCCGCTAATATTTATTCAGATCTTCTTATGGATTGAGGCTGAACCCAAAAACTTTTGGGGGGGATTTTAGCTGATCTAAAACCTTATTAGATAAGTAATTTTACTATCACTATTTAATAACTGAATAAATTGTAGTTCAGAAACATTTGATAGCTAGTCCAAAAGGTAACAGCAAGAGTGACTGTGGTTCATTTCCTACATAATATGGCTTTGATATTTTTCTTTTATCCTTGTTTGCTGCATCTGTGAAACACACCATGTGCTTTAGAAACAAGATGTGTATTTGCCTGTGGAAATAACATATAGGCAGAGATTAAACACACCTTCATTCCAGCAAAATTTGGTCTATACTAGAAATAACAGGGAATGGGTCACCACATATCTAGAGTAAGGGATATAATTCGTGGAGTTACTAGATTTTTTTATATCATTTTCGAATGTTTAGTCCATTTTGAAAATGTTTATATGTGATTCGGAGATAAAAGAGCTTGCTCTCTCTGCAATCTATATATAATAATATCAATGGAATATATTTTAGAGTGATGGGTTTTCTTTGTAAAAGTCTTAAATGGAGAACATTATGATGAAAATATGCCTCAAATACAAAATGCTCTATAATTGAAATTGAACTCCAGATAACAGTAGGACAATGCTTTGGTGTCTCCTCTTTTCTCTGAAAATGTTGATTGACAGACAGTAGCTCTACCTGGAGTGCTTACTCTCTCGATGGTTCACTGCATTGTCATTGCACCTTGGGTATCTTTGTAAATAATAGCACATGCAGTTGGTAGTTTGATTTTTATGTCTAAATATGTTGTATCTAAACACAAAGCTTTTGTAGAAAGTATATGTAAATTGTTTATAAAAGGAGAAAGATTAGGTAAAATATATTTTCTGAAATAATTTGAATAAATATAATGATAACTCCTTTCTCAAAAATAACTAAAAAGTGATAACCTAAGGTTTAACTTAACAAATATAGATTATATTTTATTCTTTAATAAAAGGACACATTGTTGCTAACTGAAATATTCTCAAACCTCAAATTATTACATTAGGATTAATTAAAATATATTCTCTTGATGTTAAAAAAATGTATCACATTGCTTATTTTAGAAATTATTTCTTTTAATTACTTTTATTAAAATAATGCATTATATTTTATGTAAATATAAACTTCAGAATTTATATAAAAATAGCATTTTTATTTAAATTTTATTGCATTATGATGAGAAAAGATATGTAATTTCAATTTATCTGAATTTGTTAACATTGAAAAACATATTTTGAGTAAATAGTCTTACATCACATTCTTCTTTCCATTTTGTACCCCAACTCCTCCCAGAGACCCCCCTCAGTATTTGCCATTCCTTTCGTTTTTATCATAATCTTTAAATTTTATAAAATATTATAACAATAAAAATGAGTATTATAAAAGTTGTTTGATATAAAACAATCAATTGAAAAGTTTTATATAGATGCTTGTCTACAGCAATACTGAAAATACATACTTTTTTCAATATAAATTTTAAATAACTCCAAATATATTAACTATGATATTTTAAAAAAATATCACTATTAGTTTTTAACGAATATAAATAGATAAAGTCTTTTTTGTTTGTTTGTTTTGATTTTAGTAGAGCTTAAAATCTTGGCTCTTACTGTGGTTCGAACCCAAAATAAGAACAAATTTTGGGCACTGGAGTTCATTGTGATAAGGCTGTACTTCAATGTCCCTCACATCACCAAAGGATTTTACCTCCATAGTAGCTAAGCTAAGAGTTGACAGTTCTGTTGCACCAAGGAATGAATTGTAGGCACGATTTTTTGATACAGATTTCCTGCTATGGTCAAAGCTGTTTGACTTGAGTGATTGTCTTCATTCTCAGCCCACGGGGAACAGATTTTATATAAACTTCAGAGTTTATATAAAACGTACAGTACTTTAACATATGAGTTAATCCAAATTACAATATATTATCAGCAGTGTCAAAGATCTATATGGATCTTTCATTTTGAGTTTTATAAATCATAAATAATTTGTCAAATATACACATATTTGTATATTTGTTTCAATAAAATACATACAGACATTTACAAAACTGGAAATCCTATATGTACCACCACTATCCATAAGTACACTCATTTTAAGAGCAAAAGCAATTTCTAATTTTGAAATGTATTAATATTTACTTATATTAAGGTAACTACCTTTTCAGTATTATGATTATCCCACTATTTATTGACATAAAATTTTCACAATTTATTTTTCTCATATTAGGGTTTTCGACCGATAAGTGTTTTTAATGTGTGTGTGGGCTTAGGTCTAGTTTCTGCATGCTTTTTGGCTAGTGGTTTAGTCTCTGTGAGCCTCCATTGGGTCCAGAATAGTTGACTTTGTACATCTTCCTGAGGAGTATCATTATCAGTGATAGGAGTTAACACTCTTCCTCAGGATGAGTCCCCAAGGGGGGCCAGTCACTGGCTGGCAGTTTCCTCACCTCTGCTCCATCTTTATCCCTGAGCATCTTCCAGGCCAGAGAAATTTGGGGTTGAGGGTTTTGTGACTGTATTGATGTACACACACAGTTGTAGCAGATGTACAGCTTATTCTTCATTTGGGACCCCTAAGAATGGGGCTGTCTCTGGCTCTGTTGCATGTCATTGATTCCTCTTGCTCTACCTGTGCTGCCTGGTTGCGGCTCAGTGGAAGAGGAGGTGCTTAGCTGTGCTGGGAATAGATGTGTCAGGGTGGGGTAATATCCAAGGGTGCATTTCTCTTTTCTGAGAAGAAGGGGAGGGAGTAATAGGGGGACGAGGATGAGTGGAGGGAGGGGGACTGCCATTGGGATGTAATGTAAATTAAAAAAATTAATTATGAAAAAAATAAAAAAGAAAAAATACTTTCAAAAAACAAAAACAGGTATTTTATTACTTAGAATTTATTAATTATCATTATGATTTCAATTTTAGGGAAATATTCTCACAAGGAGATCAAATAAAATTAACTTAAGGCATCAGAAAGCACCGTGTAGTATATTCATCTTGGTTATGGTCCACAGAGAATATTTACAGAGCTACCCATTTGCAATTCAGAAATTTAACCAACTTAATAATCCATATATCACCATTTGCTACCCAATGAGACAATGCTAAGATGGAGAATTTTTATAAAGTCTTATTTCACGTGACAGTGTTTGTGATACGCCTATTTTAATGGAATACTTGCTTTGGGTATCTGGTTTTAAAGCAAACATACAAACAAGTTCCCTAAAATAAAACCTGATGTCCAAACCTTTACAATGCATTGTTCTGTAATGTATATGGATGGCAATGAAGTGATCTATTTCAGTGTAAAGAGGAAGAGTCTCTCTGATTGATGGTGACACATGGCCCTTGAGGCATGATGGGCTAGGAGCATTGCTCTGAGCATGTATTTCATTTAAACTTTAAAGAAGGTTTTTATGAACTATAGACAGAGCAAAAAAAAAAAAAAAAAAGGCCAAGATCATCTAATAAGAAATAGAATAAAAGTAGCCATAACACATCATAGAATTGGAAGTTGATCCCAGGAAGTCATTTTCAAAGACTTAACTTGTAACGTTCACCTGTAGCTTGCTGAGTTTGAGGTAGTCAGCATGTGAATTTGTCCTTACCATTTTTTTTATTTTTTTTTATTTTCTTTATTTACATTTCAAATGCTATCCCAAAAGTTTCCTATACCCCTCCCCTGTCCTTACCATTTTAAATATTTAAGTACACTGTATAACTTGAAATTCATTTTATGCCAATCATATAAATCCTTCTTTTCTATTGTATTCTTGGGAGAATATTTAACTTAAAGCCACTCCAAAGTGATGAAACTTCACAAAGGAGAGATGCGAATGTCATGTTATTGTCTAACTGGAAAATCATTTATTTAAAACTTACCTCATACTGACCACACAACACACACACACACACACACACACACACACACACACACACACACACACCGCATACTGTACAGAGCACATGACATGTACAAACACACACACACACACACACACACACACACATACACACATACACAAACATATAAACAAACATACCTATTTCCCTGAAACAAAAGACAGATGGGCACATAGCAACATGGCTCAGTCAGATTGCTATATAGGGAAAGGTGGCTGCCAATGAGCCTGAGACCTGAATTTGTTCTTCAAGAACCACCAGGTAGAAGGAAAGAAATGACTTAAATTTTCATAACTTCTACACATGTCCTGTGTCCTATGCACATTTAAACAACTCATTTCCCCATACACAAGTACACTAAATGTATAGATACATGTCAAAAGAATCATCTCCAAGTGAATATACACGTGACACATAAATTTCCTCATTTAAAACAAGTAAACACACAAACAAACAATCCCATCATCAGCCACCAAACTTAGATACTACTGCTTGTGGACGTTGTACATCGTGGTGCGGAGCCTAGTGCGCAACACGATGTACAACGTCCACAAGCAGAAAATATAAATAAACTGCAAACATTTCTGCGTTGTGGTAAAATTAATGTGTTTCTTTATTGAAGGTAATTTTTTTAAAAAGGTAACATTTTCCCCAATATAACTAGAAATCATAAAGGTGGGAAAGTTTCAATCAGTAGTATTAATAGAGATGAAATGTTAGTGGTACCAGGTAATAGGTATAAGACAAGGGCAGGGTAGAAATTAAGTCCTGTATAAGATAAATTAACATCTTGTATCTTTTTCCATATCACTTTACTTCACTACAGAGTAACACTCCCATCATTCTGTTATCTGAGAACTACCTTGTTAACTGCCATTTTGATTGTTGGCCTGTCTTTAACTCTGAGGTCAGGATGTCAATGTAGTCACTGTATATTTTCTTGCATCCCATTAGACTAATGACAGCTGCCAGAGTGATTCTTATCAGGCAACCTTTGACCTCATTTTAATCCAACATATATGCTAAATGCTATTTACGCCATTGCCATGACAATTGACAGTAGGCATGATAAAAACTACACACACACACACACACACACACACACACACACACACAAGAGGATATAAAGAGTAGGTAGCCAACATCCAGAAATACTTTGCTCATTGTCAGAAACAACATGAATATTAATCATCTTTTTAGTTTAGCCTCTGATTTTGTTTCATTAACTATATTTGTAGCTTCCTGACCTGCGAGAGTTGAGAGCTTATCTCCCAACTCTGTTCTTAATCAAACTGGAAGTGGATGTCCAGCCAGACTTTGGTTCCATAGCTTCTAGAGGGAAAAGGATTTGGTTTGGGGTTAAACACTGCATCAGTTTCTTCCAATATTCAATCATAATATAGTCATGACTTATAACCATGCCAAAGGGAGAATTTGATGATATATTGATTTAGAGTCCAGTATCAGGTTTTCCTTATCCTCGTGCCTGCAAATACCACATACTCAATATCTTTGGCACAAGGTCTTTCAACATCCTTTCAAGCCTGTGACTGCACCACATTGTATGGAGATATGCCTGGGAATGATCTGCCTCTGGGAACTGTTCTGTTCTGGCAGAGATCGACTCCTAATGGCCTCAAGGAGGTCTTTTTGCTATCTGTTGTTACACATCACCATTAATTCCAGAAGGGTCCTTCAGCAACTCAACTCAACTCAGTTCTGAGTCATGGTGACTTTTTTTGACATTACTGGTAGCCACATAAAACCTTCAATGAAATTTTGTCCCAGTTGGACAAATCTTGCCCAATGTAGCACATCAGGCAAGCCAGGTCACCTGAGTGTAGGGAAAGGCATTATATACAGGAGTTGGAGAGTTGTTGGTTTGTGTGTGAGTCTTTCACAATTGTATATGTGGATGTAGTTTTGCAGAAAGTATGAAGCACCATAGTTGTAATATTGTAAGCATATCCTGAAGAGAGTAAAATGGTGCTCCCACTTTGTTATATTGATAGGTGGTATTTGCTGGAATGTCTACTGGTTTCTGTGAATCAGTTAATATGGTAATATATTGATGTAACATCAGAATGTACGAACAAAGACTTTAGATTTTTACAATTTTATCTCTAGGAATAGTAACTACTCACATGTTGTATGCTTACCATGTTGCGCTGAACACTAATCACCACAGTGTTTGAAAGGAAAGCAAGTGTTGGATCTCAGCCACAACCAGAAAAGTCTAGCTAAATTTACTGTATGTCTAAGCTAGATCCACTGAACAGAGCAAAGATGTGTAAGAGTCATACAAATTGTCTCTGAAAATGATGGTGCTTATATTAGAAAAGTCTAGCTTACTAAAAGCATAAAACTAGCATTTTTCTCTGGAATTAATACTAGAAAATCTTAGTTGTCTTGGAGAATAGTTGATTTTAAAATTACAGTTATTTAACCTTAACTTCTAAAACAATCATTGGGGTATTTTCTAACAGAATATGCTCCGTAGACCAATTTACAGCCCAGTGTGATTACAGAGTATTTTGAAAAAAATAAAATTTAATTGTTGAAGTTCATTTTCCAGTTAATAAAATGAAAGTGTTAGGGGTGAGTGAATTTTTCCATGCTGTAGAAAAATTGTAGTGGGGTTTAGAATCACACACGTGAATTGAAATTCTTCTTCTTTTTTTGTTTCTACATATTAGGCATTGAAACCTGGTCTTCATATATAGTGAACAAATATCCAGAAAGAGATTTTTATTTATTTACTTCATATATGCATATATAATACATATATATGCATATATTATATGTGTATATATTATATTTATTACATTATATTATATATAAATATGCTCAGAGATTACCATTTACCAAAATCTTTCCTGACTCACCAAATTGTCATGCCAGCTTGTAAGTCCTGCTCTATATCCTGGGCTCAGTTACCCTATGCAGTAGTGTGAACTGTTATACAGAGTTCCCTAGTGGATAGCTAGATCGCTGGAGCATGACAGTGTGTTAAATGTCTCATTACACTAGTAAATGATGTTGTGCATCTTGTGATGGAGAAAATTAATCCTGATGCCTTCTTAACTCCCACGAAGATCAGATAAACCATGTTGAGAGAATGTAGCTTCTCAGTGTGAGAGATGGCCATCATGCGTTTCAAACAGCTCTGCACCATCAGGTTCTGTATTGAAGATATTTTCCTCACGGTATTCTCACAGTTTTTCCTCCCTCCTTATCTTCATCTTTAAAAAGATGGATAATAGCGTTATATATATTTTCTACCCTCTGGTAAACATAAACAGGACTTTGCTTTGCTACTTATATATTGTCACTTCAGAAGCAAATTTGTTTTACAAAATGCTTGCTTAGAACCCTCTGTGCAATAATAGAATACTTTGAAATATTTGCTAGGCATACTTTCAAGCTCTTTGAAATGTACATGTAAATGGTTATGTGCCTGAGGTTCAAGAGAGAGATAAATAGTTCTAATCATCAATCAGTAATATGCCAACTACAAACAATGCCATGTGTGTTCAGGTTAGAAAATAAGAAAATGATAAGAAATATTATAGTCATGTTAATAATTTCATTTGTCTCATTCATCTTTTTGAGTTATCTTTTTCATATAATTAGATAATGTGCTACTTCCTTTGACAAAGAGGAATGCTTTATGTAAGGAGAATATTTTTATGTTAATCAATGGTGAAGGGAATATATTTTCAGAAGAAACAAAAGAATAAAAGGAGAAGTTAGACAGGCCAGGGGCTACAGAAGAGACAAATGAGGAACTGCAGATTGAAATTATTAGTTGCCTGAAAAAGTAGCTATTGGCTTTTTACATTTTTAGAAGTACCTCTATTAGCTCTCAGGATTCAGCTGTTTACAGCAGTTGATAAGCCCTGTGCTTTTAAGCTTATTCAAGTCCATTAGGTCTCCCTTTCCCCTCTGTTAAAAATCTGAAGCTGTCAGGCTGAAGGAGCATGATCAGCTAATGTTCCTGCCAGACTCAAAGCATGTCCCCAGGGGTAGCCACAGAATTCTGCGTTCTTGGCATGGTTCTCCAGTGATGCCAGTGGACACTAGCAGCCAGGAATGTTAAAGTAGGTATCAAACAAATATAGAAACCATGATTAACAGGTTTAGTGGTGATATCCTATAAATACTTCATTATTGAGACCAAACTAGAGGAGCTATGCAAAATTCATTATTTTATTTGACTTAGTTAAATTTGGTACATAGCTACCTCTCCTTCTCTTGTAAGATATTTAAGCTTTTGACTCAATCTTTTGGGTATGTTTTGCAAGAAAGAAGGAAAGAAATGTCCAATAGAAGAAACAATTTCAAAAATGTAAAATCCGAATCACTCAATAATAAATATGATTGTCAGCACTGTGTCTTTTTTTGTTTTTGTTTTAAATTTTATTAGATATTTTCTTCATTTACATTTCATATGATATCCCCTTTCCTAGTTTCCTCTCTGAAAGTCCCCTGTATGCTCCCCCTGCCCTGCTCCCCAGTCTACCCACTCCCTCATCCTGGCCCTGTAATCTTCAGAAGACCAAAGGCCTCTCCTCTCATTGATGGCCGACTAGATACAATTTGCAAAACCCATGAAACTCAAGAAGAAGGAAGACCAAAGTGTGGATACTTTGTTCCTTCTTAGAATGGGGAACAAAATACCCATGGAGGGAGTTACAGAGAGAAAGTCTGGAGCTGAGATGAAAGGAAGGACCATCCAGAGACTGCCCCACCTGGGAATCCATCACATAAACAACCACCAAATCCAGACACTATTGCATATGCCAACAAGATTTTGCTAACAAGACCCTAATATAGCACTGTGTCTTATAGGTACTTATCACTGAGGCTGTTTTTAAAGATACATGAGATCAGGATGGAAAAACATCTTATTTATTAAAAGGCACATTTGCAAACACAGATAAATGCAGAACATGGTTGCATACACTCATAATCTAACTGATGAGGAAATAGCACAGGCACATTCCTATGACTTTGTGGTCAGCCAAGGGTAGCCGATTCATCATGCCTCAGGTCCCAATGAGAAACCCGTCTTCCCAAAATAATTTGAGTATCTCATAAGCAATAACACTTGAGATTGACTTCTAGATTCGACAACATGTTCATACATATGACCTTTCCTTGTATACGTGATTTACATATGAACACATGGCAAGTGAATGGATAAATAAATTTGATAAAGCACTTTAACCCTTATCTCAATTATCAAAATATTACTATATAAATTATATCATTTGAGAGATCTTTGTAAAGAATAGCAAAAGTAAAAAGAGAAAGTTAAAAGTGAACAGATAAATAAAAAGTAGAAGTTAACTTTCTTACTGCTGTTTAACCTAGAAAATGGTGAACACCTGAGTAAGTGTTAGCCTCAGCATTTTCAAAACCAGTTAGCATAACTGCATTGTGATCTGCCTTCTATAGGGTTACTCAACTATCCCTATTTCATTTGTCTGTGTCTGTTGTCTCCAGACGTCTGTTACTCAGATCCAGTAATCTGTGTTCTTGTTGGTTTGTGTACTTGTATCATTTATTTAATCCAGCTTTGAAACCTTGAAGATAATTAGAAAGGTAGATATAAAATGCAATAGGGAGAGAGTTACATAAGTAATAGGTGTAGGCAGAATTGATGCTGAGATTGATGAAACCAAAAGGATCACTGTATATGGATGCTACATCCAGGGGTGTTCTGTACTGCATCTAACTCATAAGCAAATGCAACAATAAATATATTGTACTGTGCACATTTTTTCCACATGCCTCACAAAACTCATGATCCTTATCTGGACATACTGGCTGCAAGCTTTTAATCCCAGTACTCAAGAGCCAAAGGCAGGTAGATCTCTGTGAGTTTGGGGCTATGGTAGTCTGATAGGGAGTTCTCAGCCTATCAGAGCTGCATAGTAAGAAAATGCCATGATCTTAATTAACAAGAATAAATTGATAGGCTGTGCTTCTGTGAAAATAATTACAAAATTGTCAAGTAAAGAACTCTTGTTCCTTAAAAGTCACCATTAAGGGAATTGGAATATAAATCTAGGCTCAAAGAAAATATTCTAAAAGGGCCTACCTAACACAGTCTGTATTTTAAACATATAAAAAAACCTCTCAGAATGCAAAATAATAAAGCAATCTTCAATTCTGTACACTATAGACTAAAGCTATAGCAGATATGAGACCATAGGGTTGTTGGATACAATATATTCATGTGAATAAATGCTTCATAACATTAGTCATTAAAGAAACTTATATAATAATAAATTGCATATCGACTATGTGGCTACCTCTATAAAAACGTTCACCTGCTCTTTGGTGGGATTAGGGGTGGTAGGCACTCATATCTGATCAGAGTGGAAAATGATCTAGTCACTTTGTAACACAAGTCATGCTTCCAAAGATAAGTGTCTATCTACCAATTTGATCTAGACACATGATCTAGGCTTTCACCCACTGAAGGGAGTTTAGCCCTATGTCTGTTAAAAGACATTTATTCAGATGCAGGTGTGGGGCCCAGAATCCCAGTCCTTGTGAGGCAGGAAGACTAGAAGGCTAGAAGCCTTAGCTAAATTGTGAGTTTCATCTCAAAAAACAAACAAGCAGGCAACTAAAGACATGTGCATATTTTTTCACAACTTGCTGAAAGCTAGATGGAGAATAATTATGGTTCATGAGCAGGTGGACTCATAAGGTACAGTGACATAATGAGATACCATAAAATATGCGTGACTCTAAAATGCTACTCACGGAAACCTTTAGAGTAAAATCTTGTATAGAGTGACTGAGGCATAAGGAAAGAAAATACTTCACCTAGAAACATGCAAGAGACATTGGGGGACAGAATGCATAAAGAGAATGATGAAAGAAACATGAGAATTTCCTGAAAAATGGTAGTGGTGTCATCTACTTTGATGGGTTTTTTCACCCATCAGTTTTTATAAAATGCTATATGTTTAAATGTTCAGATTGCTATGTAAGTTGTATACTAACAAAGCTGGGGGGGGTGGGATTCTCTTAACTCAAAATTTACAATTTTATAATAAACTCAGAGGAGAAAAATGAAAAGCTAGGAAAACAAGGCCAGGCTTGAAGCCCAGGAGTGAATAGGGTAGCCCTGGAGCTGAGTGATGCCAGCCCTGAGGATCAGTCAACCCTTTCTGAAGCTGCCCAGAAACCAAAGCTAGAAAATGCACACAGACTACTATTCAGGCTAATGACCTACACAAGAGAAAAAAAATGGATTGTTTGTAGAATGATGTACAGTAAGCAAGTAGAGAAATTTGATAGCTTTTTTTAAGGAAAATGGGGAGGAATAAAATGTAAAATGTTAAAGATGACCTTATTTAAATAATGAGAAGAAAGGTACAAAGAAGGGAGAGATTTCAATAATAAGTGTTTATAATTTCACAGAATGGGCCCATTGGCTTGGTGAAGGCATGGATTTTACTCAAAAGATAACTCTCTCTAAATATTGGACATAGTCTAAAATATTGAAGGTTTATCATCTGTTGCTTCTAAATCAACATGGTTAATTGAAGTCAACAGAGCTGTTCTATAGCCATGTACCTATGCCAAAAATTATGTGTTTAGGGTTTGGAAAGATTGATTAATGGATAAAGTGTTTTCTGTGCAACCATGAAGGGTCTACATCACTTATTTGAAAGGTCCGGTTTAGTAATGCACACCTGTAATCCCAAAGCTGAGGCTGGGATAGAGAAGGAGGATCTTTGGGACTAGCTGGCCTGCTAAACTAGTCAGTCTGTAAGTTCCAGGGTCAGTGAACAGTACCATATCTGGTAAATTACAGAGCATCAAAAAGTCCCCTTCTCTCTCTCTCTCTCTCTCTCTCTCTCTCTCTCTCTCTCTCTTTCTCTCTCACCAAAAAAGTAAATCATAAGATTTCGTCCTTGAAATCATTAAAATATTTACTGATTAAGATTTTTCAGTCCAATGTCTTATACTTTCAGATTTTTTTCCATGATCAAAATTATGAAATATTTTAACTTATGGTTTTATTATAATATCAAAAGAAATTACTAATTAATCTTAGGTTGGGAATGGGCAATTTAATGACAAAGTAGTAATTCTCTTCTGAGGAGTGTCTCCATGCAAATGGGTCACATGCTTGATGGGCATACTGTAATAAGTGCCATAGTGTGTGTTCCTTCATGCCCAAGTGTGAGATGGCTGTATGCTACAGTGTCATAGGGATTTAGGATAAATGGTTGTTAATATGAGAAAGGTCATCATAGTTGCAGCCCTAGGATACATAGAGAACTAAGGGAAAAGAGGCATTGGAGGCAGACACATGTACTATATTTTCAGGGAACCACAAAGTAGGTCAATGTCTTTCTTTTGGTGTCACTAAATGTGTAGAGTTATAGCTTAAGCAGAAGTGGAGTATGAAAACACTCTGACATTTTGTCAGAAGTCCCAGCACTTGGAGAATCTGGAGCAGCAGGGTGGGGACTCCGAAGAATCTGGTGCTTACAGAGCTGAGACAAGAGTGGCGGAGGCCGCGTTCAGGCTCAATGTTTTAGGGCTGCCGACCAGTATAACTCAATAAAATGACTTGCTTGTCAGGTAACTGGATAACTGAGGCTGGCCAAACATTTTGGGCTGTATCTGTGGGTATGGGCAGACTTAGGGCCAAGCAAAAGGAAGGTTTTTGTCTCTGTGCCACGGCCACTTCCTCTTTCTATCCACATCATAAATCACCAAGAAAGTGAATGAGGCCTGTTGACCCCTAGTTGACCCATGTTCTTCATACCTCATATGTAACTTAAAACAAACATTTAAAACAAAGACTGCTATTTAGGGGGTTAAGTAATTATTTTTCCATAGAGAAAAACCATTAATTTTATTCTCTCTAAAAATACCTCTGAGTGAAGTTATGGATATTGTTGGGCTCATTTAGTAAGGTAATTACTGTATCCCCATAAAACTCTGAATTAGACTTATTTGGGAATTCAAAGCTGACAGCTAGAAAAATCTCATGACTCTCCTTATTGAAAATGGGAAGGGGCAAGTCAACAAGAAAAGGAATGGGAGAGGGAGTGGTTCAGTGCTAATGTATTCCGGGGTGGGGTAATTTCTAAACAGGCAAGCTTTGATTAGTTAAAGTTTCAGATAAAAACACGTCTCTGTTCTTTCCTGCTTTCTATAAATGGTGAGCTAAAATATCATTAGAAGAACCTGAAAATAACAGGTTTCATCAATATTGAGAATTACGTACAGTTTTCTAGTCATACGGAAGAGTCCTACCAATGGTTACTAAATGATATGTCTCATTAAATGAGCCAATTAAGAATGGCTGTGCACAAGTTCCTTAAAGATTGGGCACACAGGATAAACGTAAATAGCTGAAGCCACCATTATGTGTATTTTTCACTTTCTACGAAGGCAAATTTAAAAAGCCCACATTCGGCCACCTGACAGAAACATAATAAATTCCATCTATACACTGAACCTTCTAAGTTCAAAATGGTTGCACTTCAATGTATCTAAAGATCCACGTTTTCAACTTAAATCACCCCCAAATTTCCCATCCACTTTAGCCCTTCTTTTCATTACATAAAAATATAGCCTTCATTTAACACAGTTATAATCCAGTCTGAGACATTTTAACTCTTCCACATCCCAGCCTTCCAAGAAATGAAAATCCCCCCTGTGGTTATTGAGCTTAGCAAGCACAGTCTCTGCTGTGGATATCCTCTTATTTTGTAAATTTGTTTGAAAGACTTCATAAGAAATAAGTCCTTTGACAAGGAGACCACTTTAGACCCAACATTACAAAAGGGTCTGTGTTCATGGGGGACATTTCTTCCCTGAATTAAACTTAACCTCTTTCTACTCCCATTTAGCCACCTGATAAATCCACTTGAGCTATCTTTTGGAGAGAGAGAGGTACATGGGAACAATAACACTTCCTTTTTGAATGGTTTAATAAAGCTTTGTGAGATTTCGAGATGAAAGATAAACGTGTAACGCTGATAGCGCCCTCCAAAGCGTTCATTCATGGATCCAATTACAGGTTTCGTCCTGGTAAAAGCCACAGTGGATATATTAAACGAGAGTGTGGGTTAAGAACTAAGGTGCAGGAGTCTGACTATCTAGTTTCTAAGGTTGACTTAGCTCCTGGTTTCTTATCTAACCAGGGACAGCTGCTTAAGGCCTTTCCCTGTTTCTCCTTCCATAAAATACCTAGCAAATGTCCTCAGAATTGCTTTTAAAATGACAGTGTAAACCACAGCTTAGACTCCCGAATAACACTGGCAAATGCGGTGAGCATTAGGAAAGAGAATTATAGTCTTCTGGCTGATTTTAGACTTATCACAAAATGTTTCCTTAGTTTATAAGTCAGGAGATTTCTAAATGAGGTCACCATTTTCCAAATTTTTTTTTTTTTAGTTGTATTTCTATATTAGAATGTCTTTCCTTTCCTTAAACGATTTTAAAAATTAATTTATTTTTATTGGTTACTTTATTTATGGATACTGGTGATGGTTTGGGTTGGTTGGTTTTGTTTTTCTTTCTTTCTTTGTTTCTTTCTTTGTTTCTTTCTTTGCTTCTTTCTTTGTTTCTTTGTTTCTTTCCACTCCATCCTTTCTGATCCTCACCATCTTGGGCCATCATCTTCTAGTTGTACTTTGAAAAACATAAATTGTGATCTCAACTTGCCTCAATCTGTAATATTTTCTTACAACTAATTTGTTTTATAAAGTGTCTGTAAGTTTATGCATGCCAGGTAATGTTCCCTTGGTGTTGTTTCAAAATAGTGTATATGGCACCTCCTTTTAGACATTAAGTCCTAAGAGCCACCTAACAATGAGATACTTTATAATAATATAGACTATTATGTAACTATTTTAAATTGAAGTTGGTAAAAAAAATTGTGTATTGCCTTGTCTTTAGATTAACATGAAACAGCCAACCATCATTTTCTAAGAAAGCATGACACATTAACACATGAGTATATTTACATTCAGAAATCCATGTGCATTCTATTGTTTCTAGTAATAACCACTATTTTTAGGGTAAATATCTGATAGATGCCCAGCAAACTAAAACAGTGTCTTCATATGATTGCATGGTTCAGGTAGCTTTTGAAATACATATGTGTAGCAACTACTATAGCCTCATTGATGTTTTCTCAACCAATCATAGTTCCAGGAAATTAATGAAGTAATTAAGATTATAATGAAATGTTCTGTAATGCAATATATTGCTTACCATGGATATATTCCATATAGAAAAACAAAATAGAACTTTTTGTATTACATTTAGTTTTTTACATTCCAGCCATTGCCCCCCTCCGGATTCCCTCTCCCACAGTTCCTTATCCCATTCCTCCTCCTTCCCTGTCTCCAAGATCAAGTTTCCCCCTGAACATTTCTAACTAAGAATTTGAGTATAACTTTGCCATTTGGATTGTAATCTCTGGCCAGACCTGTCTTTAGCAGAGAATTCCACAAGTTCTTACCTCAGTGGGTTCTTGCCAAACTGTTCGTTCCAAAGAAAATTTTGTTACGAAATCTGAAGGTTTCAGCTTCATTTTAGAGATACAAAAATTTACTTAAGCAGCGTTCCTGTAGTCCAAAGATTAGACAGTTCTGATTAGAACTAGATTGAAAATGAGAAGAAATCACCTCTTGGAGAACTTGTCTAAATTTAACTTCATTTCAAACCAATAAACTATAGCCTTTAGTGTGCTGTAGACAGATTATAGCTCATCAGTATGACTAAAAATCACGGTGGAATTGCTCCATAATAGTCATGTTGCTGTGCCTCTAAATATAATTCCACTGAGTGACTTTGCATTTTCTGACAGCTTAGTTCTACTTTCCTGTGACAAACCAAAGGAGATCCATCAAGAATACTATAAATGACATGTGTGAACACACATAAAAAAACATGAACAGACTACACTAAGTTATCCTAGTTTTAAAAAAATAACAGAATATTGAATTTCATAAAGAATTTAAAAAAGTTTTCAGTATATTTTAACTGAATGTGCTTGGTGTACAAATCTAAAAAGGTAATTTATATATCATTTATGATTTATGATTAGCCTCCAGGAAATAAAAGATATCATTTAGATTACTTAAGTAAATGACTAATTAAACAGCTGCTATGATGATACCAGAGTTACAGTTGGATATGACAGGACTACACAGGTTTAAAATTATCTGGGAAACAACTTTAATGTAACTTATAATTGGCATAGACACATACTCGCCCTGGGGAGGTCAGTGTGATTTTAACACCTTCTCTATCTAAATTTTTCATGTGCCTTTCTTTTTTCAATGCAGTAGTTGGTTTCAGTCTGGGACCCAGGATTACAGCACTCCAGGTCCTTAACAGAGATGAGTGTGTCATCATAATTTACATTTGCAATTGGGGTTTGGACTGGAAGTGTGAAAATATAACAAATTCTAAAAAACAAGTATGAATATTAAGTCTAAGAATACTGATGTGAACAATAGGAATAGACCTCAAAAATCTTTCTTTGAAGATCTAAATTAGATATTATGTTCTAGAGAAATAAAGAATTTCGAGAGATAGCTCAGTGGTTAAGAACACTAGCGGCTCTTCCAGAGGTCCTGAGTTCAATTCACAGCAAATACATGGTGGCTTAAAACCATTTGTAATAAGATCTGATACCCTCTTCTGTTGTGCCTGAGGACAGTGACAGTGTGCTCAGGCATGTAGGAAGGAAAGAAAGAAAGAAAAAGAGAAGAGAGAGAGAGAGAGAGAGAGAGAGAGAGAGAGAGAGAGAGAGAGAGAAAGAAAGAAAGAAAGAAAGAAAGAAAGAAAGAAAGAAAGAAAGAAAGAAAGAAAGAAGGAAGGAATTTTGACCAGAGGGAAAATAAAAAATAAAAAATTTAATTTAATACTGAAAAACAAGGAGGGTATTCAAAAGAATTTAGAGGGTATTCAAAGAACATTTATTGCTCATGCAGA
Organism: Mus pahari; assembly: GCF_900095145.1. Classification (NCBI taxonomy): domain Eukaryota; kingdom Metazoa; phylum Chordata; class Mammalia; order Rodentia; family Muridae; genus Mus; species Mus pahari. Next base: position 26,176,863 of record NC_034608.1, on the reverse strand, counting down.
AGTGCCAGATTCAATTCCCAGCACCTACACAACAGCTGGCAACTGCTTGTAACTCCAGTTTCTGGGCACACAATGGTTTCTACTGACCTCCACAGGCTCCTGCACACAGCTGGCAAAGATGGAAACATTTAGACACAGAAACATATAAACAAAATATAAGTCAACATGATAAATACACATATAAATTGTTGTGATGTTTGGAGTATGATTTAAAGAGAAATGATCTGGCACAATATGACAAATATCATGTCTGTATACATATCTGAGCACTTGAGCCTTCCCTGGTCATGGCCTATCACTCCTTCCGTTTCCTTTATTCTTTATTGCCTCCCCATTTCTATGTGCACTGTGAGTCTACACTATTCACTCCACCATGCCTTTAAATATACATATTAATATAAGGATAATGTGGAGATTATACAGACATTCATTGTGCTTAATTTTAGAAGTTCTTTGATTAAGATTAAATTAAATAATTCAAATAAACTCTGTGAGTTCACCACAGAGTTTATTTGAGTTGAGTTACTTATTTACTGTAGAACACATATCTCAAGATCCCAAGAATCAAAAATAAGTTTGGTCCTTCATCCTTGTATTAAGACATACAGCTTTATAAGGTGTAGCACCTTGTGATTGTAACCCTCAAGTCCCCTCATGAATACAGGGGCTCCATGAACCTTAGAGAACTAAGTTTAGGTAAAAAAACTTTCTTTAGTTCTGATTTGAAAAAGGACTTGAGTCTGGCTCCAAATGTAGGGGAATGTATAAAAGACTTTCACATGATTCTGAAGACATCAGAGCCTCCTTCATATACAATCTGACAATAGTTCTCTTTGGTCCGTCTTTGGATTATTTTACACCTTTGTAAATTGTCACTACACAACGTTATCATGGAGTCTCCCATCAAAATACAATGTGCCTGTATCCCTTTCTGAATAGTCCTCTTTATGATTTAAATTATCTTCTTACATAATTATAACATCTTCTTTCTCTGACTAATTAATCAAGGGTAATGCTTGATAGAAGTGCATTCCATATGTACACGAGTTTTAATTAAATGTTGTTAATAAAAGACCATTGACTATAACCTTATATCTAGTCAATTAGTAATTCTACATCCAACTAACAAAAAATTCTTTATTTTTTATTGGTTGTTTTATTCATTCACATTTCAAATATTATCCCTCTTCCCATTTTCTCCTCCACAAAGCCCCATCCACTCCCCCTCACCCTGCTTCTATGAGGGTGCTTTTCCACCCATTCATCCACTAACGCTTCAGCGCAGTAGCATTCTCTTACATTGGGTCATCGATCCTCCACAGAACCAAGGGGCCCCCTCCCATTGATGCCAGATAAGGCCATCCTCTGCTACATATGCAACTGGAGCCATGGGTCCCTCCATGTGTACTCTTTAAAATGAGGAGCCTTTATTTTATTAAAACATGAACCATCTCTCATATCCATCGTGAGTATATCATCCTCCTTATGTTTCATTATATTCAGCCTCTTCCGATATTCCAGTTGTCCTAGGGTTGCCAGTAGTTTCAAAAAAAGGCTGTATCATTTCTTCCATTAATTTCATCCTTCTTGGTAAACAGGAAATTCAGATGACACACCTTTGCCTTGATTAGTATGATCTGTGCAGCTGTGCTATCAAATGATACTTGAGTAGCAGAAACAAGTTGGCCTGACTTCCCTACAGTTTATCATGGACATAGTGATAGGTTTCTCTTACAGATGTTACTTTTATTAGCATAGTTGTTATGACTTAAAAGTATCTCATAAGTATTAGAATATATTGGTGAATGTTTCATCGAATATTTTGTTCACTGAATTTTATAAATTAGGTAAGTGAAGAGACATGGCATCAAAGCTATCTAAACTAAAACCACTGTGGGGAAAAAAGATAAAGCAAGAAAATAACCCCTATGGTTGTCAGAACCTTTCCACTTAAATACCAGAGAATTTTATAGAAAGGGGGTGGGTGATATAGAACATAGGAACCTAGGGTGTTTGATGTGTTGTTTGGTAATTCCTAAGGGATTACCTTTCATTTTGATGACTATTCTGGTTTGATATGAGAATATAACTCCATCTTTGCTCTGCCAAAATAACAACAAACAACAACAACAAAAACAATAAGAAAAAGATGAAAATAATTTCATAAAGAAAAATTTTGAGTCTGAGTACAGGAAGGAAATTATGTTTTGCTTAGGCAGAAATACTAAGTTTAAAAAAATATAGCTGAGTTTAAATTTATTGACAGAGCAATGAAATTGCAAGAAATTATTCAAGTAAGGGAAAAATAAAAATAGACCTCAACATGGGAAAGAGGAGAGGAAGAGAAATTCTGTTTTTCTTTAGTAGAGATTGATGATATATGTTCATGACAAGATTAAGTACATTTAGAGGTAAGATGAAAATCAGTTAATTCTAAAAAATAAAGTCATTATTTTCCTTATAACACAAAATTCCACTTGGTGCTACTTATTTTCTTTTCATATTCAGAGCTCTCTTCTAAGGAGCTGGGGCAAAGAAAGAATGTGTGTTACCAAACAGGTCCAATTCATCTACTGTTATTACTTTTGAGTAAGTAACTCAAAATTGGAAAGTAATTTCAGCCTTGAATTTATACTCTTATAAGGATGGTGGAAGCAGCAAAAATATTAGTTTGTTGCCTTTTCAAAACTCTTTACTACAGAAAATATCTATCCCCTAATCTATCTATAAGGAATTCATAAATATTTCACCAAAGGAATAACATGACATTTATTTACTTATTCATTTATTGTTGTGGGTTTGGTGAATAGCTGAGTGTAGGAAATTAGAAGTTACAAAGGACTAGGTAATTAAAATTTTCTGTGCATTTTCCATAATTTTCCATATCATCCATATTATTCAATGATGCCTTAATAAAACATGACAGCACAGAACAAAGCAGGAAAAAACATATTACTGAAGGGGTAAGAATGCAGATATGAACAACAAGATGTATCATAGATTTTAAGGTTAAGTAAATGGTAGTATGGGAAAGAATATCACTGCCCTTGGACTTTTATGCACTTATTTCTTTTTATAGAAGCATTCTTATTGGACATATCAAGTGCTCAGATACAAAAATGGGATGATAAATCTCTTCTATGTATAGAAGATGTAAGCACTTTACCTATTTCTGCATGCATGCTTGTATGTGTGCTGAATCACATTGGCATTTGTTGTTTCCATACTTGTACAGATGTTTTTAATGTCAGGCTTTGTCTGATGAAAATATGTGTTGGAAACAGTTCTTTTCTTTACACTTTTTTATTATTCAGGCATCTGCACAGCCATCAAGATGAATACAAGAAATAAAATCTGTATGAGATCTCTCTCTCTTTCCTTTGGATGTATGGTTTCTTTTCATTTATTCACAATTACGTTTATACTATTTATTGTGATGCCACAAACTAGAGACAAATGTCTGAAGAGAAGAGTGTTCCAAGGAATGGTCATCATTAGAAGACAATAAACCGATTTGCATTACAATAATTAGTTTTATATTTATTACAAAGGAAATATCACATATATAAATGTTCCATGTATATATATATATATATATATATATATATATATATATATATATATATATATATATATATATACATGTATTCATATAGTATTACATTCATGGTATACTATGTAAATACATATGTATTGTTAGGTAAAGAGAAATAATTTTTATTAATAAACTTTATTCTATAAATTTTTCTTCAGTTACTCTCTTTCAATTCCTTTTGTATCCATGCTTGAAATCTCTGCCTGTTCTCCACAAACCTCTTTTTCAAACTCATGACTTTGGTTCTGTTTTGTAGTCCACAGTTTATAACTAGGTCTTTCTATTTTGTACTATCGATGATAAATCAGCTGGATTCTCCAGTGGATGCACAACTGGATGCTATACATTCTGTCATCCTAACATCGGTTGGTTTAAGCGTAGTTCAATGTACACTGATAGAACTTAATATGCATCTTCTCTGTTCACAGGCTAAAGTTGAGAAGGACCAACTTTTTCTTCTCAACCAACTTGTTCAATCTCAGCATGTATAGCCCTTGGGAATTCACAATTAGCATGTAGCATTTCATAGCCCTTCTTCCTGTTTTCCTGCTCTTGTACACTCCCCCCTTTGAAGACAATATAATGTATTTTTTAAGGTTGACTCCTCATGCCTTGTTCACCACAAAGAGAGGTTTTGCTGAAGAAGGATGAGAGCAGTATAATATATGTGTACATGAATGCTTATTTGATGTGATATTTTTCTTTCGCCCTTCCACAGAGAGCTATCTATTTCCTTCCAGATGATTGAAAAAGTCTTATTTCTACTTTACAGGTTTGCATTGTGTGACTGGGCATGTAAATAATGATTAATAATCTAGAGGTTAATACCTATATGTTTTTGAATTCCTGTAGGGTTAAATTAATGGAATTTCCTCAAGTTTTGAAAATATAACAGAAAACTTATCTCATTCATTATGACTTCTCAAAAGAATTTAAACCAGGCAGTAGAGCTGACAGGAGTTTTTGTACTCAGGTAGGGCAGGACTCTAAAGGAGACACTGAGACCGAAACATGGAAAATGATGCTTGAGGCTTACTCCCTGTGGCTTGATCAACCTGCTTTGTTATACCATCCAGGACTACTTGAGCAAGGATGGCACCACCAGCATTGGCTGGTCTCTCACACAACCATTAATTAAGAATATGCATCATAGACTTGTTTACAGGCTGATGTGATGAAATAATTTTCTTCTTTCTTTTCCTTTTTTATTACACTCCAGTACTTACTCCCCTCTCTATTTGCCCTCCCACAATTCCTTATTCCATTCCTCCTCATTTTCTTAACTGAGGTTCCCTGTTTGCGGATGATACTATCTTGTGTCAGGTTGGCAGAGACAACACAAAGTGAAACCAAACCAAACAAAATAAAACAAAGAAAAACAAACAAACAAACAAACAAAAAACAACAACAAAAGTAACCAGTACAATCTGTGCACTGAATCTCCTAAGTTGCTTTGGGAATATTATTGCAGCATTATGGGGAAAAAAGCTAAAATACTTCATGACTTTCTTTTTTTGTCATATGTCATACCACATAAAGGACCAGTGTAACCAGTTTATCTCCTAAGCTGTTCTGTTCTATATACATATGTAACAACACACACACACACACACACACACACACACACACACACACACACACACACATCTTCCTCAAATTTTACAGAAAACTTGGAGAAACAGACCCATCCTATATACTACCACCAAACCCAGAAACTATTGTGGATGCCGAAAAGAGCTTGATGACAGGAGCCTGATATAGCTGTGTCCTGAGAGGCTCTGCCCGTGCCTGACAGATACAGACGTGGATGCTCATGGTCATCCATTGAACTAAGCATGGGGTCCCCAGTGAAGGAGCTAGAGAAAGTATCCAAGAAGCTCAAGGGGTTTGCAACTCCATAGGAGGAACAACAATATAAATTAATTAATTAATCTCTGGGATTAAACCACCAATCAAAGAGAACACATGGTAGGACTCAAGGCTCAAGCTGCATATGTAGCAGAGGATGGCCTAGTCGGTCATCACTGGGAAGAGAGGCCCTTGGTCCTGTGAAGGCTCTATGGCCCAGTGTAGGGGAATGCCAGGGCCAGATAATGGGAGGGAGTGGGAGGGTTGGTGAGCAGGGGGATGGGGAAAGGGGGATTTCAGAGGAGAAACCAGGAAAGGGGGATAACATTTGAAATGTAAATAAAGAAAATATCTAAAAAAAAAAAAAGAAGATCTAGAACCAGATTGCCTAATTTGAATTCTGGTTTCTCTTCTAACTACTAAGCACGTGGTCATGTGCTTATAAAAAGCATATAATCAATAAATATATAATCAATAAAAATATTATGCTTATAATATATTATGCTTATAATAAAATATTATTATAAAATATTATGCTTATAATATATAATATAAGCTCTTTGAACTTTAGCTAATGTGACAACGAAACTACTTTCATGTAAGTAAAATACATGAAAGTAAAATACATGAAATTATTTCATATGTAGATAATTCATGTAAGTGTGCATAGCTGAAATTTACCTTAAAATATCTGCCTGCCCCTATATTGACCTAGCTGGTACTGGGGAACTTGGGTTTTAGGAGTGCTTTTCCACCATTCAGTAAGTGATAAGAGAGGCCTGGAGTATTTGTCTAGTATGGTTTAGGTTGAACATTCAACTTTCTTCAAAGACTAGAGTTTTTGTACAGGCTACATCCAAGGTTCCCATATGATTAGCCCTCAGAGTGCTGATTCTCCAATGTTCAATTTTACTCAGTATAATACTGCACATGCTTTGACTAGAGACAGTGCTTCATACCTATAGTCTCTCTCTCTCTCTCTCTCTCTCTCTCTCTCTCTCTCTCTCTCTCTCTCTCACACACACACACACACACACACACACACACACAGAAATGTAACCTGACTCAGAATCAGTGACATTCTATTTTATCAGTCTTTGAATGTTAAAACATTAATTAATTTGTTGAGATTTTTAAAAATTAATTTATATTTTATGCTCCATATTTTATACCCTCCCCCAATCGATACTCCAACTGTTCCACATCCTATACTTCCTCCCCAACCTCCTGTCTCCATGTGGATGTCCCCCCCCACACACACACTGCTTGACTTTTAAACTCCCTGGGGCTTCCAGTCTCTTAAGGATTAGGTGCTTCATCTCTAAATGAACACAGACCCAGAAGTCCTCTATTGTATGTGTGTTGGGGGTCTCATATCAGCTGGTTTATGCTGTCTGTTTGTTGGTCCAGTGTTTGAGATATCTCGGGATCCAGATTGAGACTGCTGGTCCTCCTTCAGAATCACCCTTCTCCTTAGCTTCCTTCAGCCTTCTCTAATTCAACAGCAGGGGTCAGCTGCTTCTTTCCATTGGTTGGGAGTAAATATCTTTTTTTAAAAGAAGAATTTGAAATGTTTTAAATTTTTGTCTGTGTGTATGCATGTATAGGTGAATATGATTATGGGTACTTGTGAAGGCCCAGAGAAGAGCTTTAGTTTATATGGAGCTGGAATTATGGGTAATTGTGAGACTCAAAATGAGTGCTGGGAAATAAACTCAGGTCATCTAAAAGAGCAATAAGTGCTCTTAACCTCTAAGCCATCACACCAGCCCCCAGGAGTTACCTTATGTGCAGAACTGGTCTTCTTGTTCTGCTTTGTACAATTTTTAAACAATAGAGTGTTATGCATGCTACTGGGTATTTTTTCATAAGAAAATTAATTTGTTAGCAAAGCCTAATTAGCTGATTTGCTTAATTAGCAGATCTTCAATAGACTCCTAAATAATTATTTAATAAATTTGTGTCAATAAACTTGAATGCAGGCTTTGTGTAAGTTGTTTGGGACATGGAGATATTTGTAGTGTTTACAACTTGAGAAACTGTTTGTTGTTTGTTGTGAGTAGTTATAGACACATCTGAATACGTTTCTGCCAACGTGAGAAACTCTTTCTTGCTCAGTGTCCAAGTGGGCAGGAAGAGATGCTTCTGAGAATCATAATGAATAGTGGATGCTGGAAAGGACAGAGTCTTCGACTCTCCTCACAACTATATCTTATGTGGATACAGGGAATTTGTGATTCATGGACATGTGATTTTCCCCCTGGATGTTAAAGGAGGTACACCCCACTTAGAGTAATGCCCTGTAATGGCAGTCATGCACCAAGCCCTATGCAGATTCACAGGATATCCAGAGACAGAGCCTAAAAGAAGACCTGCACACAAAACAGACTAAAGAGAGGAAGGATTACTAGTAAAAGATCTGCCAACTGTGTGGAGGTATCTTATTTCAAAAGAGTAGGAATTTGCTCAGAGCAGCTGAATTGTTGGAGCTGATTGACCAATTGTTTTATAGGACATGATTGCCTTGTGAATTAGAGGGGATTTTGTTAGTGTTTTGCTCATAAGATTATCCATCAATAATTTTAACTATGAAAAAAGAAATATAGTGTAAGAATTACAGGATCTCATATTGTACCTCCCCACTACGTGGATGTTTATTTTAACAATGAAAAGTCAGCTCTTAGCAGCACTGACCACGTTTCCAATATTCATTATTCACAGGTGCCTAGTCAGCACATTGTGTAACACAGAGAGGACATTCCTATGGCTTATATGCCTAACAGGCCTTTCCTAGAAATATCCAGGTTCTCCTGAGACCTAGAAGATGTGAAGAGTATGCTGTTGAAACCTTGTGCTTCCAGCTGAAGTAAAAGACTAGCTGGTGTGCAGCAGTGTGGAGAATTAAAGGTAACTGGGCTCTAAAGATTGTTATTTTTCTTTGAATCTTTATAGGATGCTCTTTGTGAGCTTTGTACTGTGAGCTCCTCTTCACTGCAGTGCTCAACCTCCCCAACCACCTTTGAAGGAAACAAAACCATATAATACTCAGAACAAGCTAGCACTCTCTACTCCTGCATTGTACATTTTGTGTGGCTGTACAGATGGTGAAAGTTCCCCTATTGGGATGATTTCACACATAGCAGAATGGCTTTTAAGACCAGCAAGGTAGGAGAGAGTGATGTTTAGATGTACAGGAAAGACTTAATTGAGAGTAACAATGAATTGAGAGTTAATTTGTTCTACTGATATTTATTTAGTTTCTGTTAGCCAACTACTATACTAGGTGACAAGAATGTCATTTTACCTGCATTAAGATATCATAGAATTTGCTCAAAATTCACAAACGCGTATCCGTTTCAGCATAATAAATTCAGATCTCATGGTTGCATTGCCAAGACTAATATATTTAAGGATCAGTAAAGATAATACTTAAGTAGAGGAAGATCAATTAATAATGGCACAGGACGGATCTTGTTTTGTTTTGATTTTTTTTAATTAGATATTTTCTTTATTTACATGTTATCCCCCTTTCTAGTTTCCTTTCTGAAAATCCTTATCCCCTCCCCACTCCTGCTGCTCCCCAACCCACCCACTCCCACTTCCTGGCCCTGGCATTTCCCTCTACTGGGGCATTGAACCTTCACATGACCAAAGCCCTCTTCTCCCATTGATGGTTTAACCTCAACTCATTAGGATCTAGACACCAACTATGAATAAGTAAATATTATGGTTAGTGTTATATTGGCTTTCTAATGGATTCTGGTTAGAAGAGGAAAGAAATTACAAAGGAACAATTGGATATTGTTAATTTTGTAATTAATTTAAATGGACAAAATAAAGTGAATCTCAATGAAAACAGAGTTAATAATAATCAAAGAAAGACCAAGAGGTCTATAGGTGACATTAACTTTGAAATTGTCACTCTCAAGTCTGAGCAGTTGTTGGTATACTAACTTAAAGCTATAAACAGACATAAATACTAGGAAAAACAAAGATTATTTTAGATGGTATAGCTCCCTACTTCTAGATTCAAACTTTTATTTTTCCAAAAATACTTAGACAAGTAAAAAGCAATAAGGAAAACATCATCTCATGCCAGGAAATAAAATGCAAACAATTCCTCATGCCCAGTGTAATTTTAAACCTCCCACATTATTCAATACACACATGTATATGCATATATACAGAGAGATTTATAAATTAGATATACTTTTTTATTATCGTTATTAAAGATGAAGAAAATAAACAACAAATAAATTTTTTATTATTTGAATCATTTTTAGAGTTCACAATATGAAAACAATTCTTTTAAATAAAAGTCATTAGATATCAAAGACCAATAACACAGTAAGCATGACAAAAGTATTCATATATTATCTAGACCTAAGTCTGGGAAATGGGCCATACTTTTCAAATTATACTATCATTGTTTATAAAGGAATAGAAAATGTTAACTAATGTTATTAAATAAAAGACATATAAACATGTATGACAGAATCAAGGCAAATGTTAGTGTTAACACATGTTGAATATGTGCGCATACACAAAATGTGTAGTCATAATATCTTCTTTGGCTGTATTAGGAAAAGTAGCTATGCCAGGGGAAACTTTTATAGACTTTTACAGGCTGCACATTTATTGTGTTATACAAATATACTCCAGTCCACTTCCACTGTGAGTGGGAGAAGACAAAATCAGAGTATACATTCTGCATGTAATGTTTTTCTCACTGCTGTTTCTGGGCTGATGGCAAATTATGAACTGTAGGTGTTTGAAAACAAATGTGGTGGAAATAGTCCCTCACCCTTCTGTGAAATACAAACTTCTTTTATGTGTTTACAGAAAAAAAAAAAAATCACCCATGGTCAGAAAGTCAATATTTTCTGTTCAAGACTGACCTAATTTTAAGTCATGTTCTCATGTTTTTTGATGCAGTGTTTGGCGAAGGGAACATACTTTGGAATTTTCTGTGGATTCATTATTAAGGGAAATTATCTTTTCTACTTAAAATTGTTTTTGTAACTGAAGGAGACATTTTAGGCCACCTATCTAGACAAACACCCAACTTTTCCTTTAAAATATTTGATCTTTTCCAACACTAGGGTGTTGAGCATGGTTAAGAAGATCATCTCGGTGTGGGGTCCTGCTTTCTCTGGTGATTTAGCTATGCGGGAACTGGTCTGGAAGGTTGATGGGCCCAGACAAGAAGGAGGTGTTGATGACAGAGAGGCATAATTGGGAATTACTGCCCAGGGGGAGAAGAAAGCTAAGGCTGCTGAGGCTCCTCAAATGATATTTATTTCTGAAAGTCAGCGCTAGGAGTATGTGATCACAGAACCAACCTGGTCACAGGAGAAATGTGCAGCATGCCAAAACTTGTTTTCTGTAAGTGTCCGGGAAAGAAAAATGTGTGTCTCTTAAAGAAATTCCCAAACTGTCACTGTGAGAAGTAACCCAATGTTTCAACTTAGAAGTAAAGACAGTTTTAAACAAGGGGCAATTATTTCAGCAGAAAGCAAACATAAAATATCAACAGTCACAAAACCTGCAAAAAAATGGTTAAAATTGGAAAGAAAAAAAAGCACCTTAAAAGCATTTATTTAATTAAATTTTGAAGTCAATAGGCATTTCCCCCGTAGGGAAAAAAAAGAATATGAAATATTAAATAGTAAAAAAGTACTTTATATTTATTTATACTAATTTTAAATATCCATAGAAAATGAAAAGCGTAGATGTTCTGATACTAGCCTTTACAAACACCAGGCTTGCCTCAATGTTACCATCAACTTTCAATACTTTCATTTTCTGTTTCGGAGATGCTTTTTGTCAGAACAGAACTGGTATTTTATTTGTTGTTGCAATAAGATTGTATTCTTTCCTCTCAACATCAGACCGAGTCCTGTTTCTTTAGAACACACATCACACATCTTGGGTATTGCCAATTTTAGAAAGTCACCTGCCGTTTTAGAAAGTCTCTGGTAAGCTGCATTTTTCCTACCGTCTCTTCCTGGTTCTCTTAGTTTTTTTTTTTTACTAAATAGTTAATAGTTGAACAGTGTTTTTAAAAATTATGGTAAAATAACCTAATCAATTTAAAACAGCCATATTCACTGAAAATAGTGTCAGGGTCAAATATTTCTGACATCTCATGAACCACATGAATATATTTCTATATTTATTTTGAATGTATTTACACACATATTACATCTCATGCCTGTGTATTATTTTCTTTTTTTAAATTGTTTTATTAGATATTTTCTTCATTTACATTTCAAATGTTATCCCGAATGTCCCCTATACCCTCCCCCAACCCTGCTCATCTAACCACACTCTCCCACTTCTTGGCCCTGGTGTTCCCCTCTATGGAGCATATAAAGTTTGCAAGACCAAGGGGCCTCTCTTCCCAGTGATGGCTGAATATGCCATCTTTTGCTACATATGCAGCTAGAGACACGAGCTCTGGGGGTACTGGTTAGTTCATATTGTTGTTCCACCTATAGGGTTGCAGACCCCTTCACTTCCTTGGGTACTTTCTCTAGCTCCTCCATNGGGGGCCCTGTTTTCCATCCAATAGCTGACTGTGTGCATCCACTTCTGTGTTTGTCAGGCACTGGCATAGCCTCACAAGAGGCCACTATATCAGGGTCCCTTCAGCAGAATCTTTCTGGCATGTGCAATAGTGTCTGGGTTTGGTGGCTGATGATGGGATGGATTCCTGGGTGGGGTAGTTTCTGGATAGTCCATTCTTTCGTCTTAGCTCCAAACTTTGTCTCTGCAACTCCTTTTACGGGTATTTTGTTCCCTCTTCTAAGGAGGAATGAAGTGTCCACCGGTTGGTCTTCCTTCTTTTTGGTTTTCTTGTGTTTTGCAAATTGTATCTTGGGTATTCTAAGTTTCTGGGCTAATATCCACTTATCAGTGAGTGCATATCTAGTGACTTCTTTTGTGATTGGGTTACCTCACTAAGGATGATATCCTCCAGATATATCCATTTGTCCAAGAATTTCATAAATTCATTGTTTTTAATAGCTGAGTAGTACTCCATTGTGTAAATGTACCACATTTTCTGTATCCATTTCTCTATTGAGGGACATCTGGGTTCTTTCCAGCTTCTGGCAATTATAAATAAGGCTGCTATGAACATAGTGGAGCATGTGTTCTTATTTCCAGTTAGAACATCTTCTTGGTAAAGAGGAACATTCCTCCATTGCTGGTGGGATTGCAAGCTTGTACAACCACTATGGAAATCAGTCTGGCGGTTCCTCAGAAAATTGGACATAGTACTACTGGAGGATCCAGCAATACCTCTTCTGGGCATATACCCAGAAGATGTTCTAACTGGTATTATTTTCATGTATATATTAATCATGTATAAACACCACTCCCAAGTGGTATTTAGTTAACTTAAATATATTTTATTTTACTTCTTTGAAAAAATACTGTATAATTTTTATTATTTGAGTAATGTATACCTGAATAGTATCTAGATTATACTTATCTAATGCTACTTCCCCCAGTTTTTCCTAGATCCATGTTTTTCTACCACCTCATATATACTTTATTTACCCTTTAAAAAAATTTAAGGTTATTATATAATTATATCTCCCTTAAGTTTTCTCCTTACTAACCTTCCCTTTATACCCCTTCCTGTTTTTATTCAAATCCATGGCCTCGTTTTTCATTAACCTTTATGCACACAGATATACATTTACATATATATTCCTAAATATAATCTGCGCAGTCCCTATAAGGTTACTTGTATATATGTTTTCAGAGCTCATTATTTGTTTTGGTTTGTTTTTCTGAAGAAGACCATGTCTCCCAACTTTTTTTTTTTTTTATTATTAGGTATTTTCTTTATTTATATTTCAAATGCTATCCAGAAAGTTCCCTATATCCTCCCTCTGCCATGCTCCCCTACCCACCCACTCCCACTTCTTGGTCCTGGCATTTCCCTCCCAACTTTCTACCATTACCCTTAGTTCTCTTTATATTTACAGGTATGAACTGGACATCTTGATAATACACCTTTGACTCCCAGGCTTAGAAGCACAACTATGTATCACAGTGCTCACTCTACCTAGTTCTAGGAATGAAACTCAAGGCTTTGTGCCTAATAGGAATGTATTCTACCGACTGATCACCATCTGGAATTTGAGTTTGTTTGCTTATATTTTCCCTAATGTAAGCAATTCATTATTAGGTAATTGTCATTGACCTCCAGGTTTTTTCCCTGTGACTCTTCCTTTAATGGGTTGTACCCAGTGTAATGTTAAACTGTACCCCTACTACTGTTGTATAGACATAAAGTTACTAACTATTCGAACACAAATTGTATCTGTGCATTGCATATCTAAAATGGAAAGAAAATTCAAATAAAACTTTAAGTTAGCTAAGGATTTATGGAAAAAATCTTCATGTGCCATTTATCCAAATCTTGCCAAAGGGAGCTGTAAAATAAATCTAGACTCAAAGACCTCATGGATTTGGGAGCTGTGGAAAAGAGATTATAGTTCTGAAAGATTTTAGGAATGTTTGAAAACACTTTGGGCAGAAACAACTTCTGACCACACTACTACAAAATGAGGGTGCCCCATACAACATCTTAGCCCTCTTGCACTCGCCCACTGGAGTTGGCCTGTTTAAGAGGTAAGAATTAATGTTTCTTTATCTTTATCACAGCCTATCTGTGGGAAAAGCTGATAAGACAAATGTTATCAGCATGTTTTGCCTTACACTCCATTGACCTGTGGAGATGAGCATTGTAGAAGGTCAAGCAAGAATAGATACGAGCCCTGTTCAGACCTGGCATTTCTACAGTGGTTTTGCTATCACACCTAGCAGAACTGCCACAATAAATCAAAATGTTTTATTCTTCCACAAAAGAAATTGCTGTGGGGTCAGTTTTATTCCACTGTGACCTGTATGTTTCTAAGGAACTCATGAATGCCTGGACCTATGAGTTCCTTCTGTGTAAAGTCTGAAACCAAGGAAAGGCATAGCCTGGACTGGATAGCTGGTGTTTCCCAGACCTTTAGTAGTAATAGATTCCTAAATAGGTTATCATACTTTGTAGTAAGGCTCAAGTCTCAACCATGGTCTCTCACTAAGATGGGCAGTAAAAAAATTAAAAAGTGTGGCAAAATATTTTTGAAAACATTTAATCAAGGATCTTTTATTCTTAAATAATTTGGTACAAGTTATAGCATGTTGTCAGTAAATTAAGTGACTCACCTCAGCTTTTCTTCATTGATAACATCTGAATTCTAAAGTACTATACACATACATATCTAGGAAGTCATTGTGTAAATATCTGTCATCTGTCACTATATTTATATACTGGCTGGTTTGTATTAACTTGAAACAAACAGGAGTTATCACAGAGAAAGGACCCTACACTGAGGAAATGCCTCCATGAGATCCAGCTGTGAGGTATATTCTCAATTAGTGATCAAGGTAGGAGGGCCCAGCAAATTGCAGGTGGTGCCATTGCTGAACTGGTAGTCCTATGTTCTATAAGAATGCAAACTGAACAAGCCAGGGGAAGCAATCCAGTAAGCAGCACCCCTCCACAGCTGCTGCATCATCTCCTGCTTCCAATTCCTCTGCCCTGTGTGAGTTTCTATCCTGACTTCCTTTGATGATGAACAGCAATGTGGACGTGTAACCTGTATAAAACCTTTCTTCCTCAACTTGCTTCTTGGTCCTATTTTGTGCAGGAATACAAACCCTGACTAAGGCAACTAATAACAAAAATTTCTTCACTAATAAAAGATTTAATAGCTAAAATTCTCTATGAGTAAAAATACTACAGTAATGCTTGTAAAAGAAAGCCGCAGATACTTTTCACATATTCTATCTTGTTAAAAGGAAGTAAGAAACAGGCACCTGAAAATGGCTGTGCCTGAATCATATTTCACAGTATTCCATGACTTTTTTTTTTTGATTGATTGAGAGTAGTCTCTCTTTGGTATGCAATCAGAACTAGGTAATAGGTTTTTAATGTCCTCAACATTTTCCATTTTATATATCAGGATAAAACTATAATAGTCTAGCTCACAGCAGCTGCCTATATTGTGTTTAGTTTTAATGCAACTGAGAACCTTTATCATCTCTCTCCATTATGAATGCATAGGCACACACATTTTGAAATATGAAGTAAAAAGGCATTTCAAAGTTTGCATAGAATCCATCATACTTAAAAGCAATGCCAAAAGAAATACTTTGAAACTTCATTGAAAGTTAAACAAATACTAAGGTTTTTTTTTTTTTTTTTATCCATTTAAACATGTCTTCATTTTTGCTAGGAATTTCAAAATTGAATTTTTGTCAGGAAACCAGTGAGTTCAGTGTGACTTGCAAATGCTCCACTGAAATTCTGCCTGGTTTTTATTTTTCACTTAGCTTACCTAGAACCTAAAATCATATGATAGGTTTAAGTAAGAGTAACAACAAAACTATTAATTCTAAAATAGTAGACTTTTCTGAAAACATTTACAATTGATATCTTATGTAAACAGTATAATTATATTCCTAGATAATTTTGTACTTCATTTAAACAACATGATCAGGGCTTCAGTAAAGTCTTTAAAGAATAAAAGTATATAGTTTAACCAGAGCAAGTTGATCCAGGATAAGAGGCCAGGCACAGGAAGTCCTATAATTTTCTGTAAAAGCATCAGACCCAGGAACTGACCAGAGATGACCTATGGTAGCTAATAAGGCAGTAATTCAAATGCTCACAGCAAGCATGGAGCTATGGAAGGCCAACTAACCCACTGAAGGAGACCCCTGTGGGAGCCACACATGATTAAAGTGGAGGTAGGTGCTAGGCAGGCTTTTGCTGATACTTGGATGGTGATTTTAGTGGCATATAGTGTCTGATTCTTGGAGAAAGACTAAGAATACTATTTGTCATCTTGAATACCAGTCCTGCAGAGGAAGACACCTCAGAACTACAAAGCCTTATTTATTACCTGAACATTATAAAGTCCTAAATGGGAGATGGGGCTGACTTCATTAACAGAAAACAAAAAAAGACCCAACCTATGAACTCAATCTGGATTTACAAGTCCCCAACAAAGAAACAAATTTAAAAGAAAAAGTCAAAATATTTCCCTTCAAAATTACTAATACCATGGTAATGGCCTCCAAAGAGGATAACTTGGAAGAACCTCCAGAGAAATTGTTAAAAAATAATGATTATGTTGTCTTTACACAACACTCTGGCACTGAAGATATGATAGTACTTCATGAGAACAAATGACTTAAATAAAATATAAAAGCCATTTCAAGGTATGAACATACATTTCAATAAAGAGAAAAAAAAAAAACTCCTAAGGAAAAGTCAGTGAGATGGAGATGAAAATGAAATACCTAGGAGCCAATTAAAGAAGCTAAGAGAAAAAGGCTTGCCAATGAATAAGAGCATGGGAACAAGAGAGTATCTGATGTGAAGACAGGGCAGAGCAGTTGAATTTCTCAGTGGTAATCAATTGTATATATATGTATGTAAAAAATATGTGTCTGTGTGTGTGTGTGTATAGAACAAAGGACAATTTTGGGGTACCATGAAAAGATCAAGTCTTCAAACGATGGAGAGGAGAAGGAGAAGACTCTCGAATAAAAGACATAGAAAATATTTTCAAATAAATCATACAAGAAAATCTACAAACCCTAGAGAAAAAGGTACCTCTTCAGGTTGAGTAAGAGGCCTACTGAACACCAAATCAACAGGACGAGAACAGAAAATCTCATAACATATTACAGTTTACACATTTAAAACCTAGAATAAAGAAAATATATTAAAAGCTATAAAAGATAACAAGTCAAGTCACATAAAAAGAGAGATCAATAGAATAATAGATGATTCTTTCATGGAATTATTTAAAACCAGGTGGTGCCAAAAATGATGTATTCTAAGTCAGGAAACATCACAAATATCAGCTCATACTATTATACCCAGCAAAGCTATATAATTGGAATAGAAATTAAGCATTTACATAATAAAAACATGGTAAGGAATTTATTTTCCCCCAAGTCAGCATCCTAGAGAAGATAGAGTTTAGATTCAAGAGAAGTCCGAGCACACCTTTGAGGTCAAGGAGATAGATAAACAATGTCAAGATAGTTAGAGAGAAAATGTCTGAAAAAATGTCACAAAATCTACATAATGCCAGGAATTTATGCATATCTTTCATAATACCTCTGAATATTAATATGCTTAATTTTTCAAATAAAAGAATACAGGCTGAAACATTGAATCGGGGGTGAATTCATAATTTTGATATCTTCAGGAAGCATACCTCATCATGAATGATAAAGTTCTTCTTTAAAAACGTATATAAAAATTAATTTGTGAACAAGAAAACAATCAGGCATAGCTATTTTAATATCTGAAAAATATTTTTTCATGATAAACTAGTCATAAATGATATAGAATATCACATCACATTCATAAATGAAATAATCCATCAAGAGAATGTATATGTGAAAAAATCATGAGTATACCCACCTATATAAATGCATATTACTAGATGTTGAACTATAAATTAATCTCAACACACTTGTAGCTAGTAACTTCAATACTATACTCTCATCAGTGTGCAGGTATTCATATAAACATAAAGAACCCCGGTGTAAAATGTCACCATAATTGCAAGTTAAATAAAGAGATCTACAGAATACTGCAGAATTACAGAATGCAGACTCCTTGATAAAGCACATGGAGCCTTCTCCAATATTGATTACAAATTAGGAAATCAATGTCAAATTTGCAAATATAGAAAAATTAAAATAAGAGTTTGCCTTCTATCTAACCACAATGGGATAGTCAATTCTTTGAAAATATAAATGAAATGACAAACATTTGGTCAAATTTTGAAAATGGAGAGAGAAAGGTTATAGATACAAAACATTAAAAATAGATGAAAATTGAGACAGATAACAAGGAGATTCAGAAAATCAAAAGGATACTATTTTCTGTTGTGGCTTTCTGTGAAAGTATTTATTTGTTGTAAAGAGGGACTTCTTTGTTTAGGGCAGGTAGTCATACCTGTCTGTGGGTATGAACGTAAGATTTAGAATGGGGCTGTAGTAGAGTTAACAATTGCACTGAGGAAGATGGTTGTATTTCCAACACTAGGACTTATTTCCCTCCTCAAGTGGGCCTTGAGTTCAATTAGATAGCTGTATCCATCAACATCTCAGGTCTACTTATTGTACCTGTATGGATAGCTTATTATGCTGGCAACTATTGTGGTTCAGTGTTTGGTAGATCCTTTAATTGCTTCTCTCCCTTGACAGCTTCCATAATATGTTCTGGAATCATGGAAGGTTCGACTAAGGAAAGTGTTTTTCAATTCAGACCTTTTGGAATCATCCAAGTTTCTCTCTCTCTCTCTCTCTCTCTCTCTCTCTCTCTCTCTCTCTCTCTCTCTCTCTCTCTGTGTGTGTGTGTGTGTGTGTGTATGTGTTATCTTTAGAAATCAGGGCCCACACTCAACCCCTGAGAGGCAGCCAAGAGTTAGATTAACAGTCTACCTTATTTAAACAACCCTTCCAAAGAAGATTTCTTGTACCTGCTAGTGGTGCTTTTGTTAGTCTATAGTCCTTCTGAAGGATAGTTTCAGTCCAAATGGTTTAACTTCCTTAATATATACTATAAAGTGAAATATAATATACATTCAATTATATTTATTATGTATAATTTAAATAAATATTAAATTATATGATATCTTGAGGCTTTATGAAACAACCTTGGATTAATTTGTCACTTGTTCCTCCATTTTCTGTGTTGGCCTTTGTCTTAGTTAGGGTTTTACTGCTGTGAACAGACACCATGACCACAACAAGTCTTATAAAAAAAACAACGTTTAATTGGTGCTGGCTTACAGGTTCAGAGGTTCAGTCCATTATCATCAAGGTGGGAGCATGGCATCATCCAGGCAGGCATGGTGCAGGAGGAGCTGAGAGTTCTATGTCTTCATCCAAAGGCTGCTAGTGGAAGACTGACTTCCAGGGTGAAGATATGCCCACACCCACAGTGACACACCAGCTCCAACCAGGTCATACCTATTCCAACAAGACAACACCTCCAAATGGTGCTACTCCCTGGTCCAAGAATATACAAACCATCACAGCCTTCCTCTTTAGTTGGAGTACAGCTGTTTACTGTTTATTACATCCCATCATCTAATGCCTGCTATTTACCATCATCTATGACCTCTTATACTTTATGGTTTCTGTGGTTACTTCCAACTGTATACACACACTTGAGAATGTACCTACATCACAGCTCTTGCTCCCGTGGGTATGAGAACACCAGAGAAGAGATGATAGAAAAATTGTGAGATGCACGATTGATGGAAGTATATAATAGTGAAGCCATGTTAGAAATCAGTCTGGAGGTTTCTTAATAAACAAGAAATAGAACAGCCATATGTCCTTCCTTTCCCATGGCTGGCTACGTGTCCAGTAGACTTTATTTCCAACTGCAGAGATTCTTGGATATCCATGAAGAGAATCACTCTGTTCACAACTCCTAATTATACATTGAAAATCAATGTAATAGTTTTAAATATGATTGTGATACAACCTGGAATCAGCTGAACAGAGAAACTCAATGAGAAATTGTATAGCTCTGATAGAACCTGGGAACATATCTGTGGAAGAATGTCTTATTTAAGTTAACTGATATAAGCAAAACCTAGCTCACTGTGGGTGGGCACCATTCCCTGGCCTTGGTATCCTTGGCTATACGAATGGGGAGAGGAGTGTGAACACTCAAGAATCTGCATCCATTCCTTCAACAGTGCTACTGTCAATGGATATGACAAGATGCTTTAACCCCTGACTTGACTTCTGTGAACCAATGGACTGTAACCTAGAATTGTGAAATAAACACTTTTTATCCCAAGCTGATTTTAGCAACAGAAACGAAACTAGAACAATTCTAGTAAAAACATCTACCTGAAAGACCTAGATTCCACTCAAATATTAGTTGCTGTAAGTCTCATTAATGTCACTGACTTGAACATAGTGTTCAGGGAAATCTTACTAAAGAATTGCTAAGAAGCTGTAACAAATTCATGAGGAGATATGGCATTCTGAGCCTTAGATTTCAATGCCACATTTACTCTGAGGTAGAAGGGCCTGGGAGCAGAGAACGACGTTGCAAGGAGCTACAGGCTAAAATCTTGATCATGTAAGCAGCTTGGAATTCATCCAGAGAGAATGAGGAAGCCATTAGAGGGATTCTCTGTGGAGTACTGGTGACAAGATTAGCATGTTACTTGAAACTGTCGGGATACAGCCTGAACAGAAGCTGGATGGTCTCTGAAAGGATGCAAGGAAGCAAAGTCGGACCCTTTCCAAAGTCCTGAGTGAGATTATGGAGCATGGTCATAGCGGAGAGTGAAAGCACCCTATTTATTGTTTTGTTTCTTACATGTTGGCAAAGATTAAAGCAATCACCCTATCAAGAATAAGGGCAGCACCAAGCAATCACTACTAGGGTGACGATGATGACAATGGAGCACACTCCTGCTCTGGTGCATTTTATCTGTAAATAGAAAGTAATTCACAGCTAACTTTCTTCCTACGGTGCAATATGGTGAGTCCATTTGAAGTTTATGGCTTACTACGTATGGATGAGGTATACTTGTAATAACGGCGTTCACTTAACTTTCCCTCCACATAATGATAGATAGATAGATAGATAGATAGATAGATAGATAGATAGATAGATAGATAGATAGATAGATACTTTTCCTTTCTTAGTAGGCAGACCCTTGTGAGAACCTACATATACTCCTAAAATGATTATTATAACCAAAGTCAGAAAGTACCATATGTGTGGCTGGATTGAATTGTATAAATCCATTGTCTTATAATTAAAGATGGTTTGTTAGTTATTTAAACTCAGTGACACTATTCAATTGTATTTCCCAGGGAAAGAAGATTTGACTTAAATATGAAAAACAGATGAGAACCACCTCCTGAGAATCCAGACAACCAGTTCATTTCCCTAGTGTTTTAAAAATATTTCTTGCCAGGCCCACCTGTTAGGATGATTGATGTACGAGGTTACATAATATGCAGGTAGACCTACTGTGTAGAATACAGTAATCATTAATAATATTGTTTTCCTGTCCCTTCAATATGGATTAATATTTACAAATTCAGCATGATTTGTGTCTGAGACGTTATAATGGTGCTGTTTCAAAGATGTTTTACCTCTCTGATGACCCTGTTGAAATTTAATCCCCCATTATGAGCTATTAAGAGGTAGGACCCAGGGACTTTTACGAGGTGACTAGGGCTCTCCCTTAATGAATTAATTAATTTCATCATGCAACTAATGGATTAATGGGCTAATGGGTTATCTCAAGAGTGGGCATGTAATAAAAAGCTAGTGTCTGCAGACCTCTCCTATATCACTATCTTTTGTCATGTAAAACCCTGTGCCACCTTGGAACTATGCCAACAAAGCTATCACCAGATGGATCCCCTCAAACTTATACCATCATAATATAAAAAGCATTGACTTAGATGGGTTGCTTTTCATGGAAGAAGAAATCAGACTTCAAAATGATGAAATAACCAAGATTGCATGATGTAGCTATAACAGAATGAGGTGGTTACATATCATTGATATTTCAGTAAAGTATCACATACTTTAAGGCGGACATAGACAGGAGAATGTCTTGCCAGGGATTATTCTCTGTAGACCTAGGCTGTCAAAATTTAAGTTAAAATTTGAACATTAGGAGGGAAAATTAAATTGCAAGCCAAACGCCCTGTACGTTTGGACTAGAAAACAATCAGTGGAAAAGTAGCAACGTCACCTGGGACTGCCTCAATTGGACTGAGGGAGACGGGTTGACAGAGAATGCCTAGCCCTGGAGCTAGTTCCACTGAATCACTGGGCATACAGTTTTTAAGGGACATATGTTGTGAATTTGGAAAGTAAAGATGAATATTTATAACTATCTGATACTTTTCATGGCATATTTATTAATAAAATACTATTTTAGATGATCTATTGACAAAAGTATTTTTAAATAAAAGGCTATTTTTTTTCTTTTTTTTTTTGCACACATTGTTAACAATGCACAGCGATATGCCATGAGGCAGTCCTATGAATTAAATGACTGCCTAAGGATCTGGCCTTAATACTGAACTGCACTGATTTTCACAGCACTGCCCTGAGAACCCAGCAGCATCTTAAGCTCACTTGCATAGCAGCCAAGATCAAATGCAAAAGTCTGTAATATTTGTCTGGAATGGGAGCCCCTGCAAGCCCCTAGAAAGAAATGGAATGAGAGATGTCTTTGGCAAAGTTAGGGTCCCTTATCACTAAGTACAGGGTATTGGCTAGTTGGTGTCACCTCAGAAGTAGTGAGTTACAGTGCTGTTTTCTTAAGCATGTCTGGAGGGTTTCAGGCACAATGACTGATGTGATGAAATCAGTCACAGATCCTGTTAAATCTATAATTCTAAGCTCTACACTGTAAGCATGAAAATGAAGATGCCTGACCATGATGCTCTACATGTATCCTCCATAATGTTCCCATTCAGAAAAACAACAAGAAAACAGACAAGAAAACAACAAACAAACAAATAAACAAACAAAAAACTATTATAATGCAGATATCAGGACTTAGCATCTTAGTTTTCTGTGGAAACTCAGCTGCTGTTCCAAAGAGACAAAAACTGATGATTCAACTATCTAAGATCTCGATGATCCCAGTTCCCTACTCCCTATGAAGAAAGATGGGAACTATACTGTCTAAGAGTGAAATTCAAGCACAGGACCGCACATATCAAGGCCAGACAGCTTACCTGACATGTATAGACCTGGCTTCAAGCTTTGATACCATCAGGAAAAAATGTCATGGTAAAAGTACTCTAAGATGATTTCTTATATTTAAAATTGAGGTCTTTGCTTCAAAGAAATCATTAAAGCTGAGCACACTAGGACACAACTGTGATTACAATACTTGGAAGATATTGTTTAGATGATTACAGGAGATTGAGTTATGAGTTATACAACAAAACAAAGAAAACTAATGAGACTCCTTTTGTACTTGCTATTTCTTTTAGGGATAGGGATAAGTTCCATGTCACAGCACTTGCCTAGTAGGTACAAGGTCCTTGAAAAGAGAGAGACACAGAGAGAGAAACACACAGAAAGAGAGAGAGAGAGAGAGAGAGAGAGAGAGAGAGAGAGAGAGAGAGAGAGAGAGAGAGAGAGACTGACTTAGGATAGACAGCTTGTATAGGCTCATAACCCCAGGTAAGTCAGGATTATTAAATGTTTAAGGCCAGCAACTTAGTGCGACCCTTTGTCAAAAAAATAGAAGGAAGNGAGAGAGAGAGAGAGAGAGAGAGAGAGAGAGAGAGAGACATACAGAC
Organism: Mus pahari; assembly: GCF_900095145.1. Lineage (NCBI taxonomy): Eukaryota > Metazoa > Chordata > Mammalia > Rodentia > Muridae > Mus > Mus pahari. The sequence goes on along the minus strand of NC_034608.1, from coordinate 26,153,003 downwards.
AGACAGAGAGACAGAGAGAGACAGAGAGAGACAGAGACTGACTTAGGTTAGCCGGCTTGTATAGGCTCATAACCCCAGGTAAGTCAGGATTATTAAATGTTTAAGGCCAGCAACTTAGTGCGACCCTTTGTCAAAAAAATAGAAGGAAGGATAGGGATTCATTTCAGTGATACAACGACCTTGGCAAGCATGAACAACATGCTAATTGCAATTCCTAGTTTGATAAAAGTATTTTAATTGTCTGTAGTTTTGAGTTTCTTGCTGTATAAGATAGGTGATCAGAAGAGACTATGACATTTTCTGTCATTCATTAGCAGAATACATCCATCATAACAGAGAAGGAACTGAAAGTCTACCTTCATACTCCTTTATTATCTCTCTCCTATTTTTATTTTTATTTTTATTTTTCCCCCTTTTTCTGAACTATCTCAGCATCTCACACAGATGCTCAGATTGCCTGCTTGTGATTGGACATTCTATCCGAGCACTGTGTCTTCTTGTTCAAAGCTTTCTAGATGTGCTGTAAAACTCCCCTGAAGATAGGAAACTCCTTTGCCATCTTCTTCACTATTTATTCATTTTGTCAAATTATCTACAAGTAGAATTATCCAGTAAGGTCTCTAGAAATTCACATCAGATGATAATTTTTCTTTTAAAGATAGTTATTAAAATTAAATCCTGTGACTGGTCATTTTCCATAACTTTACCTATGAGTCAGTTATCAATGTTTTCTTCAGCATTGTATTTCTCCTCAATAATTGATATGCTACATTAAAGGAATACAGGATGATCTTAATTACGCAATAATGATCAAGGCAGAGTGTTTCCTAAGAACTAATGGTTGTCTGAGAGGAGGTGACGGCTTGAGGTCCAGCTGGCTATTAAGCCACAGGAAATGCCGAGGGCCAAGAATCATATTAGTTCTCTCAGATGAAAATGAACCAAAAAAAAAAAAAAAAAAGATGGCAAATGGATCCTTTTTCCTCTAATGGGTAAAACAGTCTCATTTTGAATTCAGAAGATGGTTCGGAAGGAGAAATGTTTGCCTAATAGCTAAGTCCCAATAGTCAGTGGTCTCTGCATTTTGCCTATTATTGATTTAAGGTTTTTGATTCTACCAGAAATATCTCACAGCTTTTGAGTATTTATCCAGTGCTATAGGCACTGGGGAATATTATGTGTAACATTTGCTCTTATGGCTTTTGTGAGAAATAAATCAATTACACCTGTGCTTAATATCAAAACACTTACTTTAAATATATTTGGTAAGAATAGTCAATTATAGAAGCCACCAAAGAGCTTTCAGCTTTCTTTTATTCTGGAGATTCTTCAGGAAAACACTGGGGAAAGAGGCATGACTACACAATATACTAAATTTCCTTAGATCATTCTCCTTTTATTTCACAATGCATAGAGATGAGTCACACATGTCCCTTACAGAAAATTCTTCTATGAGAAATGAATCTAGACCTTTTCCTTCACTTCCGTTGTGTGACAATTTTGTGTTAAAACTAGTGTGTTTCATAAATATCACTACTCTAAAATGTAATGTAGTCACTTTATCAGATACACACCAAGAACTAGAAGATAGTCTTTAAGAGACTATATTATTTTCATAGAGTTTGTGAAAGAACATAGTGGCACATTGGGAATGTAATGACCAAGGCTGAAATAATTGGATAATAAAAATAATGCAAGGATGTGGATTATAAACCAATACAAAATAGATATTTATGCTCATAATGACATCAACAGAGATAGAATACATAAATAATTGAAGAGAATATATTCTCCTTTACACAAAATTGAAGAACATTTTATAAAAGGTGTTCCACTGACATGAAAGTGGACAATGTATCTGTGTTTTCAATGAGGATTGTGTAGAGTGGTTTTCTTCCCCAGCGGGCAATTTGGGGAGTGAGAGACACTTTATGAATACAGAGTTAGGATCAAGCAGACATGATGATCAAAGCAGATCCTGATACTCATCAGTGGCATTTAGAAACTTGTTATATTCAGTGTACAATCTTGCCTAGTTGGTTTGGCTACATGAGGACAATAAGTATCCATAAGAGTGAAAGTTCTGAAATCACAGGCTTTGGAATTACCTCCACACTCACTGCTCTCAGAAAAATAACCAAATAACAGGGTAAAATATACCTATGTGCATTATATTGCCAAGAGATACCTGGGTAGGAATTATGGCGCACCTTGCATAGGGATTAAAGGATAAAAACAACATTAAAAAAAAAAAAAACCTGTCTGTGTGAAATGTTAATGGACAGGTTAATTGAAAAGCAAAAATTCTTATAAAATGTAAATTAATTTTTCTCCAGAAAGGGGCTTGTATCTCTTTTGTGTTCTTCTTTACTTGGTGGATTTAAGACACCCACAACCACACAGTGTGCCTTATTTCACTTTGGATGAATATGGCTAATACATACTTTGTGAATGTTTTCAAACATGGCTTAAATACTAAATACACCTCCTCTTGAAGTTGAATGCAAATAAAAATGTGTGAGGGAGGAGGTAGTTTTCAACCATAATTGACTCACTAACACAAATTTTTCATGACAGGTAGGAGTAAGAACCACATGGTCCTCAAAGGAGCCATGCAGCTATGGTCAGCAGGTGCAGTGGTACTCTTCATGTTCCTGAGACTGAGGGCATGCCTCTAAGTTCAAACCTTGGGGTCCCCAGATGTCAAGCAGTAATAACATGACTAACTTCAGAGATAATTTAGATGGCTAAATTAATTGTTATATTTTAAACACTTAGATAATTCTTAAGATTGTGGATTCCCCTTCTAAACATAACAAAATATATTAAGTTCAATGTTTATTATTTAAATATAAATTCTTGGATAGAGTTTCAGAAAGTGCATGAAAAAGAGAGATTATTTTAAAGTGCTTAAGCTGTGACATCAACAGAGAGGCACAGACAACTCACTGGCAGAAATTAGCCTTAGTTACTAAATGAAATTCAAGGCTAGTACAATGATGTGCCATATAGGAATCCCTCACTCCCTGTCTTGTCTGAGTGTTGCATGCATGAATGCACATTTGAATGTTTGTAGGCACATGTGTGTGTGGGGGGGGTGTGTTAATGGTTGGAACTGCACTGTGTGGAGGGCTGAGTGGGGGTGGGTGTTAGTGGTTGGAACTGCACTGTGTGGAGGACTGAGTGGGGGTGGGTGTTAGTGGTTGAAACTGCACTGTGTGGAGGGTTGAGTGGGGGTGGGTGTTAGTGGTTGGAACTGCACTGTGTGGAGGGCTGAGTTTGACATCAACTCTCTACTCAACTGTCTACCTTGAGCATGTATCAGTGTATGTATTGAGTCAGAGATTTTCATTGGACTCAACACTTACCATT
>NC_034608.1:26116575-26148303 GCF_900095145.1 Mus pahari | reverse complement strand
TGATGGAAAGTTGAGATAAAATCCAGCTGGACTTTGTGATACATGCCTGTAATTCCAGCACTTGGGAGGTGGAGGCTGAAAACCCAAGCTCAGTTCATAATATTGGGAGATTAAAAAAAAAAAACAACCACAAATATAAAATAACAAAAAGTCAAAAAGTGAAATAATCAAACATGTTTAACCCCCTCTTTTTTTTTTTTTTTTAAATAAAAGAGTAGAATGGCTTTGGATCAGTATCAAGAACCCCCAGAGCTTCCTGGGACTAACCACCAATCAAAGGAAACACATGGTGGGACTCATGGCTCTAGCTGCATATGTAGCAGAGGATGGCCTAGTTAGCCATCAATGGGAGGAAAGTCCTTTGCTCTTGTGAAGATTCTATGCCTGAGTATAGGAGAATGCTAGGGCCAGGAAGCAGGAGTGGGTGGGTTGGGGGACAGGGTGAAGGGGGAGAGGATAGGGGTTTTTCAGAGAGGAAACTAGGAAAGGGGATAGCATTTGAAATGTAAATAAAGTAAATATCTAATAAAACAAAACAATTAAATTTAAAAAAGAATAGCTGATTAAACTGAAATAGGTAGATCTTTGGCAATGAATGAACAATTTGTTAATAATGTTTTAAAATTATTAAGTAATATGATGCAAAGAATGTTATGGTTGTTCAGTCTTTTATTGTGTGTTCAGTCTCTTTTAATATTTATCTATCTATCTATCTATCTATCTATCTATCTATCTATCTATCTATCTATTTATTTTGAAGATTGACTCTTCCATTTGTCCCAAGGTAAACATGCACTTTGCCATTAAATAATATCTGATCAGTGGTTATTCTAAATTCTTCCATTAGAATTAGAAGGACTTAAAACTATATATTTTAGAACTTTGTGTACAAATTGTTATTAGAGTATAAAATTTGGGTTTCTGAAGAACCACATCCAGGTTGACTCATCCTGCTTTTCTGGAAAATATTCTGGCGCTCAAATTTGGTAGAACACAAAAGCTACTATACTATAGACTACTATACATATGCTGTGATTATAAAGTAATGCAATTCTATGTTTATCTCTGTACTTCTGCCTTTGGTATAATTCATGATGCATATAAATATTGTTACGCCTGAAGTTTTTATTGAAAAGGACATAAACATTGGAGTTGAGTTGGTATTTTTCTAGACTGGTAGAACTGGTGAAATCACTTCCTTGAGGGCTGAAACTTGAGAAGTAAGTGCGAAATCCTGTCCACCAAGAAGTCAGTTTGTTCTCATTGCTGTCATCCTGTGGAGCCCTTCTTGAGAAGTAAATTCTCAAACATGTGTCTCTCAGATGTCAACTTCTAACTGTTCACATTATCTTTTTTTAAATGTTAATGTTTTATTAGATATTTTCTTCATTTACATTTCAAATGCTATCCCCTCTCCTAGTTTCCTCTCCGAAAATCCCCTATACCCTCTGCCCACCCTGCTCCCCAACCCACCCACTCCTGCTTCTTGGCGCTGGCATTCCCTTGTACTGGGGCATAGAATCTTCACAAGATCAAGGGCCTCTCCTCCCATTGATGACAACTAGGCCATGCTCTGCTACATATGCAACTAGAGACACAGCTCTGGGGGTGGGGGTGGGGGGGTGGAGGGTACTGGTTAGTTCATAGTATTCATCCTCCTATAGGGTTGCAGACCCCTTTAGCTACTTGGGTACTTTCTCTAGCTCCTTCATTAGAGGCCCTGTGTTCCATCCAATAGATGACTGTGAGCATCCACTTCTGTATTTGCCAGGCACTGGCATAGCCTCACAAGACACACTCTGTATTGAGCATGACTTCTGTTTTCTTTTTTTCCCCCAGATATTTATTTAATCAGGGAAAAGGATTTGTCTTGCCTTATGGGCTTTTCTATTATAGAATATTTCTTATTTATATGAAATAGATACAGGAGGGAAATGAGTAAAATAAGTCTCTTGGTGCAGTTTCATAACTATTGGCATTTTATTTCAATAAAATATGATTCTCTTCATTCATTTTTATCATTTATTTAATTTCATCAGAGATGTCAAAAGTTTATAAGCTAGATCATTTTCAACTATAAACAAGATGCTATTATCATGCTAGTATTTGGAAGAATTTCACCATTATGTTTCCTTACACATATTTATTAATAACCTGCCATGAACAAGGACAGGACTTTTGGGTCCCACACAGTTAGTAACTTTGTACTCCACATTAGGAAGAGAATAAGAATAGAAGTAATTAGGGTACTAGATAATATATGAAGCCATTATTCCATTTTTCCAAAGTGAAAATGATCAACTCTGTTTTAGTGAATGCATGATGAAAAAGCTTGCATTTGAATATCTTATGAATAGCCAAGATCTCAACAATTAAAGGCACTTTATGGAATGCTGAATTAAATGAGAGATAAACTAGATTTTAAAGAAGTGTGGACTTTCTTAAGAGAGTAAAAGCCTTGTGTTTCTCAAAGGAATAGAACCTAGACTGAATAAAATATAACAAGTACAGCACAGACGTGTGCACCTACCTGGCATGTACTCAGTAGACCAGGTCTACTCTGCATACCAGAGTGACCAGGTGGACCACTGAAGCATAATAAGATGTGAACCCTTTAAAAAGGGTACCTCACCAACAATGGAGGAGTGTTCCTCTTTCTCCACATCCTCACCAGCATGTCTCCTGAGGTTTTTATCTTAGCCATACTGACTGGTGTGAAGTGGAAGTTGTTTTGATTTGCATTTTTCTAATGGCTAAAGGCATTAAACCTTTCTTTAGGTGCTTCTCAGTCATTCGGTAATCCTCAGTTGAAAATTCTTTGTTTAGCTCTGTACCCCATTTTATTTTTTTTCCCTTTTTTAATTAGGTATTTTCTTTATTTGCATTTCAAATGCTATCCCATTTCCTAGTTTCCCCTCTGAAAATCTCCTATCCTCTCTCCTATCCCCCTGTTAACCAAACCACCCAATCCTGCCTCCTGGTCCTGCATTCCCCTATAGAATGGGGCATAGAACCTTCACAATATCAAGGGTGTCTCCTCCCATTGATGACCGACTAGGCCATCCTCTGGTACATATGCAGCTAGAGCAATGAGTCCCGCCATGGGTTTTCTTAAGGTTATTTGCTTCTCAGCAATCTAACTTCTTGAGTTCTTTGTATATAATGGATATAAACCCTCTATAGATGCAGGATTGGTAAAGATCATTTCCCTATCTGTTGGCTGGCATTTTTTCCTATTGACAGTGTCCTTTACCTTACAGAACCTTTACAATTTTATGAGGTCCCATTTGTCTATTGTTGATCTTAGAGCATAAGCCATTTGTGTTCTACTCAGGAAATTATCCCCTGTCCCCATGTGTTCAAGGCTCTTCCCCACTTTCTCTTTTATTAGTTTCAGTGTATCTGGTTTTATGTGGAGGTTCTTGATCCACTTGGACTTGAGCTTTGTACAAGGAGATAAGAATGGATAACTGTATTTAGGATTGCTCAATCTGATAGAGGGCTAATATCAAATATATATAAAGAAACTCAAGAAGTTAGACTCCAGAAAACCTAATAACTCTGTTAAAAATGGGGTGCAGAGCTAAACAAAGAATTCTCAACTGAGGAATACCTTATGGCTGAGAAGCACCTACAATTTTTTTCAACATCCTTAATCATCAGGGAAATGCAAATCAAAACAATCCTGAGATTCTAACTCACACCAGTCAGAAAGGCTAACATCAACAACTCAGGTGATAGCAGATCCTGGCAAGGATGTGGAGAAAGAGGAACACTTCTCCATTGCTGGTGGGATTGCAAGCTATTACAAGAACTCTAGAAATCAGTTTGGCTGGTCCTCAGAAAATTGGACATAGTACTACCGGAGGATCCAGCAATACCACTCCTGGGCATATACCCAAAAGATTCTCCAACATGTAATAAAGACACATGCTCCACTGTGGTCATATTAGTCTTATTTATAATAGCCAGAAGCTGGAAAGAACCCAGATGTCCATCAACAGAGGAATGGATACAGAAAGTGTGGTACACTTATACAATCGAGTACTACGCAGCTATTAAAAACAATGAATTTATGAACTTCTTAGAAAAATGGTGGATCTGGAGGATATTATCCTGAGTAAGGTAACCCAATCACAAAAGAACACACATGACATGTACTCACTGATTAGTGGATATTAGCCCAGAAGCTCAGAATACCCAAGATACAATTCATAAAACATATGAAACTCAAGAAGAAGGAAGATCAAAGTGTGTATACTTCTATCCTTCTTAGAAAGGGGAACAAAATACACATGGAATGAGTTACAGAGGCAAAGTGTGAAACAGAGACTGAAAGAATGACTATCCAGAGACTGCCCCACCTGGGGATCCATCCCATTAAACAACCACCAAACCTAGCCACTATTGTGGATGCCAGCAAAAGCTTGCTGACAGGAGGCTGATATAGCTGTCTCCTGAGAGGCTCTGCCTGTGTCTGACAAATACCAAAGTGGATGCTCACAGTCATCCTTTGAACAGAGCACAGGGTCCTCAATGAAGGAGCTAGAGAAAGTATCCAAGGAGCTGAAGGGTTTTGCATTCCCAGAGGAGGAACAACAATATGAACTAACCAGTACCCCCCAGAGCTCCCTGAGACTAAACCACGAATCAAAGAAAACACAAGGAGGGACTCATGGCCATAGCTCCATATTTAGCAGAGGATGGCCTCATAGGTCATCGATGGGAGGAAAAGTCCTTGGTCCTGTGCCCCAAATATAGTACAATGCCAGGGTCAGAAAGCAGGAGTGGGTATGTTAGTTAGAAAGTGGAGGGGGATGGGATAGGGGGTTTTCAGAGGGGAACAACGAAAGCTGATGACATTTGAAATGTAAATAATGAAAATATCTAATAAAAAATAAAAAAGAATGGATAACTGGGGGAGGTGGTAATGTTTGAAATATAAATAAAGAAAATATCCAATAAAAAGTAAAATAAAAAGGGTAGCTCAAGGAAGCCTGCCATGTCACTGTGACAATGTACTGTGCCATTCTAAAAAAAAAAAAAATCTAGATAGTCTATTATTGTATTATTGGGTCTCCAAACATCTTCCATAGTGTATGACCTCCATAGTATATTTTAAGTCTCACAAAGAATCACCTCTATTTTAGCATGAAATTGGCTTAAAACTAAATTACTCTCCTCCAAACATCAGATAATAATTTCCATTAAGGATAGAAATTTTGACAGTGGCTAATGAGAAGTTATTTGGCATAAAATTGTGCTTTGTAGGAGAGCAGAGCTGAGCGCTGAGAGTAAACAGGGAGTAGTATCAGAAGTAGCGACAGAAGAGGATGTAAAGAACTTAAAGGAACATTATATGTAGAGAGGATGTGTGCAGGAAGTAGACAATACTCACTTTCAATATTACCAGCTATTAGCTCTGTTTTGAAACTTTAAGGAAATGAATAAAATTATAACATTTTCTTCTAGATCCAGAGATGGTGCTGCCTGCCTTCTATAAGAGCACTCAGGATTTATGGGAGTCTAGTACATTGACTGTTGCATCAGGTACTCCTATTTATGTCCACTACAACTATGCCATTTAAAGTATACTGAGGTCCAGAACATTGAATGTCATGGGTGTTAGAGACATTACATCTTATATGTAATGGCTTATTATACAGTTTAAGCTCCACCTCAGATCACATCAGGAAGAATATTAAGACAAGGTGTGTTCACACTTGGCACCCTATGCTTTAGTAATCTATTCATGTATTTTTCCCTATATTGAGAAGACTTTGATTGGAAAAACATCATTCATTTTTCACTATCTTTCCAAAATGAAAAACAAACTACACACACACACACACACACACACACACACACACACACACACACACACACACCACATACAAATCAAGCCTTTATATGACCTGTACTTATTCATTTTTTACAAGGTGTTCATAAGCTCAGCATGGTCTTGGTTTCATTACTTAACTGAAATGCTGAGGTATTGAGATTATGGGCATATGCCACCAAACCCAATTCATGAGGTGGAGATACCTACCCTGGGCTTTGCACATGATGGACAGCCATCCTTCAGCTTGGCTGAGGCTCCCAGAAAACTTCTTTAAAGGGAGAATTATCTCTAGGTACTATTTTTCCTCACAAGTCTTGTGAGTTATTAAAAAATGTACGTTTTGTCTATTCTATTTTATGTATTTCCTCCCTAAAATGTAGTATTTAGATAAGAAGAATGTGGCTTTCACTTCTAGACTTAAGCATCCTGTGAGACAAGTGTGCTGACAGAAATGTGTAGCATTGAGTGCACATAGGAGTGGACTGGAGAAATACTTGTCTTTCCTTGTGTTTTCGTGCTACAGAAACACTGCAAAAAGGTTTGTAATACACATGTATATTGCATCATTGCTGTTGACCTCTTGCATTTATGTTTGCTAATAGTTTGGGAGGTGTTTGCAAAACGATAACCCTATAATACCTTGGCCACCAATATAACTATGCAGCTACAGGGTCAAGAAACAATGTCTATGTATAAATCCACTTTAGAATTGGTTTGTTTTTGAGAAGGATAATGTTGATACCATTTATGTATCCTTGAGCACTTTACAAGTTCCTCCTTGTCCAACAATATATTTTAAGAATTAGTTCCTTTAAAATTTACCAGCTTTTATGGAATTATGGCTGAGTTGCTTAACCAGCAGTTTGACATGAAGCTCCTTTAAGGAAACCTTGTCTTTTTCTGCATTGTAGGACACAATAAATATTACAACTGGATTTTTCTTTATTCATGCATTTAACAAAATGGGTGTACTGGAGAGGATACTTGGAGAAAATATAAAATAAAAATTAAGGGTTATTTTTGAATAGTTAGTATGATTTTTTTTGAAACACCTGTGGTAGATGGCATACAACTATAGTCTTTCTTTGTGACTATTAATTTTATTTCTAAAACAGAGACATTGTGATGCATTACAACAATTCTCAAATTACTGTTATTATTCAGCATGGATAAATGTCCTGATGCTGATGTTTAGCCTCTAGATATCTTCTTTGAACTGAGAGTTGAGGTATTGTCCTTTTAAAGTTTTTTGATACAAGAATAAAATCTAGTTGCTATTGCCAGGGTCTGGAAAATTGGATAGATCTCATTTTGTAAAGATAATTATTATTCAAATGATGCTAGCTTTCTATTATAGATAGAAAATTGCAAAGGACTTTGCTTGGTAGATGTTCTCAATAATAAGGCATTATAAAAACTTTCAGTATCAGAACAATTGCATGACTTGGGAGATAGAGGTATAGTTGAATTTCTGTCAGTTTTCAAAACCATAGCTATGGTGAATTCAATGAAAGAATGTTAAGAAAAACTCTAAGGTGAATCCATAGAATATCTAACTCATTCAATGTGGATTCTTCAGTTTGATGAGTCTATTTACTATTGAGTGAAATATATCATAATTACCTGGTAGCTAGAATAAATGAGAGGTTATTAATTTTATGATAAAAGTACTTCAGCATTTGTTTATTTTTGGGAGATTTGAGCAATCTACTCCTTCAGTAATAAGAGAAAGTTTAATTATCCATGAACTGGAAGCTGAAGAATTATGACATATGAAACCTGAGATTATACACATCTTACTTTCTGTGAGCCGTGTAATTTACTAACAAGAAGCTATAAAAGACACTGGGTGATTTAAAAATTGAAGTGTGTTGGTTTATAAATTTTGGTTAACTTTTCACCACATCTTTTAGTTGTTCTCCCTGTCTATATGAAGGGGATACAATGATTAAGACCCAAGTCCTACTACATATCTAGAGTTCCCACGATATGCTATAGGTAACAAACTTTACACTATGGTAATTCATTCAACTACAATGATAGAGACTTAGGAGAATGAATAGATTCTGAGGTGTATTGCTTGCTAATTAAACTCTGTGGTTTTACTCAAACTACTTTTTAAGCAATGGGGTAGATAATCACACTTCCTATTCATCTTTGGAACATCAGATTGTAGGAGATAAAGGATATTAGAGGCCTAGGCTTGGTGCGTAGTTGTGATCTCATTAGTCAGGGATGCCAAGGCAACTAGTTAATGACTTTAAGATCAGGCTTCTGTACCTAGAAAGACTACATTTTTGAAACCAAATGTAAAGGAAAAGAAATGAGTAGTGTAGAAACCATTAAGCTAATGGAATCTTTATAATGCATAGTAGAATTATTAAAAGGAAATAGTAAATTGCTTGATAACAGGACCAATGTTTTATTAAACCTGTGCAAAAAAAAATTGCCAGCATGCTTTTTAATTGGTTTTTCTCAATTAAAACACACACACACACACACACACACACACACACACACACACACACACAGAGCAAAGATAGTAAGAAGAACGTTCTACAGTGGTATTGAGAGGCAGGTTTGACAGGTTAGATTTTTCTGTTCATAGTATTTAGTTTATGTTTGGGAAATGTTTAGATTTATCTGTAATGCCTCTAGGAGTCTCATGTGGTGAATATTTTCTTTTCCTTTTTTATTGGATAATTTCTTTATTTAAATTTCAAATATTATCCACTTTCCTGATTTCCCCTTCCAGAAACTCCCTATACCATCCCCCTCCTCCTGCTTCTATGAGGGTGAGAAATTCAGGGATGGTTTAATATACAGAAATCCATCAATGTAATCTACTATATAAACAAACTCACAGAAAAAAAACTCACATGGTTATCTAATTAGACGCTGAGAAAGCATTTGATAAAATTCAACACCCCTTCATGGTAAGAGCCTTGGAAAGAACAGGAATTAAAAACCCATACCTAACCATAGTAAAAGAATATTTTCTCTTAAATAATAGCTAGTGAAAAATCCCTCAAGGTACAGGTTAACACTTTCAAGAGAATGGAAGCAAACAGTCAAGTCTTGTGTTAGTTGAAGCAAGAGAAAAATGGCTTCCTACTTTCAAAGAAATTAGTGAAAGAAATGATACATAAGCCAACCTATCTGCAGCCTGAAAACTCCACAAACATAAAATTTGTCCAGTAAAACAGAAAAAAAAACCCAACAACTTCCAAATGGAGCATTCTACAGTTTAAATACTTACCTTTTCTTTATCTCTATCTAGTTGCATACCAGATTTCTTCTAGTCAAGAGCAGGTGTGGCTAGTTCCACTTCTCATGGTTGATACATCCCTGCTTGTGTTCATTATGCAAATTGGACTTATTATCTCTTGATTACAACCCAGGTATTTGCCCCACCTTGATCTTTAGTTAAAGGACCATGAGCTGAGAAAATGATGTTTTCAAAATGTTTCTCAAATTAAGTTCCATGTCACCAGAGGAAATGTCTAGTCAAAGTATTGAAAGAAAATTAGTATGAAATACATATTTATGAACTATGCATTCTTCTGACCCTCTGGACTTCTCTCCTGTCTCTTCCAATACCTGATCCTTACCCGGATTTCCCCTTCCCTCCTCTTTCCCTCCCAAGTACCTTTCTCCCTCTACTTCTCATGATTATTTTGTTCTCCTTTATAAGTGGGATTGAAGCATCCACACTTTTGTCTTCCTTCTAGTTAAGCTTCATATGGTTTGTGAGCTGTATTATGGGTATTCTGAGTTTTGAGGCTAATATTCACTTATAAGTGAGTACATACCATGTGAGTCCTATTGGGTCTGGGTTACCTCACAATTATTTTCTAGTTTGATCCATTTGCCTGCAAAATTCATGAAGTCATTGTTATTAATAGCTGCATGGGGGTAGGTTAAAAAAAAAAAAACAAAAAAAAAAACCGGGTAAGTTCAGGTATGGGAAAAGACAGGAGAAAAATCCAGAAGGTCAAAAGAATGAATGTAAATATGTAGCAGTGGGGAGGTGGGGGATAGGGGAGGGGACCACTAGAAAGTCCCAGACACCAGGGAAGCAAGATGTTCTCAGGACCCAACGGGGATGACATTAGCCAAAATACTCAACAGAGGGGAGATAAAACCTGAAGAGACCAGAGACCATCTCTAGTAGGCCTCCAGTTGAGGGATGCAGCAACCCAATCACCTTCAAAAATTTTTTAACCCAGAATTGTTTCTGTCTAAAGGAAATGCAGGGTCAAAAATTGGAACAGAAACTAAAAGAAAGGCCATCCAGAGACTGTCCCACCTTGAGATCCATTCCATCTGCAGACACCAAACACAGACACTTGCTGATGCCAAGAAGTGCTCACACACAGGATCCTAGTATGGCTGTCCTCTGAGAGGCTCCATCATTATCTAAGACAGATGCAGATACTCATAGCCAGTCATTGGACTGAGCACGAGGAATTCATTTTAAGAGTTAGGGGAAGAGCTGAAGGAACTGAAGGGGATTGCAACCCCAAGGGAGAAAAGCAATACCAATTAACCGGAAACCACAGAGCTCCCCAGGACTAAACCACCAACCAAAGAGTATACATGAGGTGTCCATGGCTCCTGCTACATATGTATCAGAGGATTGCCGTTGCTGACATTAGTGGAAGGGTCTTTCAGAGACTTGTTGGCCCAGTATAGGAAGAAGTTGGAGATATGAGGCAGGAATGGTTGAGTGGGTGAGAAACATCCTCTTGGAGGCAAAGGGGAGAGGGAATGGGATGGAGGGATTGCAGAGGGGAGAACAGAAAGCAGGCATCAGATGCTGGAGAGGATGTGGAGAAAGAGGAACACTCTTCCATTGTTGGTGGTATTGCAAGCTGGTACAACCACTCTGGAAATCAGTCTGGCAGTTCCTCAGAAAATTGAACATAGTACTACTGGAATATCCATCAATTCCTCTCCTAGGCATATACCCAGATGATGTTCCAAATTGTAATAAGGACACATGCTCCACTATGTTCATAGCAGCTATGTTCTGGCTATTATTTATAATAGCCAGAAGCTGGAAAGGACACAGATGTCCCTTAACATAGGAATGGATACAGAAAATGTGGTACATTTACATAATGGAGTACTACTCAGCAATTAAAAACAATGAATCCATGAAATTCTTAGGCAAATGGTTGGATCTGGAAGATATCATACTGAGTGAGTTAACCCAATCACAAAATAANACACATGATATGTACTCACTGATAAGCGGATATTAGCCCAGAAACTTAGAATATCCAATATACAATTTGCAAAANACATGAAACTAAAGAAGAAGGAAGACCAAAGTGTGGATACTTTGCTCCTTCTTAGAATGGGNAACAAAATACCCATGGAAGGAGAAACAGAGACAAAGTTCAGAGCTGAGATGGGAGGAAGGACCAACAGCCAGAGACTGCCCACCCAGGGATCCAACCCATATACAACCACCAAACCAAGACACTATTGCATATGCCAGTAAGATTTTGTTGACAGGACCCTGATATAGCTCTCTCTTGTGAGGCTATGCCAGTGCCTGACAAATACAGAAGTCGATGCTCATCTATGGGATGGAATACAAGGCTCCTAATGAAGGAGCTAGAGAAAGTACCCAAGGAGCTAAAGGGGTCTGCACACCTATAGGAGGAACAACAATATGACCTAACCAGTACCCCCCAGAGCTGTGTCTCTAGTTGCATATGTAGCAGAGGATGGCCTAGTCAGCCATCAATGGGAGGAGAAGCCCTTGGTCTTGTGAAGATCATATGCCACAGTACAGGGGAATGCCAGGGCCAGGAAGCAGGAGTAGGTGGGTTGGGAAGCAAGGCAGGGGAAGGGTATTGGGAGCTTTGGGAATAGCATTTGAAATGTAAATGAAGAAAATATATAATAAAGATATAAAAAGAAATATAAATAAATAAGGAAACCAACTTAAAAATGTGAATTATGGGAATTTAAAACTTAAACATTCCTCATTATTTCTATTATCTCTTTCCCAGTGTCCTAGGAGGGTATTATTGGACATAAATATAACCCACACATTAGAAACACCTCTACTAAAGATGTTCATTGCTCAAATATGATGCATGAAGGCTTTGTTCTAAACCTCTAACTCAAAACATGGCATTGCTTTCCTTCCAATAAACCAAATCATGGCCACAGTGTTTGGTTATCATCAAATACACTTTCTAAGAATTTTCTTTCAGTTTCTTCATTAACCTCACAATATAAACATATTTCACATTGTGGTATTTGCTCTCTCTCTCTCTCTCTCTCTCTCTCTCTCTCTCTCTCTCTCTCTCTCTCTCTCTCTCTCTCTCTCTCACACACACACACACACACACACACACATACACACACACGCAATGTACACCCCATAATGTAAACATACATTGCGTGACTCACACACCCAAAAACATTTGGCATCATACAATTCACTCCTACATTTCTTTCCTGTTATGCTTATGATTAACATCTAAAACTGCCAGGGCTGCTTTATTTTTATTTTTATAAGATAAAGCTGAGCTAAACAGGAAGGATATTACCGGTTACTAAAATAAGCTTTCACATTTTGATTTTATATATTTGAAGTATACCTTGGTAAACTGTGAATTAAAACAAATAATTACATAGAAAATATATATATATATAGCCATTTTATCCATTTGAGTTTGAAAAACTGGCCACACATCATAGATATTGAGAGCATGACCTAAGGCTGCTCACCCAGAGGGAGTTAGAAGGAAGATGCTCACTTTTTAATTCCTTCACTTTTACCCAAACCATCTTCTGTCACACCAAAAGACCCTTGGGCTTTTCATTTTCCAATATCTTTTAGTGTACTTATTTTTGCTCATAAAGTTTTATGCAGGTTCATGTTTTACTTAAAAAAAATCAAAAGTTTTTATCATGATATTTTAGTAACTGCCTTATGAACCATATTTTTCTATTTCTGAACCTTCTTTCTGAAAAAAAAGGAATATAAAATAAATAGAGATTTCAGTTCACTGTCAAGGTATATTTTAAATTCCATGGACCTTTAATCTCACAGCCTGAACTTTAACCCACATGCTTCAGAACCAGGTAGCTGCAGAGCCTCAAATACTGGAAAACACAGAAAAGCAGAATAGCTAGTTCCACAATGAATACTCCCCCTTCTTATAAACCATGACCTGGACCTCCCACATTATCTACAGAGATGAATCACGTTGAAATTAATTAATTTATATTATCTTATATTCATTGTGGTACAAGTAGGATTATTTATTCCCCTGTATAGAACACAATTACAGCTCCAATCATAGATAATGTTTCAAGTTAGACAATCCTGACTAGTCTCAT
The DNA here is from genome assembly GCF_900095145.1 of Mus pahari. Lineage (NCBI taxonomy): Eukaryota > Metazoa > Chordata > Mammalia > Rodentia > Muridae > Mus > Mus pahari. The sequence continues at coordinate 26,135,093 of NC_034608.1, read as the reverse complement.
CTCATGAAATAAGCATACAGATATAGGAAATAAGCTCATTTCTTAGTAATGTCAAATGTCTTCACATGTTAAAAATATGAGCTTCAATTTATAGGCACAATTCATTACTCTTCTGTGTCAGTTCATGGAATTGGGATCATGAGACATTCTATGAGAAGAGTAGGACAAAGTTACTTTGCAATATGTTTACTGGGAATATTTGAAGACATAGGGACATGTTTCAGCTTGGTGAGCATTTCTGTTATGATCTGCAAAGTATGGGCTAATGTGTGCAAATAATAGAATTGTATGATATTTAAAAATATTTATTTCCTTTCTGCTTGCACGCTAGGACAAAGTAGTAGAGAGGTCTGCACCTAAGCCATGAAGTTGGTCAGAATCTATCTGCTTTAATATGAAAATAGTTGAAGAAGAAAACTTGTCTTTCCACATGGAGTGAAAAGAGGCTGATGCAAATGCTCCATCCTTCAAAGTGATTGACAGCTTGTGAAAATATCACAGTGAATCATGCTGTTTTGTAATGGGGGCTCCAAGATATAGTCAACCTTGGATGTTAACTGATAAATGAAATTACTTCATATGAGTGTGGACATTGTCTCCATATCTGGATGGTGAGTGTGCTTTAAGTAAATCAAATGCAGTCCAAGAGTAGCTAGACATCTCTTGAAATCTGGTGAGGAAATGATAAACAGGATGCCTTCTCCATCAGAGAACTTCACAGAAGCAAGATCCCATCAATCCCACCATTGAATATACACATACCTAACTGCTGTTCAGTACCTCATGAGCATCTTCAACAATATTCACTTCTCTTTTCCCAGTGACAGACACATTCAACTGCTCTAGTTCACCCCAGAGCTGTTTAAAATCAGACTGAAACATATGTCCATCAAACTGTATGTATTTAACAGAGCATTCCTCTCTGTTAAATAGATACTGTTTTTACAGCCATCCCCAGATTCTTATATGAAATCCCCATCTCCAATGTGATGGTTTATAGTGGTGGACCATTTGGTGATTACATTGTCATTAGGAAGCTATCTTTCCTTCTCCCCATCTAATCTATGAGGAAAAATCATGAAGATGTTCATTTATGTTGGCATTTGAATTTAATTGACCTTTGTGGTTTATATTAATTTGCTTTTAATTTGAATGTAAATAAACTTTTCATTACTTTTTTTAAAGTACTGTGTCTTTGGTATATTTATCAGGAATCTTAATTTAACAAAAAAGCCTCTACAGTTTTGGAAGTAAAGGTACAAATTTCTTGAGGTTTTTCCAGTGTGTGCTGTGAGTTAACAAGGTTGAATCCTTTGAAACTGTGAAGTCTTACATTAAAGGTTTATGAAGGATCCTGAGTTGGGTTGTCCTGTTGTGTGAAAGATATGTTAAGAGTCATTATAATATAGACTATACAGAAGGGGCTCACGCAGAAGTTCAGGCCCACAGTAGAAAGCAGAGATCTTCTCTTACATGTTTCACATGGTCACTACTTTGAAGAGTAGTTAGAAGTATTTCATAAAACACGCTTGAAGTCAGGTTGTCTCTGTCTCCTAAGTGCCAGGCAAGGAAAACTTTAACTCTTTAGTTGATGTGTGTTCATCATCCAGGCAGTCACTCATAGCACCTGCCAGATTAGGTGCTTAGTAAACTTTCTTTGGGAAAGTCAGTATTCCCAACTTAAAGACAGCCACATATGGGTGGTAGGCAGTTTTTTATTTTAATTTTTATAGTTTTATAGGAGTTATGAAGTTAGAGAGAAGATATGTCTGCTTCCTATATGGATACCCTGGGTAACCCTTAGCCCCAAGCCTAACATCAGCATCAGCTGTATTAAATTCCAACCACACTTCTGCCAATGAGTAAATTGACACAGAAACTCATATAGTTTACTGTGGAGGGTTCAGCAAGGTCTTCATGTTAGAACAGAGAGAAGTCCAAGTGTCCCAAATACCTCTCATCCACAAAGTCAGAATTTGGATCCAAGACCAATGGCTCCTGTGTTGAAAATTCCACTACCAGTAAAATCACAAGTTTGTCCTGGTTTATTGACAGTTGGTGCTATAAGAAAATACTAGTCCTTGTCGTGAATTTGAATCACATGTTTCCAATGTTATTACATGAATCACTCTCTTACTTAGACAAAGAACAATCATGGTAGAAATATGTGTTTCTCATGTTTCTGAAAAACTGGTAAAACATCATGAGTGTTTCTGTTATTGTTACCTTCCAGAAAGACAAATTTTCTCATGATTGTTTGTTTTGTCTTCATCCTTCTGGAAAAATCCTGGAGGAATTTGGTCTGAGGTCAATGTTCCATGGCTTGCTCCTACGGCTGCTGATCACCTCTTGGTAGGGATCAACATTGGAGTTTTCTCAAAATCTCCTTGGCTTTGCTCATTTAATTTTCAAGGACTTCTGATTAAAAGGGAGCATAATCCCAAATAGGCACAGAATGATGACTTCCAGCTCCAACTGCGATGGACCAGTGGAACCAACTACTTGTCAGCTTTGTAATGGACTCCTTAAAAAATCGACCAATCATCTCAGATAGAATATTTACCATAATCTGGACATTTCATTCTCTTTAAGATTATCAGTTTGTATTTAGGATTACAAGACTATACTGATTGCTAAGCAGATAGTTGTATGCCATAGTTTTCACATAGTAGGGTATAAATATCTAAGGAAAAAATAAAACCCTAGTTTTGCTTCTGTTTTTTGTTTTTGTTGTTTTTGTTCTTGTTACAGGGCCTCACTTTGTAGCCTTGGCTGTCCTTTAACTCATTAATTAAACTAGGCTGGCCTAGAACTCAGAGATGTCCACCTGCCTCTCTGTGCTGAGTTTTCAGAATAAAGATATGGATCACTATACCTAGCCTCTAAGTGTATTTTTAGCTTCATATCAATAACATACTCTGCCCACATGCATAAGGAATAAACTATAACACATATGCATATAAGCCATTTGTATACAAATAAAACATAAGTATTTTAATCTTGAGAATCTCATTTCAAATGATATAATTCTGATTTTGAGCCTCTGACTTTCTTGAAGCTTTTATTTCTCTTATGAACTAGTCAAGGAACTCTTATTATAAAATATTCTGGCTTAGGCTTTGAATAGATTTATATAGTGCCAGTCAGATTGACTATATATGTGTGCAAATGTAAGTTGTAATTTGTTGTATTTATCTAAGTTGACAAGATTTTAAATCTTATTTTACATAAGTAGGCAGACAGACATCAACGTTAAACACATGAATAAAGCTTACAATCTATACTTCAGGGAATAAAAAGAGCTTGCGTGCGCACACACACACACACACACACACACACACACACACACACACAGAGAGAGAGAGAGAGAGAGAGAGAGAGAGAGAGAGAGAGAGAAAACAAAATCAAAACAAACAAACAACCTAGTTAACTGCATCAACCAGTATTAACTGTTTATATCTACGGAAAGAGTGAAGGCTGGGCCTCTTCTAGCCTCCCTTTAGAGTTCAGCAGTGATATATGGGTGCTAAATAAAGGCTTATCGACTTACAGTACATCAGAGCCCTGATAAAGCTTCCTCAGGAAAAGAGAAAATGGAACAAGGACCTATTCAGAAAATAGTTTGTAGATATACCAGTACAATGGGACTCCTCTAAGTGACAGCATGGCTTAAGTGTGGAATTTTTCCTCCCAGCTCAGGAAATTTTAAGGCAGGAACCAAAGTCTATCTTAACTCTGGAGACACAGATAGAATCCAGTTGTTTTTTCTACTGTGTTCTGACTTTCTGAGACATGTGAATTTTGGAAGATAAGAACAGAATAGCATATTAGCTGTAACATGTGACACTTGTCAGATTAACAAAAGGAGTGGGAGGGAGGCCTTATCTAAGTCTCCATTTTCCCTGATTCAGTTTCAGGTTAAGAAGAGCTTAATGTTCATGCTTTAAATCTTGATATGAAACAAGAAATAGGAGCCAAAGATTTGTGGGTCATAGGAACAGAAGCCAGTTCCCTCCATATTTTATAAATATAAACAATCTAAAGAGACATGCAAAGGACCCTTATGGAACACAGATACAACTTTGGTGTTTTGTCTTGCTTTTTCTATTTTATCTAAAACATTAAAAAGAAGAAAAGAGATTATATCTGGAACTATTATTCCATGAAAGGGCTCATTTAGTAGATTTTGTCCCTCAGTGAAAATGCAGAGATACGATTTTGTTAAAATAAACATAGAGAATGAAGCCTCTTAAGTTAATTGTGCCTCTCTTACTAATTCCCAACAAGCATAGAGAGCTACTACTTAACTGATCTTTTAGATGTCTGGCATAGGCACACAGGAAGTCCTCTTTGTCACCTAATCTCAGTCTCCCTTGCCATAATTCCCCCTTGTTTTCTTTTTGATAAAGGAGACCTGATGGAGTTCTGTTGTGTTTAAAGATGAAAACATAAGAGGAATGAAATCATTTTCGTAATTGAATTGTATTTTCTCCCCTGAACCTGTTAGTGTGCGTGCGTGTGTGTGTGTGTGTGTGTGTGTGTGTGTGTGTGTGTGTGTGTGTGTGTGTGGTGTGTTAAGAAAATAATGGGGCCTATGGGAAGTAACATAAATTTTTAAGAACCAGGCAGAGGTTATTTAAAGTTACCTAGATGAATTCATCCATCATTTCTTAGCAAAGAAACAATGTCTGAAAGCTCGGAGATTTGGAGGATGACACTGCTGAGCAAGTTTAATAAATGATATTATCGTGCTTTCTTGGTTTTGTAGATGTTACATTTATTACAAACCTTATACTGAGACATAAAATAGACAGTCACAATTTGTACAAACAAACTCACTGTTAACCATACCTTTGAATATTTTTTCAAATGAAATGTTCACTGAGGCAAAGCAAAGTTATAGGAAATGAATCAATCTAATCTTAGCATTTCTAGTCAGGAAGCAAGACAGCCATGGATGACTTTGCCCTCTGGGTCACTTATTTCAACAGTGGCATGTTCAATATTGATGGGTCTCATCAGGAGAGAAATTCAGCCTGGTGCCAGAATAGAGGACACTGAAGAGGTGAAGGGCACTGAGTCAAGATGGTGAATCCAAATCCCTGGGTGGCAGCTCCACTTCACAGAGCACAGCTTCATTCTCTGTGATTGAAGAGAGTGATTTAGATTTTGACAAAACTGAAAGACTAGTGTATCTTTGTACTTTTAGGAAATTACATTATTATTATGAAATTTTTTTTATACATAGTATGCAAGAATCATAAGCCATGGTTTCTGTTTTCAAGAAGTTCAAGTTCTTTTGATTATAGAATACAGATAAAGGATGATTAGGTTTCCAGGTGTTTGACAGTAAATATATGCACAAAAGTTATCTCTATAGAAAGTCTAGAAGGGATTAAGATGGGTCAAGGAAATATGGAGAGAAAAAAAATGGAAAAAATGAGTACAAGGCTGTCATCTAATAGTGACAAGAATGGCTTAACTTTTGTATATCAATGATGGTTTTTGTAGGGAGAATTTTGGCAGAATACAGAATGCCAGGCACAGGAGTAGTATGGTTGGGTATAAAAACTTTGAATATTTTAGTCACAAATTCTATCCTAGTACATATATCAAAAAGGAATTAGGAATGAAATATTCACTTAACAACTGTAAGTATTTGGTGTTTAGTGGGGGGGCAGCTAGTATTTCCTAATTCAGCCTAATCCATAGAACATTTCATCAAAAGTAATCAATATTTAAAGCTAAATATTAGATGACACATGGATATAAAATATAGAATTGTAGACCCAATTCTAAAGAGATGACTCAGTGCTTAAGGAAAGTTATTTACTTGCAGAGGACATGCATTTTAGTCACTGTTCCTCACAAGGGAACTCACAACTACCCTCTGAGAGGATCTGAAGCTTGTCTCTTCTGGCATATACATGCCTGCATGTACTCATGCAGTCACACACAAGTACACACAAGTAAAACTAAAATAAATCTTAAAAATAGGTGTGCAATATCTGGAGGTGTCATACCAGGTAAAATGGAGGGTGCATTTCACCCAGGGCTCATTTTCTACTCTCTCTGTGGCCTGGTATCCATAGGGTATCATGATTGAATAGGACCTGCTAGACATTCCCTGTCAGAATGAGAGAAGTGCTAGAGATTGAGGCATTAGTATGAGAACAACTCCTGTGTGGCTTGTCCTTTGTTTGACATAGGAAGAGAAAGATTATATTTGAATTTTGTTTTGAAAGGCCAACTGAAATAATGGTTACAGAGTGAATTAATACAGAGTGTGAAGGGGAAGAATTAACTGGCACAAGCAGAAGTATAAAAGGATTTAGTATCAATAATACATTAGAAAGTTCTCATAAAACAGACTCAAGTACATAATTCTATTATAAAATGATAGATCTAAATTGTTAAACTTATTCATATACTTTTTTGTAGCTTACTCCAAGTTTGATACATATTGACCTAGAATAAAAACTAATGCTAAACTAAAGAACATTGACCTAAGTCATACTTAAATTGTTTAAGAGCACACAGATTTTTTTTGTCTAGCACATTACAAATAATTTCAAAACATGATATATGTTCTTAATAACCTGTACAGAACAATCTCAAGTGACAGACAAATTACTATCATCTATGCAATGTGGGCTGGTCTAGTGTCCCCCTTACATAAAGTGCATTGTGATCTTCATGGTTACTTAGCTAAATTGAAAATAAATATGCTGGTGGAAAACAATCTGAGGGAAATTTCATAAATAAAATAATATGCCTCAAGACTAGTGTTCTAGTTTGGTCTCTGTTGCTGTAGCAAACATCATGGCCATGAAACAACATAGAGAGAAAAGTCTTTGTTTGAATTACAAGTTATAGTTCATCATCTTGAGATGAAAGGGCTGGGCTTAAGATAGGAAACTGCAGGTAGGAACTGAAGCTAAGAACAAGAAGGACCACTGCTTACTGGCTTGCTCTCTCCCAGGCTTCAATTAGCATACTTTTGGACATAGCCCAGGACCACCTTCCCATTTGTGGCATGGTGCACAGTGGACTAACCACTGTAATTTCAATTAAACTGATAAAGAAAATGCTTAGAACAATTCTGAGATATGTCAGGCTGATGATGTTAGGATTTAGGGACTAGTACTACATGACAGACATCAATTACAAAATGAATATCTAATAAATTAATCTTATTTTTCTCAGTTTAATTAAAAAATGAATTATATTTGTAGGCAGTGTGCATGTGTATGCACATGAGTGTGTACTTGCTAACCATATTCATGGCTTTCACAGACAAGATGTTAATTCTCTCTCTTCATTGCATAGGTTCTGTTAATGGAACTGACATCATTCCTGGATCAAACATGTTTTTTCGCCAAGCCAGAGCTGCTAAATTTACTCAGGGGTCAATGGTGTTCCTGTGATTTGAGTATGAAATCCTCCTCCCAAACTCATAATTTGAACTTCCCTGAGCTGGTTAAGCATTTTAGGATACCATGGAAGTTCCAGGAAGTGTGCCCTTTTAGGGCAAAAGAGGTCTCTGGGCATATCAAAAAGGTATCTCTCTAGATAGTTTGAGCAACCTAAGTCTAGATTGCCAATTGTGACATTCCCACCACACACACATACTCCTGAGATACCAGCCACTCCTGCCATTCTGCCCTCCCTGCCATGATGGATGACCTGTCTCAAATTGTGAACCCTCATAAATCTTTTCTTCTTGAAGTTAGTTCTTTGTTCTTCCTTCTTTCTTCTTCCTCCTTTCCTTTTCCTTCTTTCTTTCCTTCTCCTCCTTCTCCCTCTCCTTTTTCCTTCCTCCTCTTCTCCTTCTCCTCTGCTTCCTCCTTTTCCTTTATTACCCCCATAAAACCAAGGAAGGCAACTTCTATAATTTCCAGTAATTCCTCGTAGCACTCTGTGATCCAGGCTTCTTCAAATCAAAGGCCAGCTAAGAAACCAGAGGTTGAATGTATGGCTATTGAGTAAAATTGTATGCCGTGTAACTCAAATGAATTGGGAAGGCCCTGAAATGGACAAGTTGCTCACTATTTTGTGAACTGAAAATTTTTAATACAAAACAAACTACATGATGTTTCTGTTCTTTTGTTTATATTAACCCAAGTAATGTACAGTTTCTAGATTTTTAATATTTATGTTTTTCTTAATTTAATTTTTAACTGGAATGCCAAAGATTATTTGGAATCTGAAGGCAATCTGAAAAGTAGAACAGAACTCTGAAACGGACTAAATTTTCTTCTACTCACTCTTAAAATTGTAGAAGTAGAATAAAACAGACTGAAATAGGGGAAGCTAGAGTGAAAATCTGATAGGTTCTTACTCTCTAGTAAATCTTGCTTTTGCAGGAAGTTTATAAAGGCAAAGCACACACAGCATGTGATTCCAAGCCTTTCAGCCACATCAGGCTACAATTTATTTTCTGAGTTGTCATGGATGCTCTCCTTCCGGTCATGTCTTTGCTAACTCATGTATCATGTCTTATTTCAACTCTTCTGACAGTATGTCAAGCATTAGCCTTGGAATCATCTGTATACACAGTGGGAGAGCGAGGCTAGACAAATACACACTGAATAAGAGTGGGGAGATTCCAGCCTTTGATACATTTTTCTTCCTACTAAAGGGAAAATCTGCTAAGCACATGGAATCAAGTTCCTGGATCGATAGGGAGAACCTTTAAATATATAGGCATCCAATGTAAATTTATATCTTGAGTAAGGATATGTTTGGGTAGTATAAGTGATATTCTCATAAAATTTTTGGAGTGACACATGAGGAATGAATGGGATAGTAATATAAAAAGCACATGTTTCCTCCTCACTGACGATAGAGCCATCCTTTTACCTTGCAGTTGACTTTCTTTCTGACTCATCTTTTAAAGTAGCAAAGTGCTACATAATTAGAAAATTGCTCACAATAAAACACAACTAAACTAATAGACTAATACTGTGGTAGAAGAAGCAAGATGCCCTAAGTCCTGCATAAACACATTAGTCTTAGCTAATTTGTCAAGAAATTTTCACAGGGAGTATTGCTTTCCATATCAGCATAAGTTGGGACCTTTATTTGTTTGATTTTTTTTTCCTACTTTGGAACTTTCAGATAGGCTGACTTGGAAACGGAATTTGCTAGACTTATGTTTTTAATATACTGTCTTAAACACTAGGATTTCATTCAACTATTTATCTGCAAGACTGATTTTAGGTCTATTTATTATGGGAGAAGTTACAGAAAAGACATACAAGTTACCTCTCTGTTTTCTGGCCTTCAAAGAAGCAGGGGAAATGGTTTCTGAATTATCAAATATTCCACTGAGAGCTCAGCAGGTGATTCCAAATTAAATTCACAACCTTCTAAATGACATTTTTCTGTAGAAAGTCCCAGGATATAACTTTACCAATTGGATTCAAACCAAGTCTTTTTGTGACAATATATAAATCACTGAGCTGTGGGATCGAGTATAGCACTCTCACAGTGCAAGGAGAAAGAGTAAGGAAATCAATTTTGTTAGGGATTCTATAGCACTCATGGAAAGCATTGTCAGTCCAAATGCCATAACCTTGCTTATTGACTCTCAGTGTGTCTATCTATCATCTATCTATTAGCTACCTATCTTACTATCATCTATTAAGATCTGTCTATCATGCCAGGCAGGGATGATGCACACCTTTAATCCCAGCACTTGGAAGGCAGAGGCAGGCGGATTTCTGAGTTCGAGGCCAGCCTGGTCTACAGAGTGAGTTCCTGGACAGCTAGGGCAACAAAGAGAAACGCTGTCTAAAAAACACAAAAGAAAAAAAGAAAAGAAAGAAGGAAAGAAAGAAAGAAACGTAGTATGTATGTATGTATTATCTATCAATCTGTCTATCACAATACAAAGCAATAAAAAATAAGTCATCAACTTGTGAGAGATACAAGGAGGAATATAGAAGAGATTGCAATGAGGCAACATGGGAAAAATTTGAAAAGGAAAAAATGGTAGGGAGAAAATTATATAACTGTATTTAAATTAAAATATATTAGAATTTTAAAAGATAGTTTTAAAATACTAAAACAGAAGCGTGTGCAAATCTTTCTTATCAGAAGCTTGATCTTGCTGTAGCGTTAGATAAGACTTGGATCATGAATAGTTGTTTTATATTTTTAGCTTGTTAGAGTCTTTAAAATAATCTTTTGCATCTATCTTTAAGTTAATATATGTAACATACAATATACATAAGTTTTTACTCAGAACAATATGTTAAATCAAGGTTTAATTTTTTCTTGAATGTTTTCTTGAGACTCAGTCTGAGTATGTAGTGCCCGGTGACCTGGATTTTGGTGTTTAGAACAGATTAGTTTCTACTGTGCCAGTACCTTGCCTCAGCTTCACTAGTGTTAGAATTATTGTTCTACACTAACACACCGAGCTGAAAGTTTAATTTCATTATGAAAAACTTAGATTTGAATAAAGTAAAATGGTTTGAGAGAAGAGAAATGCTGAGTGAAATTTCTAATAAAACTATTCTAAAGAATTGAATTTCTCATATATATGAGAGGTTGAGGTCAAATTCTGTATGTAGAGACATTTGTATCCATTTTCCAAAAAAAAAAAAAAATGTCCATGCTAATGGTTTTAATCACATGATTTAGTTGTACAAATGGTTTTTCTTTTGAATAAGCATGGCAAATTACACATAACTATAGTTTACATCATACAGAGTTTGTCCAGCTTGAACACGTTACTAAATGTCTTTTATAACACACACATACACAACATGTACACTCTGTCTCACATACTTAAACACTATATATATATATATATATATATATATATATATATATATATCATAATTTATTCATTATATTGAAAACATGTACCTAAATACAGTGAACTCATAGAGGAAGGAATAAATAGACTACTCTGGCTGATTCCTCTTGATATTAGATGGCAATTACATGTGTTTGGCTTTTTTGTCTCAAAAAACTTATGAAAAAATAAAAATATGGTGTTGCTATTTCTAGCTACTTGAAAGAATTTGATTGCCCCTATATCCTTTAAAATAATGATTACATTAATTCTCTTAATGTTAGATAAACTTTGAAAACATAACAATTTTTTACTACTTTATATGAAAACCAAGAGGAAATTTCAATTACCTTGGATACGTCCATTTCTACAATGTTCTCAGCAATCTGAAGGGCATAATATTTATAACACCAATCAGTGGCCATATTAATAAGACCTCAAACATCAGCCATAGGATCTTACAGTTGAATTTCATACACGTAATTCCTTTTAAAATCTATTACTTAATAAAATAGGTTTTTATTATTTGTATATGGTATATTTAAGATTCATATTACTTACATTCCTTTTTTTTACCAATATATTTCAGTGATAAAGTGGCTAGAACTTTATTAGTTCACTTACATTTCCATGGAATATCATGAATTGCATTTTGAAATTCAGTCATTGTTAAACAATAACTCAATATGACATTTTTATTGTATTTTCATCAATTGTGCTATTTGACAATAAAATCTCTTAAACATTTTATATGCATTGTATTCAAATTCCTGCATAAGCTGAGACATCTTGAATTTCTGTGACCCTAGTGCCTCAGCAAGACATATATCACGTGAGTTATCAGGATGTAAGGTTTCTTGTTTATTACACTAACACTGGAAATAACAACACTCCAAATTTTATGTTAAAAATTCAGTATATATCTCAAAGGGCTCTGTACATTGCTGGAAAAAATTGCAAATCTAGGCATTACAGTCTCAATCACATAAACCGTCCATGTAGCTACTGACTATGATCTTATTTAAAGTACCAAATTTCACTGATTTATAAGACAAGTGTGTTCACAATATAATTTCATCAAAATGCATGTTAAAATATCTATGCTAAAATCAAGGCATTTGGTAAAATAATTTTAAAATAAACATTCTTTTCTATATAGTTCCCTAATATGTAACATTTTTTGCATTTATGTTTTTCATTTAATTTTTTCTTTCCAAAAAAAAAAAACCAATAAATTTTATTGTCTTTCATTTCAGAACAGCAACCTCACTTTCTATAATTTTAGTAATTGTCTGTCCATTGAAGTGAGGAGCGGGTTTGGCCGCGGCCCCAAGATGGTGCCCGGGACTGCCACCAAGTCTGAAGGCTAACAACTGACTTCCTAATATCCCTCAAGATAGCCACGTCCATTAAACTGCACTGCACAGATGCACCACGACAAAAGATCAGATTATGTGACATATGTAGTCCTGTGCCAATGAACTGTTCCTACGTGGAATAGGGTGATGGGGAGTGGACTAGAGGGTATAAAAGGGGATGGCCAAGAGAGGTTGGGGAATCTTTTTACTGCACATAGTTATGTTCTTGAATAAACTGCTTTGAGAAGGACATCGGTTTAGTCGCTTCTTTTCTGCTGGTTGGAAACGGTAGCGACACATTGAGAATAAGTATGTTAATTTGAAAGTCAACTACTGTCTCACGCATGGAATTGGGTTGATTCTGAAATATTACCAGAAACTTGAAAATCAGAAGGCCAGGGTGCCTGGGTCTTTATATGTATTTTATTTACATAAGGAATGGGTATCCAGAAACTGTCCCACATGGGGATCCATCCTATGTGCAACCAACAAATCCTGACACTTGCTGATGTCAAGAAGTGCTTGCTGACAGGAACCTGATATGGATGTCCCCCAAGAGGCTCTGTCAGAGCCTTACAAACTGGGATGCTTGCAACCAACCATCGGACTGAGCATGGGAACCCCAATGGAGGAGTTTGGGGATGGAATAAAGGAGCTAAAGGGGTTTCCAATCCCATAAGAAGAACAACAATATCAACCAACCAACCCCCCGCCCCCCAGAGCTCCCAGGGCCTAAAGCACCAACCTAAGAATATACATTGAGGAACCCATGGCTCCCTCTGCATATGTAGCAGAGGATGGCCTTGTCTGGCATCAATGGGAGGGGAAATCCTGGTTCTTGTATAGGGTTGATACTGCATCATAGGGGAATGATAGTGTGGTGGGGCAGGAGTATGTGGATGGATGGGGGAGTACCCTTATGGAGGCAGGGGGAGGGGTGGAATGGGGTGTTTCAGAGGGAAAACAGGGAAGGGGATAACTTTTGAAATGTAAATAAATGAAACAACCAATTAAAAAAATAAAGAAAATGCAGAGCCATTACTATTCAAAACCACTGAAATTTCTTTCTGCCATTCTTTTTTGGAAGCTCAATATCATTAGGACATAAGTAAAGTTGTCATTCAAAGTGATCAACAGTCTGAGAAAAATCCTCCCAATTCTTGCTTTCTTTTGGAAATGTGTCCTGTTAGCTATTTGGAATTCTTTGAAATGGACAGAGTGATAAGGCAGCAATTCCTTCTTGCTATGATGATTCATTGATTCTGTGGTACATCAGCACCAGCATCTACCTGTAAACAAATGTCCACTTTGTACTTACTGAAGACTAGTCACTGAGATGTGATTCTTCCTGGAAAATAGCCATTGCATTCAGAACAGCCTAATGATGTTGATAGAGGCACAGAAAAATAGAACTAATTCTGCTAAGTTATGATGGCCATATGTTTTGAACACTGGGGATTGGCAGTCTGCCTGTCTGCACCTAACCTCCCACTCAAAGGCAGGACAGCACAGAGATGATGTTCTCTAAAGCTGAGAATTCATTCTCTGTAGAATTTTCTGGCCATATTTTTAATTGCTATCAAGGCATTGGCATATCCAGATAGATTCAATGCCTCAATTATTAAAAAGGTTTATTTGCAGATATTCATTTGACAAGTTTTTAGACTATATGGGCATTGAACTCTATCTGGACTCAATGTCTTTTCAGAAGTGTAAGACATTTTAATCCCAATCTGGTAGTTGCCAAGCTTCCTTGGTGTAAAGAGAAGGAATTAAAAGGACAATGAACCTCATATATACTTAGTATGTACTTTAGCTGTGTTGTACTAAACACGTCCACCTTGGTGAAAGTTGACATTTTTTATAGCAAAGTTAAATTTTAATAGAGCATAAAAATGATTCATTTTGGAAGTTATGCTTAGGACCAAAAAGTAAAAGTATAGAGAATACCATTTGGTACATAAAATTCACTTATTTCTTCACTTTAACAAAAGACACTGATAAACATAGAACATATCTAGTATCTTAGGATTTTACTGCTGTGAACAGACACCATGACCAAGGCAAGTCTTATAAAAAACAACATTTAATTGGGGCTGCCTTATAGGTTCAGAGGTTCAGTCCATTATCATCAAGGTGGGAGCATGGCAGTATCCAGGCAGGGATGGCACCCGCAGAGCTGAGAGTTCTACATCTTCATCCAAAGGCTGCTCGTGGAAGACTGACTTCCAGGCAACTAGGGTGAGGGTCTTAAGACCACACCCACAATGACACACCTATTCCAACCAGGTGACATCTATTCCAACAACCTCCAGATGGTGCTACTCCCTGGTCCAAGAATATGCAAAACATCACATTCCACTCCCTGGCCCCCATAGACTTGTTCAAACACATGAGTCTATGGGGGGGGCATNCTTAAACATAGCATAATGCAAATGTATTTAGTCCAACTTTTAAAGTCCTCATAGTCTATAGCAGTCTCAACAATGTTAAAAGTCCAAAGTTCAAGGTCTCTTCTGGAGATTCATCCAATCACTTAACTGTAATCCCCAAAGAAAGACAGAAAACCAGCTGGGCAAACTCCAAACTCTGCATCTACATGGCTGATGTCAAAACAGTCTTCACATCTCCATTCCTTTTTCATCTTGACTGCAACAAACTGCTTTCTCCTGGGCTGGTTCCATTTCCTGTTAGCAGTTTTCCATATCATGTATTCCATGGCTCTGGCATCTTTAACATCTTTGTGTCTCCAAGGCAATTTCAATGTAGCACACTAAGCTCAGGTTGATCCACTCCACTATGGCTGCTATTCTTGGTGATCATCCCATAGTACTGACCTCTCCAATACACTGGGATGTTCCATTCCAACTAGGCATCACCAATAGCCTCTTGTAGGCTGTCTTCATTGTGCCAATCCTCAAATCCTTTGCATGGCCCCTTGAGTCCTAGGCCATCAACTACAGCTGAGGCTACACTTTCTCCTATGGCCTTCCATGACCTCTCACAGTGCCAAGACTCAGCTGTTCTTCATGACACCTTCATGCCTTCAAAACCACCTGGGTGACTCTTACACATTACCAAGTCCAGCTGCAGCACAAGGTACAACCTTGGCTATCTCTGGAGCACAGCTTCTTTGTGCTTCCAGAAAACACTTCCCAGAAGATTTCACCTCAGTGATGCTGGTCTCTTCTTAATCACTGCTAATTTCTTAGCTCCAGCTAACTAGCACCAATTGTCCCAGTAGTTCCTTTCATTCTTAACTCTANAGCCAGAGCCACATGGCTGTAGCTGCCAAGTTCTACTGCTTGCACAAACTAGAACATGACTCCCTTGCACTATTACTTTATTACTGGCTTTATGTTTCCCAAATTCTTCACTTCCTATGCTAGGCTATCCTGAATCTTGCTCTGTAGATTGACCTTGAATGCAGAGATCGAATGCCTGTTTCCTGGAATTAAAGGTGTGTACCACCATGCCTGCATCTAAATTTAGCTGGGTAGGATCTTGCCCTAAAGTACCACTCCCTTAATCTGTTATCTCCTAGAACACAGGATTTTGCTCCATTTCACTTCCTGGTACCCCTTTAATACTCAAACCATATATTTTATATTTTTCCTTTCTAGTTTGATATGCTTGTTCAAACTTCTCTTCATAAGACTTAACCAGAAAACAAAGTCTCTGCTGGGCTGTTTTGAAACTTCCTTTGTCAATGCAATTAATCTGAGTCTCTTCACCTTAGCCTCAGGCAGACTTTTCAGACAAGGGCAAAAAGTAGCCACATTCTTCACCAAAATACCACAAAAACAGTCTTTATGCAGCATCCTGAAATTCTTCTCCTTTGAAATCTCTTGGGCCAGGTCAACACAGTTCAAATTATTCCCAGCAACATAGTCTTCCATATTCCTACTAGGATGACCCATTAAGCCCCATTTAAAGCATTCCACTGCTTTCCCAATCCAAAGTCCCCAAATCCACATTCTTTCAAACAACTGCATGGTCAGGCCTATCACAGCAATACCCCAGTCCCTGGTACCAACTTCTGTCTTAGTTAGGGTTTTACTGCTGTGAACAGACACCATGACCAAGGCAAGTCTTATTAAAAAAAAAAGCAATATTTAATTGGGGCTGCTTTACACGNTCAGAGGTTCAGTCCATTATCATCAAGGTGGGAACATGGCAGTATCCAGGCAGGCATGGCACCCGCAGAGCTGAGAGTTCTACATCTTCATCCAAAGGCTGTTAGTGGAAGACTGACTTTCAGGCAACTAGGGTGAGGGTCTTAAGACCACACCCACATGACACACCTATTCCAACCAGGTCACACCCATTCCAACAAGGCCACACCTCCAGATGGTGCTACTCCCTGGTCCAAGAATATACAAACCATCGTATCTAGTTACTACAGAATTTAGCAGCTCCGAGAAGTCACACTACTCTTATTTTAAAATCAGGACCATTTTGCCCTGACTTCAAACATTTGCCTTTATAAATCTGAAGAGAATGAATACTTGTATCTTAATATTTATAAGCACAAAACCAAGATTATGTCATCCATTTTATATGTTTAATAATAGAGGGACATAGTAATTGAAAATATTACAATTTATAATTTTTATCACTATAAATATTTTTTTATTTTCTTGAAAGAGGAAATACATATGCATATTTACATATAAAGATGAATATGTAACTATTCAGATATGAGTTGATGGAAGTGTATATTCCATATATATACACTTTAAGAATCAATGTGCTATGGGAATTGTTAAATAGAAAAAAATATTACACATATATTAGAGAACACAGTAGTTTATATTTTAGGCCACATAAATCATATTATGTATATTTTTTGTTTTAAATATACCATATAAAGACAGATATAAACGTTAAAATTCTCACTCAGTCAAATTGCTCTGACATCTCCATTAAAGAATAAATGATTTATACATAACATGACACAAAAGGAATCACAAAGATTAAAAATGATGTGAGATAAAGATTGATACTCTGTATGACCCTCAATTAAGATCTAACATATTTTACTAAAGCCCTCTATTTCAGACTTTAGCAACCTATAACCAATTTATTGCAGGGTGTGCCTCTGATTTTAAAATAATCAGTGTTCAATAATATTTTAGATAAGATAGAATGCTCTAACATTCACAAGAGAAGTGAAGATGTTACAGGGCTTTTAAATATGGAGTGAAAAAGTACAAAAAAGAAGAAGGTGAGATAAATATAAATAAATATAAAGAGATATATAAATAAATATAAAGAGACAGGAGGAGATTGTGTGTGTGTGTGAGAGAGAGAGAGAGAAAGAGAGAGAGAGAGAGAGATACAGAGACAGAGACAGAGACAGAGACAGAGAGACAGAGAGAAGAGAGAGAAGAGAGAGAAGTATTTATTAGGAAATGCAACTGAGAACCTGGTGTATCAACTTACAGAGAATCAAGGCTAAAAATTAAATGAAAGCTAGTTCTAGGTCACTTAGCTCTGCCTATTCTCCAGAGAGAAAGAAAACGATAGTATTTACTCATTGACTCTCTTGTGAAGTTCATTAGATAAGGATTTTGTTTTGTTTTTCTTCTCAGAAGCCACAGATTTTAAATAGTAAAATTCATTGTGATGTATTAGGGTTTCCCCATAAACATTTGTACATTTGAGTGAACTTACTATGTAATAGTAGTACACCATTGCAGTTTGAAGCACTCAATGCATGGCAGTCACAGGAATTAAGGGGCGACATAAAGTTGGCTGAAACCTGTTTGAACACACCCTCACATCAAGCCACCCTTCAACATGCCAGAAGATGCTGTGACGTCCACTGGGGGAGAAAAGACAGCAAATGAAAATTCCCACAGAATTTAAAAAAGTGTAATTATTTTAAAATGATGCTTATATAAGGAAGGGAAAGTGTATTGGTAATGTTTCTCAATGATGTGCCAAATATCTGACAAGAAGTAACTTGGTGAATAGATGCTTCTGTTTTTCATATGTCATATCACAATATGGTACTTAGAGCACAGTATAAACACTTCAGCTTTCCTTGTATTTTGGGGCTCCTCTAAGTATACAGGGAAATTTAAACACAATTGGTAGCAGTAATGGTATTTCATATCCATTTCCTAGTCCTACTGTCATTTCTGTTACATTTTTTTTATCTCTTTTTAATCCAGTTTTTAGCTAAATTACATTTCACCTTGTATTTTGGTACTCGTGGGGAAAGAATAGATCACAACCAGAAAAGTCAACTATCTGTTTTCTTTCTTTTTACCCTTCCTTCCTTTCCTTCCTTCCTTCCTTCCTTCCTTCCTTCCTTCCTTCCTTCCTTCCTTCCTTCCTTCCTTCCT
>NC_034608.1:26104458-26116470 GCF_900095145.1 Mus pahari | reverse complement strand
TCTCTCTCTCTCTCTCTCTCTCTCTCTCTCTCTCTCTCTCTCTCTTTCTCTCTTTCTTTCTTCCTTTCCTCTTTTTTTCTCAGAATAAGTTTTGGTCAAGGGTGGAGGTTATCAATATTCCACCTATTAACATTTCCTCATTCTTTAGAGTTCT
The DNA here is from genome assembly GCF_900095145.1 of Mus pahari. NCBI lineage: Eukaryota > Metazoa > Chordata > Mammalia > Rodentia > Muridae > Mus > Mus pahari. Next base: position 26,116,316 of record NC_034608.1, on the reverse strand, counting down.
TATTTAGCCTTAATATACCTATGTTCATATTGATTAAGAAATTGAACATTGGTAATACCATATACTACTAGCTTGTATGTCTGTTAAGGGAGTCTATGGATGTTACTTTCAGGCTTAAAGAATGTTAAGAGTATTTATGACTCCGAAACTTTCAATGTGCTTTTATAACTTCTGTAAAAAGACAAGTAAATCTATTTTTATAAAACTTATTAACTGCCATATAGATCTTTTCACTTACTGTCTTATTTTATACACAGTTTGATTTCATTTTGTCAGATTACATATATTCTCCATCAGGAAGGGTATTGTGAGTCAGGCAGTTAAAATATTTTGACGTCTAATAGAAATTAACTGAAATACAGATTGCACTAAAATAAAGATCCAAGGCTCAAATGGTTATTTGCATGCAAGTGGGCCAATCAACATAGGTAGTTTGTCTTCTTGGATAGTTACGCATTGAAACCAATCATAATTTGATTTTTATGTAGATATCATCTTCTCTGTAATTTTGTTGATGTGTGTTCACCATGAAGTTTATATTACTTTCTTCAAAAGGTCAAATTGGACAGATGAGATGTCAGTTCAGAGTGAATTTATATTTTTCTGTATTTGCACAGATTTCAAGTAGGCAGGATAAAAACAATGTATTAATAATTTTATGTCTTTGTCTATATATTTATTATGATCTATTTATCAAATATTATTTTATTATTAATATTTTCCTAAGTTGATGAAAGTTCAATGAATGATTCCCAAATACATGTTCGTATTACATAAATATTGTAACCATAAATATGACATTCAGCATACTCTACATTTAGTCATTGATTTCTGCTTGCTAAACAAATGTTTGCTTCAATCTGTATAAAATATACTTAAAATGAAAACTGCTCAATTTGAAGGACTACATAGTTATCAAATGAAAAATGAGACCAAACTGCTTTTGTAGAAGAAGGCAAAGAGGTTGGAATATGGGAAAATGTTTTCCATTCTCCTTAATTTTCCAAAATTTACATTATACAGAATCATGTGAGCAATTTAGGCTTGCATCCGTTTTTAGAAACAGTAATTTTTGATTCAAAAGAAATCTGCAATCTTGCAAAAATAAGGCTCCGTTTAACAGTGTGTTTCCAAAGAAACTATAGAGCTTCTCCTTTCAGACAAGAGCTTCCTGATGGAACCTATTAATATTCCATGCACAATGGGAGGGGATGAGATGAAGAAGCCTAATACTCCATAGGCTTATATTGTATTTCCCTGCAGAGAGCAATACGTGGAGTGGGTGGGGGCATCAGGTCTCATTTTTTTCTTGCCATTTACTAGCTTACTCCAGTTCATACCAGCCTCTGATAAGGGATACTCCCCAACAATTGTGTTTGGTAAAGATTTCTATTAATTTTAAATTTTATTAGAATTATTTTAGTATTCAAAGATTAAAAATAAAACACAATATAAATACACCCATTTTGCATTTTAACCATATACTTTCATTACATTGGAAGTTCTCAAATATCTCAGCTATTGGAAGAAGAAGAATAAGGTGTTGCTTTAACATATATTCTTTTGTGGAACTATAGCTACTAACCTTTATTGTATGACAGCATATTATTTTTCAAATGCACTATCTTTATGTACAAAGCTGGAAGGACAACTAATTATATCCTTTTGCAAGTGAATACAACAGAGGGATTTTGTTCAACATTTTTTAAAGTTGTTAGGTGGGCCCATTGTGTGTGCATTGTCTGTGTGTTTGTGTGTGTATGTGTATGTGTGTGTGTGTGTGTGTGTGTGTGTGTGTGTGTGTGTATGTATGCAATTGTATGAGCTTTAAGTCCCCAGTGATGTACAAATTATAACATGGGGTTATTTTTAACTGCTACTATATTATAAACTTCCCAGTTTCTGTGGATCTTGCATGAGCTTCTACATTTTTATTTTGATAGAAGTAATAATTACTGTTCTTAATGTTTGCCCCAGCATTGCTGGAAAAGACATAGCAGGGAAGACCATAAAAATAAACATATTAACGAACCATAATGATTTCTTATACAATCTTTTATGTTCCCCATAGATCATTATAACTGTCAAAAATAATTGTATCAGCAAATGTAGACATTGCAGTTTTGTAGGATTGTGATGCAAAATGCACTGAGTGTCATTAACCATTAAAGGAATCCCTTGAGTTTGGGGACTTCTTTGAAGTAGAATTGCTTGTTGCTTTCAGAGGGGAGGCAGAAGACATGTTCAAAACAGAGTATCAGAGATGAGAATCAAGACACCTACCTTAGTGTCGTGTTCTTACAACTCCCTGGCCTGCTTGTTCTCTCCCTATTTTCTACTAACTTGGCTTTAATCATTTGGCTGTATTTATGTTGATTTCAGGAAGGTGTTCAAACTTCATGCAAACAGAAATAAAGTTTTCAATAGATGAGATTATCTAGCAAGGCAAATGTCACTCTCCATGATATATATCAGGTGACTGATAGGCCATCAGTTTCCTTCTAAATGTACAAGGATTCTGACCAGTCACAGAAAAGGATCAGTGAGAGCTGTACCGAGATATAGGTAATGCAGGTATGCGATGAACATAAAACATTTGCTACCACTTAAATGTAAGATGAAGCTTATAATTTACTGTAACAGTACATTGCTAAGGAAGATGATAGTGGTATAATTATAATTTCTTATCTTTACTTTGGTTGATTTTATTGCCCCTAGCATTACTGCATGCAGCTGCTTCTCTTGGCTTAGGTGTATATTAATGATTTGGAGAGCATCGTTTCCAAACTGTCTTATAAAGGACTGTAGTTTACTACAAGGATAACCATCTAGTGCTGTTGACTACATTATTGCAGATACCTGTTATGTTTGACATTTGAGTCATGATTCCTGGTTATTACATTTTATTAGGAATTCACTTCCCACTGAGAAATGAAGTACCCCGAGCACTAATGTCATTCTGTACTGCTCAGGTGCACTTTCATATTTAGGCTGATTCATTACTACCTCTTGATGCAAGAGCCTAGAGGGTTTCATTTTGCTTCATGCATTTTGCTAATATATTGTTGCTACAGAGAGTAGATTCAGTTTTCAATTCAGAATGTAGTAGGAGAAAGTCAGAAATATATGGAATGTGTGTGTAACAAGTTTGTAAGATAGATCTTGCATTAAGCGTGACTGACAGTCTTTTACTTTAATCATAATTTATAAGCATATATTCACTGTGCATGGTAGTGTGTTCCATCTGGCTGTTTTCCTGCAACCTCGTAATGTAGAGTCCCACCCCACAATCTGGTTTATAATCCATTGTTACACTCTCCCTCCACATAATTCTTTCTGATTGTCTAGATAGCTTCTCCTCTGCTGCCTGTGCCTTAAACAAGCATAAGATTTTTATGACCTTACTTAGACTCTTGGATACATCAATGAGAGAACACATGTAAGTGTTTCATGGTTTCTTTAAATTAATTTTCTTTGCATATTTCCATTTTTTATGTGATTGCTTTGATTTCATTCTTTGTGAATGAAAAAAATCCCATTGTGCAAACAAACTACTAGCTATGTATCTGACAGAGGACTAATATCTAAAATATATGAAGAACTCAAAAAAGTGAACAATATGAAACCAAACAAGCCAATAAATAAGTTGGATAGCAAAAAAGAGTTCATATAGGATGAAATATTAATGACCAGTATATATAATGTTACATTTTAATGAAAAAGAATGTTTTATTTGAAAACTCTTAAAATTAGAGCCGGCATGAAACATTAATGTAAAAGCTGAAAACTTTGTCATTTAAATTTAAACATTCATTGACTAGATCATTGTACACTCAGCAGGCAGGTAAAAATGGTAAACAGTATTAAGTATTAGCAACATCATTAAAATAAAACATCATTTATAAAACAATACAAGTTACTATTTAAATGTCTAATTCATAATTTTATACAGGTAAAGTTTTACAAAATGGATTTTCAAAATTGATGAAGGTTTATTAATAATACTAATGAGACTAATTTGTTGAATACCTATTTTGGCTGAATTCTTGATATTGCCAACAAAGCTGCATTATCAGAGCAACTACATAAACTTAGAACTAATTAGAAACTCATTTAGATAGAGGAAATTGGTGCCTGCAAAGAAAAGTAAACAAGGCCATAAGAAAATTATTTTAAAAATGTGAATTTTATCACAGTAAACTTGATATAGAATTATTTTCATTTGTATAAAATCCTGGAAATCCATATTTGTGTAGATCATAACCTCACAGAGCTCCTTAAAGCAGGACATTAAGATCTTCCTTCCTAACTCTTGGTATCTTCTCCCAAGACACCAATATCTTGGTCTCTTATTTTTCTTTAAAGTCACAGTAAATTGTCTAACCATAATATCTATCTATATATATCTATATTTCACAAAATAGTTATAATTTGTAAAATAATTTTTTCACTGGAAAAGCAATCATACCTTCATTAAATGGTATATACTGCATATAGTATTTGCTACTAAAATAACCAACCACATTTGACCTATATTTTATTAATCATTAGGGGAAATCTAATATAGGTATATATTATATTGTATAATAAATACACACACAGATAATCTCATGCTTTCCTTAATAATTTATACTTTCTTTTGTTACTATTTTACATTTTAATTATCAAAACTGCTGACATAAACATATTTTTTTTCTATGTTTCCTCTAAGTTGGGTCAGTGCTACTCAGGTTCAAGGTAGAGAATGGGGCCATGATTTTCTGTAAAATGTGTCAGCCAAAGCAAAGGGGACAAAAGAGGGGGATAATCTGCTTCTGAATGATACAATGGGGTCATGAAACAAGGAGATTTATTCTTAATTATAGTTAAAATGACAAATATAACTATATTGTGAATAAAAAAGCTTTATTTGACAATTCAGATGTAGAAGACAACCTATGTTCTCCACATCTCCTTTTATCTACAATTGTATAAAAACCTAAGAATTAGGATTATGAAGATATCTATGTATTTCTAGAGGGATATGAGCTACTGAGCTAAATTTAAATTTAATTCATGAGGAATGAGATTTTTTTGGAAATATTTTTAAATGAATGATTATATGATTGGACAGATTTTTAGGAGGAGGTGATATCACTTACATCAGAAGTAAGATTCCAAAATTAGTGTCAACACACCAAAACAAGAGAATGAACTTCCTGACTCTCACCCTGACCCTGTCCCTGTCCCCGTCTCTGGTCCCTCTCCATCTTCCTGTCTCTCTTCATCTTCCTCTTCCTCTCCCATCCCTCTCCTTATCAAAACCTAAAAGTATAGCAATGTAGCCTAATCTGGCATACTGACTCTAGACTGAATTTAATGACATGTGATGGATTTATGTATACCTATCATCATTTCTCAGTTCTTAACAAGCTTCACTTCTGTCATGGTTAGGGAGAGCAATGTTTGCTTATATCTTTGGGGAATAGTCCCATGAGACAGTCATTGATCTCTGATATTAGAGTCTATGGGCTGTGATGATAATGACACCCTCATGACTTCCTCCATCATCAGGGTAGTCATGCAATCTGTGGCTTGGTATCTCATTATCTAGTGGGAGTTACTCAACTAACAACCACAGAGTGGGACCAAGGAGGATACTAATCATACATAGCAAAGGGAAGACTGGCAGACCTGGCTGAAATAACTCAAACATGCTCAGTTTGGCATCAAAGAGAAATTCCATTATCACGTTCTACTGTCAAATTTATCTCTTCAGCATTATCACATTATGATGCATAAATTGACTACTCTTTGAAATGTATGGATGCTAGATTGCTAAAAAGAAAATAATAATTGAGAAGCCTCATAAATACTTCCCAGTAGCAATTACAATAGGGCTCAATTCAGTCTGTACTCCCTTCTTCGCATACATTATGATCTCTCACTTTGCACAACCTGGCCTATACTTGTTCTTTCTTGATCTAGTTTTGAGTTCTAGCTACTGGTCTGCAAGATACATTCAATAAACTGTAATACAGGCTTCTTACAGCATTTTGAGAAATGGATGAGTCTTTTATTTTAACAGTAGAATTCATTTATTATACACCATGGTCCAAATCGCTCTACTTAATTAATTTTTCTCTTAGGAAAAAAATGTACTAGTGGCCCAAATCCCCCAGATTAGACATGAGAACCTAAGGTCAGCCCTTAGCCTATAATAGTTCACTGCCTAAAGTGGTTTTCAAGTGCCCAAGGATTATCTTTATCCATGTGAATGTTTTCTGCCCAGAAAATTAACAGCTGAGTGCATTTTGAGTAAAATACTAAAGGAAATGGCTGATAAAAATATCAATGTTGTGTATCTGCTGAAGGCGATACATATCTGCTTTTTCTCAAGCCTCTGTTAAGCTGTCATTCTCACCCTTATCACAGGAATGATTATCTCAGAGTATGTTATCGCCAGACTCTTTCCTGACCAGACAGAAAGAATCCCTGGAAGGAGTCATGTGTCTCATTTGTCTTAAGGGGGTTGTTCTCTTGTGACGAATCACTTATCCTTGCTGTGAATAGTCAACACACACAGTGAGCATACTAAATGTGGAGGGGTCATGCTCTCTGCAGAGCAGTATAGGATTTCAAATTACTGAAGCCAAATAAACCAACTGGCAAGAAATTGATGGTAAATGTCCACCTGATTGCCTGCTTATTCCTGAATTTCTGAATCTGCTAAGTGATAAACTGTGACTAATGTAATCCCTTGAAATCACTTGATTGTGCAAGAAATTGATGTGTGTCTCAGTAACCAGTGCGGTGAGAGGACAAGTTTTGGTTTGAGATCAGGGAAAGATGTACTAAATGACTGGAGCCAAAAAGGGAGCCCTGATGTGGGCTGAAAAAAAGCAATTAAAAGGGCTTGGTGGAACAAGTGGTTACAGCACAGTTGTGAAAACCTGGATTCAGAAACCTAGTATCCATGTGAAAAAGTTTGGCACACCAATACTTTGTTGAATTGTTAAGGGTGCAGCTTTCCCCTTGTGACTAAAGTATACTATCTAGTAGCAGGTGTCCTTGTCCTCTGGCTCTTATAGTCTTTCTTTTCCTACAGAGATATTCCCTGAGTCTTAGATGTAGGGACTTTATTGACGATGTAGTGACTTGGACTTCATATCCTACATTCACAGACACTTAACTTCTTGATCAGTTGCAGCTCTCTGAAAGGTCTGCATAATGACAGTAGCCATTGTAAATGGGGAAATTTTACATGGTCCCACACTAAATGAAGACATATAGGCAATCGTTGGCTGCTGAAAGAATCCGTTTTCTCCCCAGGAATAAGATTCCTGATAGGTTACCAAATTCCAGGTGATCATTCCTAAATATATTTACCTCTACATAGAGTCTGTAGGATGTGTGTGTGTGTGTGTGTGTGTGTGTGTGTGTGTGTATGTGTGTGTGTAAAATCACAATAATTACAGAAAAATTGTGAGCTTGGGATGGGGTTTGAGGAACAAATGAGTTGTTGGAGAAGGGAGAAGGATGGAAGTTATGTAAATACAATAATTACATATTTCTTGAGAAAATAGAAAAATATTAAAAATTTTAAAAGCCTGACACATAAGGGAACAGACGCAGGAAAATCTGTGGGGTGTACTGGCTGACCAACTTACACTAATTCATAAGTTATAGGCCTATGAGAGATGCAGTCCCAAAATTTAATTAATAAATAATTAATTATATATTAATTAGAGAGTGACAGAACATGGACATGTGATTTTGATTTCTGTCCTCTACATGCACTCACATGCATATGCACAAATATATGTGCACACACACACATACCACCCAATAAAACATGTACAAGTAAATGTGAAATAAATCAATGAATGTCAATATAAACTGGAGGAAAAAAATGAAATGAATAGTGAAACAAATATAATTTAACATTTGACATGTAAATTACAAATTTTTTACGTTCCTTTTCTAGGCTTATTGAATGGCATAATTTTTACATTTTGGCTGATTAAAAATTGTAAGATTATTTGTGGAAAAATGAATACTTAAATTCACAGGGAGATGCAGGGATTTTCAATCTCTTCTAAGTTCCTGTTTACTCTTTCATGTAATGCTACTGAGTTATCTTCCTTGCCCAATGAAAATAATAAGATTTACCATAAACCTAATAATAAATAAACTGTAATTATAATAGATATTTATGGATCTTGTATTGTATGTGAATCATTACCTCTCTTAATATCACTAATGTTAATTCATATCATAAACTACAGTAAAGGGTATTCAATGATCCAAAACATCTCCTCAGAGTTTTTTATTTTTGAAAATACAAATTATCTCAATATTGTATTTCATCTAAACTTTTGTTTTCTGTCCCCAAAGTAGTACTTTTATGGAATATTTTGCCTCTCCTGAATGTCCATTTTAAAGTGACAATTTAACATATTCTGACATAGGAAAAGCAAAATACTGATATGTAAATGTTACAATCAAGAAAACTAACTTTAATCCTGGCTAGATGGTTCATCGGCTGAAACACTTGTCACACAAACCTCATGAACTTGGGACCAGCCCTGGAAATCATCAAAAGTCAGGAAGAGAAAGAGGTTTTGTATAGTTGTTCTCTATCTTCCACACACATGTCATGCCATGTGTATATCAATGTACACTTGCTGTGTACACATAGTAATAATCAAATTTATTGAAGAAAGTTTGAGAAGACTAAATGCAGATATGTGTGCCTGAGAATGCCTTAACACAAAAGCTATGGCTCAGTCCTGCACATCATATCCTATAAGGATATTTCTATTTGTATAATATTGAAACTACCATCCTCACATATAGCGACCTTTAAGGTGGCTCTGTGCAAGTGAAACAGCAAAGTCTGAATCCAGAAGTTGGACTTCTGCTTGTCCTTTAAATAGTTATAGTACAGTCCCTGCACTGTGCTGGACGAGCTAGCTAGGCTCTGATTTGTCCGAACTCTTATATCAAAGGTTCCCTAAAGAGCTGTCCATGATTTATCCAACAGTACCCAAGGAAGATACGTTTTCTCAGCTTGAGAGTCTGTTTGTGAAGGCTGGAATTTATCTTGCTGCCAGATACAAAGGAGGCTGAGAATTCCCAAGTCCTGCATCATCGTGGAGGAGCAAATGAACTGATTTCTGTGTCAGTTATTCCATTTGCTCCCGGGAGCAATCGTTCTTTCCAGAATCAAGTCCTGTTGACTCTCTTCCAAACCTCATAGCAGTTCTTGCCAAGCCATTTTGGAGAGGCGGTACTTGGAGAACACACAGCCATATGGAATGGAGCTCATGCTCCAGGCCAGCCCACACTGCAGAATTTGCATAATGCAAACCACTGCCCACCCTATTGTAAGAAGGGCTTTGGAAAATATTTATTTCTAGGGACTCCATGCTAAGATCTAGCAAATTTTCTATACAGACAGCCTCAAAGAATGGCTTGGTAATGAATTCCATCAGTATTCTCTAAGATTAAATTCAAAAGGATGAAAGTATGAAGCAGTAGTCCAGTGTCCCACCTAAGCTCATTCCTACTGGACATTGTTCATTCCTTGAGGTTCATTCCTTCTGTGTTGCCTGGTCATCATTATCATCTTCAGCTGGCTACAGTGCCTGACAGTAAGTATATGCTGAAGAAACGTATTGTTGCCCTCTTCCCAACAGTTCATTCCATGTTCCTTCAAACTGAGAAAAGAACTCCACAGACAAAGATACAAAGGGATGGTATGTTTTGGGGGGTATAAAGTGAAAAAGTTATTTACAGTGGATAGCTGCTAGGAGAAGGAAACTCATTTTTTTCTTCAATGTAGTGATACTGGATATATCTACAGCACACCAGGAATGGGAAGAATGCAGAAGAGGAATAAACATAGTCAAAACATATAGCATGAATTTTTGAAAGAATAAAAAACATTATTTTTCCTAATTATTCAAAGTCAGAGGAGATTTTCTTGATCATGTTTATAAATATAATGTTTGTTGTTCTTCTTAAGGTGCTTTTATAAATACAATATTGAGGCTTTCAATATTATAGTCCCCAGACATAAATTTATGTATTATATTCCAGTAGCAGACCAATTATCAAGATGCACAAAATTTTTCTTTTTTTCAGTTTATTTTTTTTTGTTATTTATTTATTTATTGATTGATTTATTGATTTATTTATTTATTTTTACACTCCAGATTTTATCCCACCCCTGTCCACCCTCTGAATGTTCAACAGGTCATGCCTCATCCCCACCCCCTGTCTCCAACAGGATGTCCCTACCCCCAAACCCCGACCCAATCAGACCTCTAAAATCCCTGGGACCACAAGTCTCTTGAAGATTAGGTGCATCTTCTCTGACTAAACTCAGACCCGGCAGTCGTCTGCTGTATATGAGTTTGGGGCCTCATATCAGCTAGTTTATGCTGCAGGGTTGGTGGCCCAGTTTTTGAAAGATCTCAGGGGTCCAGGTTAATTGAGATTCCAGAATGCACCAGAGACCTGGGAGGTGAGAGACTCTCAGGACTCAAGGGGGGGGGGGACTTAAATGAAATGCCTGACAGTAGGGCGAGGGAACTTATAGAGCCCACCTCCAGCAGGAAGGCAGGGCATCAAGTGAGGAAGGGGGTTGCCATCCCATAGTCAAAACTCTGACCCATAATTGTTCCTGGCTGAAAGAACTGCAGGGATGGAAATGGAGAGGAGCCTGAGGAAAAGAGGGCTCAGTGACAGGCCCAAAGTAAGATCCAGCTCAAGGGGAGGTCCCAAGGCCTGACATTATTATTGAGGTTATGGAGTACCCACAAAAAGGTTCTGCAACCTTATAGGTGGAAAAACAATATGAACTAACCGGTAGCCCCAGAGCTCATGTCGCTAGCTGCATATGTAGCAGAATATGGCCTATTCAGTTATCATTGGGAAGAAAGGCCCCTAGGTCTTGAAAACTTTATATGCCCCAGTACAGGGGAACGCCAGGGCCAAGAAGTGGGAGTGGGTGGGTAGGGGAGCAGGGTGGAGGGATGGTTTAGGGAACTTTTGGGATAGCATTTGAAATGTAAATAAAGAAAATATCTAATTAAAAAAAGAAAATATAAATAACATTAAAACAATTTGTTCTATATTTAGGGTATTTTCAGAGAAACGGAATTAAATTTAAATATCAGAAAAAAAAATAATTGCACTCCAGAAGATCCAACAAGCAGGTAAAAGAGTCAGATGCAGATGATATTTACACCCAACTAATGGATTGAAGCTGCTGAACCCTGTAGTTGAATTAGAGAAAGGCTGGAAGAAGCTGAAGAGGAAGGCAATCCTGTAGGAGGACCAAAACTTTTTTTTTTCTTTTACAGATCTTGACACAACAGTTAACTTTTACTGTACAATTAAAATAGCATTTTAAAGAAACTACAAGTCTGTTTGAAAAGCACTTATATAAATTAGAGATTCTTGGAAATTGGTGGTAAACATCAATGTGTACTGCATAGCTTCACTTCTGCACAGGGTCAAAGACAGAAGCATTGAAGAGCATGGTCGTACGCCCACGTCCTAGTAAGCTTCTTCTGCCAGTCTGTAACCAACAGTGAATTTGTCCAGTCATCCCTTGTTCAGGACAGTAACTTGGTGTAAGGTAGAGGCAAGCCCTAGCCTCAGTGACCAGCTCCTTACAAATTCAGGGAATTCACATGCTATAGTAAACATGTTCAGGCAAACACATTACTCTCTCTAGGCCAGACACACTTTCCTGGTGTATTATGTTGTCTTTTGTGGCCAGATTGGTCAGTCAAAACTTTTCTGATAATGGCGTATGCCTTTAATCCCAGCACTCGGGAGGCAGAGGCAGGCGGATTTTTGAGTTT
>NC_034608.1:26064035-26104258 GCF_900095145.1 Mus pahari | reverse complement strand
AAAAAAAAAAAAAAAAAAAAAAAAAAAAAAAAAAAATCTATCATTACAGAATGTCCTAAGTAAATATAAGCTTTGTGTCAAAAAACTGTTTGCTAAAATTATAGAAGTACTTTGCTTAGTAATTTCAAATAACCTTAGCACTTAAAAACTAATCAGCCACAAGTATAATGTATTTTATTCTGTTTTATTGTAAAGCATGTTGTAACATGTTGGTGCTGACAGCTGAGTGCAACCTTGTTCCTGTGAAACAGAGATCAAAAATAATCATCTTGTAAATAATTTTATACTAATATATGGATTAAGGGAAAACATTGGAATTGGACAGCATTTTGTATTTATTATGACTTTGGTCCTTTTTCCGAGACCAAAAGTGATTTGTTTTTCAGCTGAGATTATGTACCTGCAGGTGTAGAACTGTCTACATTATTGCTTCAGGGAGCATAATAGAATGTGCAAGATTATTCTATTTAATTTGGCTTTAAAATACCATTGTGTCTGGAAATTCAAGGCGTAGAAAAGTCATTTATTTTATTAAAGGAAATATTTGGTATTTGGATAGCAGAACATTGAACAATCTTGTGGGCCATACACTGTAATGGAAACTATTAAAGTCTAAATCCAGAGACCATGGTTTAAATTTTACAATATACAGTTATTAGCTATTCCAGACAGAGCATAATATTATAATTATTTAAAGTTAAATCAGGCTCAGGCACTAAGATCAAGAATTAATCAACGAGTCCTCATGAAACAGAAAATCTTCTGTAAGTCAAAGGACACCATCATTAGAACAAAATGACAGCCTACAAGTTGGGAGAAGCTCTTCACTAACCTTATATCTGACAGAGGGTTAATATATGAAATATATAAAGAACTCAAGACATTAGGCACTGATAACCAAAATAACCCAATTAAAAGTTGGGGTACAAAGTTAAAGAGAGAATTCTCAACAGAGAAATCTTGAACTGCCTATAAGCAACCAAAGGAATGTCCTTAGTCAGCAGGGAATTACAAATCAAAATAACTCTGATTTTCCACTCTACAACCATCAGAATAGCTAATATCAAAATTTCAAAGAACAAATCATGCTGTTGAGGTTATGGAGCAAGGGGAGCACCTCCATGGCTGGTGGGAGTGCAAACTTGTACTACCACTCCAGAAATCAATTTGGTGGGTTTTCAGAATATTGGGAATATTTCTACCTCAAAACACAGCTATTCCACTCATGGGTATATATCCAGACGATGTGGCACAACTCCACAAGGATACTTTCTCAACTGTTCATAAAAGGTAATAGCCAGAAACTTGAAATAACCTAGAAGTCTGTCAATTGAAGAATAGGTAAAGAAAATATGGTTCACTGGCACTGGGATACTACCCATTGATTAATAACAAGAACATTATGAACTTTGCAAGCCAATGTATGGAACTAAACAGTATCACACTAAGTGAGGTATCCCAGACCCAAAGGAAGATGTATGATATGAACTCAGTTTTAATTGGATATGAGCCATTAACTACAGGATAACCATGCTATAATCAACAGACCCAAAGAAGCCAAATAAAAAGGATGACCAAAGGGAGAATGGTGGAATCTTTCTCAGAAGAGGAAACAGGTTAGAAATTAGAGGTGGATAGAAGGAGGGAACTGGGTGGAAGAGGGGATAGAGAGGGGATCAAGGAGGGGATCGCATGAAGGGGGAGCAGGGGCGAGAAGGCAGAGCCATAGTGTGGGAATGTAATCTCTAGGACATACCAAGGACTAGGGATGGGGAACATCCAAAGGGTCTATGGGGGCTACTTTAGCTAAGACTCTTAGAAGTGGGGGATATGGATCCAAGAGTGTCCATTTCCTGTAGCCAGGGAGGATTCCTAGTAGAGGGATAAGAAAAGCAACCCACCCACAAAACCCTCAAAACAAAATGTACCCTGCCAACTACTGTGTAGGGACAAAGAACAGAGACTGAGAGAATGGCCAAGTAATGACTGACTCAAACTGAGACTCATCGCATGTGTGAGAAACAATCCCTGACACTATTAATGATACTCTGTTATGCTTGCAGAAAGTGACCTAGTATAACTGTCCTCTAAGAGGCTTCACACACAGGCAATAGAAAGAGATGCAGAGACTCACACCCACACATTAGATGGAGCTCTGGGAGTCTTATAGAAGAGTTGGGAGAAAGATCAAAGGACATGATGGGGACAGGGATTCCACAGGATGACCAACAGAGTCAACTAATCTGGACACTTTGGGTCTCTCAGAGACTAAATCACCAACCAAAGAGCAAGCATGGGCTTGATGTAGGCCTCTTGCACATGATGTAGCAGATGAGCACTTTGGTCTTTATCTAGGTCCCCCTACAACTGGAGCAGGGACTATCCCTGAGCCTACAGCATGCCTGATCCCCTAAATGGACTGCCTTCTCTGGCCTCAGTCAGAGAGGATGTGCCTAGTCCTGCAGAGATTTGAGGGGGTTTGGAGGTGGTGGTGGTGGGGTAGTTGTCAGGAGGTGACATACAGACAGAGAGCTTTGCCTCCTCAAAAGAGAAGAAGAACGTGGAATGAGGGAAGACTTTGGTAAAGGAGTACTAGGAAGATGGAGGGTTGATATTGGAATGAAATGTGAATAAAGAAATTAATTAATTATAAATAAATTTATATCATCCATTGGAAAATAGTTAAACAAATTCTACCATCCATAATTATGATGATAAAATATCTAAAATGTGTAAATACCATCAGACCTGATGTAGAGTAGAGGACCTGCAATTTACTTTCATCTGTACTTTCTGTGATATGGATAAGAGTGCAATGCACATGTATCCTTGTCATTTATAGTATGTGCTTCTCTTGCTGGATCATCTGATTCTGCTTCTCTGTTCCATTGTGTGTTTTTGTGTCATTGTGCAGCGCCTCCATAGATGTAACTGTAACTTAACACAACCTAGAAGTCACCTGTGAGGAGACAAATTGAGGAATCTCTGACCAGACCGGCCTGTGGGTTATTTTTGTTAACTGAAGCAAGAAAGTCCAGCCTAGCTGATCAGGATCCTGAAGGTCCATGAAGCAGCACCCTCCATGATTTCCCATGTACTCCTTTGGCTGTCAGTTCTTGGGGCAGAGGTGATATTATGGGATAGAAATGCTCTCGCCCTCAAGTTCCTGCTTGAGAATCTGCCCTGACTTTCCTCAATAATTGATTGTGGCCATTAAGCAGAAATAAATCTTTTCTTTCCTTAACTTTCCTTTGGTCAGAATGCATTACCATAGCAGTAGAAATTAAATAAAAACTGGAAGTGGTTTGCATCTCTCTGTTCCAGTATATGGGTCTTCAAATTAGATGGTTCTTACAATAAAATTAACTAACAATCTAAAATACATAATAATTTTTCAAGGCTAAAAAGTACAGCTGTACAGAGTCATGAACATGGAACATCACTCCTGTAGCACATTCTACTAGACACAAACATGCCACAACAAAATTCCCCACCCTTTTGAATTTGCTTTTCTCTCCAGAGTAAAGGAAATGATATCAAGCTTTTTTTGTATATTGCTGAATTGGAGATACACTTTTTCTAAAACAAAGAAGGGTATTTGCCTGTTAACATGCACATGTATTGAACATGCCCACTATATTTAGGATGACCATATGTCCCAGCTACCTTTGTACCACTCCCAGCTTATAGCAGACGTACCATATGGTTAAACACATGTTCTTGGCAGCAGTGTTGCAATTTGGATTACTTATGTAGCCACCCTAACCATTATTAGCTCATGTTAACTGCAGACAACATTATACATTCTCTTCCTTCTCATACTCATTAGGTAAATTTAAAAAGACCTCAATAATTGAGTGAAAAATTCACTCATAAAATCAAAAAGTTATTTACTGTCTTCAGCAAATAGAACAACACACACACACACACACACACACACACACATGCACGCATACACGCACACATGCATTGCTCTCCAGTGTATTACAATTTCTCTAGTTATTTCCAAGACAAGAGTCTCTGATGCTCCTTTTCTAGCCAATCCTGTTTTAGAATCTACCATTTTTCCTTTCTGTTATTGTAGTACTTAATCATTATCATCTAAATACCACAATTCTATTTCTATATCTGTTCATATATATGCTTCTGCGTATATATAGAAAAATATGATAATTCATGTAAAATATAGGTTTCTTCTATACTTGATTGGGAGTCTAAATTAAAATTCATGTATTGCACTCTCTATCATCCTGTATGTATTCCCTGTACTTTTAAAACACATTTCAAAAATATTCTGGGATTTTTATGTTTTGAAGATTTTGGCAGTCTTTTATCAATATTTCAGGGTAGAATAAAAAAAATCTATTATCATTAAGCTAAAAGTCATATCACATGTCATACATTATAAACCACTGCTTTTGATTTACATTATGCATTGTTATGGTCCACAATGTCATATGATTTTCCAAGAAGATATTTGAAAAGAACATGGGAGTATGGAAATAATGCCAATGTTTTAATAGTGTTTGCAGGAACGCTATTAGTACTTATGATAGATAGAATGCTGTGATTGTAGAATTGACTAAATGTATCTATAGTAGAACAGAGGCAAAAGTGAATGGAAAATGTGTCCATTCCTTGCCTAATATTCATGTTATTGGAGAGAAAACCAGAACTGTTTCTCACTCAGGAAATCCACTGACTATAAGGTTAGTGTCATGGTCCATGTTGCTTTATCAATACCAAAGGCTCTCTTGTAAAATGAAGACTTAGATAGTAAGAGGGAGTGATAGATAGGGTATACCTATTGCACACCTTTCCATATTACATCATGAGCATATTTCTTAGCACATGTTGTTGATCATTTTACTTAATGAATAAAGATAACAGGGAAATGGAATAAAGGCCAGTTTACCGTAGAGGCTTTTGTATAGAAGAGAAAATTCTACATTTGTGATTATATATCAAATTATGAGTTTCATCCAGTTGTTTGTATGGATAGAGAGACAGTTAAAAAATATACCAGAAATGAAATTTCTAATAAAGATACCTGTGTACAGGTTGTCTAAATAAATCTCTTGCAACTTGAATATACATGAAAATATTTGTATTATACATGCATGATCATCTACATAAAGGCTCACAAAAGATTTTTGTTTTTTTGATTTTTTGAGACAGGGTTTCTCTGTATACCCCTGGCTGTCTTGGAACTCACTTTGTAGACTAGGCTGGCCTCAGACTAAGAAATCCACCTGCCTCTGCATCTGAAGTGCTGGGATTAAAGGCATGCACCACCACTGCTCGGCTACAAAAGATTTTAGTAATCAAGTAGGTAGCATAACACCTTATATAGATAACAATCTGCCTCTTTTCTAGGTACTACTATCATTGCACAATAGGATTTTAGATGGATTTACATCTCTTGGGAATGGTGGCTGTTCATAGGTTCTCTCCACTTACTCTGAGAGAATATTGCTCTCATTGAGTGTCCAGTCTACCATTTCTAGTTTCAGATGCTGTACTATTTTCAGGATGATCAAATGCATATTTGGCTGCACAGTTATTCCATCAGACAGCTCCCTCCACAGGGAGGATCCATTGTGTTTTAACTTGACTATGAGTCTAGATAAGGTTGTGCTCACCTGCCTAAGACTGTCTCCCAGAATGCTACATGCTCCATCTTGATCACACATAGCACAGCTTCTAATTGACAGAAGAGCAGCAGTGATTCAAGGTCCCCACAGGTATCATCTTGTCTCTTGATTTCCTAAATATACTCGTATGATAAGGCCATATAGAAAGTGATTTTCTGCACTCAGTTCCTGGATTAAACTGGTGGCCCTGCTTTGCAGGGATGTTACAATGTTCTTTAGATGGTATATCCTCTAATCAGTGCCCAATACACATTGCCAATTAGTTTTTCCAAACCAATCTTCTTTACATACATGTCAGTAGACAACAGTTAAATTTGATAGTCTATTTTTGTTCATTTAATCAAATACTTGTTTTTAATTTTACTTTCAAAATGTTATTCATTATAAAACAGCATATATGAACTATACATACTAATGCTTCTAGACCAAGGAAGATGTTAAACATATGGTTAGGTTTGGCAAAGAATCACAAATATCATATTGCACAATAAATTCCAGAAATTATAATACTGTGTGTAGTTCTATTTCTTTGGGATTGATTCTATTGGTATTCAAATACTGCTACAGTGGAAAATGTTCAAAAGAAAGGAACATTCAAAATGATTGCATGTGATAACCAAATTAATGTTATTAAGATTTTGATACTTTACCTTTCAACAATGGCATTGTAAATATTTACTTTATATTGTCTCCTCTGTGTCAGAAACACACCCCATTCACAGGTTTCTATGCAAGAGTTTGCATTGGAAGTGATTGGTGATTTAAAATATCAAAAAGTTTGTGAAATGAATGAGGTCAGTTGAGTCACACCAGGGCTAAGTATCTCCAACTTAACATCCATAAGGAATACAAACAAAAGAAAATCATTAACCTTTATACATTATCAACAACTTCAAAAGAGCAAAGTTGTTAGCAACCCAGATGATCTGGAATTTTGGAAGAGAAGTGTTTGACCCTGACACAAAAATATGTATGGTCACTCTTTGTCCTAGAATGGGGGCAACTCCATTTACCTATGCACATTTGTTTCGCTCGTGTGTGTATGTGTATGCATGTATGTGCATATGTACGTATCTATGTATGCACATGTTCATGTGAGAGATAGGTAGGTTTACATGTATATGTACAAATATGGAGATCTGATGTCCATCTTGGGTATCATTTCTCAGATACAACCCACCTTGTTTTGTGAGACAAGCTTTCTTCACTGGCTCATAGTTTATCCATTAGAGAATATTAGCTAATCAGTGAGTCACAGAAACCAGACTCCACCTCCCCAATCCCTGGATTATAAGCATGTGTGGCCATGCATGGCATGTGTTCTGGGCTCTGACTTAGGCCTTTATGATTCTATGGCAAACACTTAACCAACTGATGCTTGCTATGACTCTCAAATATGTTCTTTTAAAATTATAGATATGTAAATTATTATTTAAATATTACTTACAAGTTAGGGTGATTTATCTGTTACCTTACGACTATGTTAAACTTTCCAAAAGTCTCGCGCTTAGGAAATTTTATTCTATTTGAAATTAAAAATACTTCCTTAATATTAAGCATTTTAGTTTTTATCGACCTAAACAAAACAGATGTCTTATCATAGAAATTTATAAAACATCATCAGTAATTATGTCGTTCTGATACCTTCTAATTTCATAGATCTTGCCACTAGGTTCTAGAAGGGTAATTATTGTTACATAGTCTAAATAAGTTCTTGAAACTTGCTCATAAATATCTTAAAAAGTAATTTTCAGATTTTCTTCTCCATGAGAGCAATTACCTCTGATCTTAGATGATTTTATTATGACTATTTTATTGTAAATGTAGTAATTTTTCTCTGTCATCTATCTGCATAGAAAATTGTATGTTTCAAGAACATCCTTCTTTGCATACAACTTACCTAGGTGGAAAAGTTCTTAAAACTTGATAGCCCAAAACAAATGAACAAGATTTTCCAAGGACATGAGCAATGTATTGCTATTTAAAGTGTAAATATTTCCAAATGTATCTTATATATAGCTATAACATATTCATCAAAGACACCATTGACTTAAAAGAAACAGAGATGTGGATGTCTGCCCTCTCTGGTATAGCCATGTCTACAGTGATAATTCTGCTAATTCAGGATTGCTTCAAAGTGGTAAGCTCAGAGGTACACTCTCTGCAGTGGAATTTTTTTCCAGTCTAAAAATCTACAACAGCCAAAAAACCAAAAACAACAAAATTTGTGTGGTTTGGCTTTAGATGCCTGGCCTGGTATGTCATGAGGCATCAATCTAGACCCATAAATCCACAGGAAGAAGTGAATAGACTTCCAGTCTTGCCTGATTTGTGTTCTAGGTTGCAAAGCTCACAAGCATCATAGACTGGCTACAGTATAGTGTTGCAAGAAAGAGCACTTAAGGTTGACATATTAAAAGCACATTTTATTGCTTGATTAAAAAAAAATATTTCATTTGATCATTTCCCATAAGAAATTCCTTTGTCCTTGAAAAATTCTGGGGTCACTGGTATATCTACCACCATTCTTCATTGAGATCAGTTGCATGAAGTAAATAAAATGACTATGATTTATAAAATTATGCTGTGTACTTGTTATGATGTCATTGTTAAAAAATGTTATGGTTTCTAACTTTCTGCTTAGATTGCTGAAGTCATCCCTGAAAGATGAATATCTAAATGATATTACATTTATAGACTTATGCTGATTCATTTGTCATCTCATGATGAATAACCAATATTCTACAGATACTAAAAGATGCTTAAAGAAGAATTCTTTACTTACATGCCAGAAGATAAGACAAGAGAACTGTGAATTTGTGTTTGTGACCAGCTTAGTTTACATATTAATACCTTGTATCAAAATTATGTATTTGTATGTTTTTATATGTTTGATAATTAGTAAAATACTCATGAATTGATTTGCATGTATTTTTGATAATTGTTGGATTAAAATTCTTATATTGCTCTTATGAAAATTTTCATCTTGTTTTTGGTAGACCATATAGTTTTTAATTAAAAAAGAATGATTTACTACTTCTGATCTCTTTTATCTTACTTTAATGAATATGGGATTAGTCCTAAGTGATTCAAGTTTTTTTTCCTTTTCCTCTCAGAAAGTCAACTGTGTTAATGTAAACATGTATGTTGTAAGAATAGACCATATGAGGCTCAAGAAGACCAAAGTGTGGATGCTTCACTGCTTCTTAGAAGGGAGAACAAAATACTCACAAGAGGAAACATGGAGACAAAAATATGGAGCAAAGACTGAAGAAAAGGCCATCCAGAGACTGCCCCATCTGGATCCATCTCATATATAGTCGCCAAACCCAGACACTATTGTGGATGCCAACAAATGCTTGTTGACAGGAGCCTAATATAGCTATCTTCTGAGAGGCTTTGCTAGAGCCTAACAAATACAGAGGCAGATGCTCCCAGTCAACCACTGGACTGAGTACTGGGTCCCTGATGGAGAAGTTGGAGAAGGGACTGAAGGAATGGAGGTGGTTTGAAGCCACGTGGTGGGAGCAACAATGTCAATTGGCCATACCCCCCGGAGCTCCCAGAGACTGGACCACCAACCAAAGAGTACACATGGAGGGACCCATGGCTGCATATGTGGCAGAGGACGGCGTTGTTGGACATCAGTGGGAGGAGCAGCCCTTGGTTCTGTGGGGATGTGATGTCCCAGTGTAAGGGAATGCCAGGGCAGGGAGGAGGGAGTGAGCAGGTGGGTGGGGGAACACCCTAAAGAAAATATCCAATTTAAAAAAAAAAGAAAGAAAAGAAAAGAAAAGACACAGTCCCAATCTTACCCACCCACCAAGTCAAGTGACACTTGAAATCAGTATTACAACTTCCAAAGCACAGTTGACTAAATTACAACATTCCATTTCTCCGTGTTTACTGTTTTTTTAAATTAGATATTTTCTTTATTTACATTTCAAATGTTATCCCCTTTCCTGTTTTCCCCTGCTAACCCCCCCATCCCCTCCCTTCTCCCCCTGTTCACCAACCCACCTACTCCTGCTTCCTGGCCCTAGCATTCCCCTACACTGGAACATAGAACTTTCACAGTACCAAAGGCCTCTTCTCCCATTGATGACCTATTAGGTCATCCTCTACTACATATGTGGCTGGAGCCATGAGTCCCACTATGTGTACTCTTTGGTTGGTGGTTTAGTCCCTGGGAGTTCTGGGGTTATTCTTTAGTTCATATTGTTCCTCCTATGGTCCTACAAATCCCTTCAGTTCCTTGGGTACGTTCTCTAGCTCCATCATTGGGGACCCTGTGCTCACTAAAATGGATAGCTGTGAGCAGATGCACTCTATTTGTCAGGCACTGGCAGAGCCTCTCAGGAAACAGCTATATCAGGCTCCTGTCAGCAAGCACTTGTTGGAATCCACAATAGTGTCTGGGTTTGGTGACTGTATATGGGATGGATCCCCAGATAGGACAGTGTCTAGATGGTCATTCCTTCAGTCTCTGTTTCATACTTTGTCTCTATAACTCCTTCCATGGTTATATTGTTCCCCCTTCTAAGAAGGATGGAAGTATCCACACTTTGGTCTTCCTTCTTGAGTTTCATGTGGTTTGTGAATTGTATCTTGGGTATTCTGAGCTTCTGGACTATCTCCTTGTACAAGGCTCAACTGGTGTTTACCATGTTTACTCTTAAAGGAATGGATCTGTTTTTCCAAATAAAAGTTTTAGCCTGATTAAAACAAAAGAATAGATATGTTTTATATTCATTTCTTCAAGCTCATGTTTAAGCAAGTCACTCTCATAACTATTTTCAATCATATACCTTTGAGCTAATATATTAATTTTTAAAACTTGGAATATATATATATATATATATATATATATATATATATATATATATATTATATATATATATATATATATATATATATATATATATATATATATATATATGTGTGTGTGT
Source organism: Mus pahari (assembly GCF_900095145.1). NCBI lineage: Eukaryota > Metazoa > Chordata > Mammalia > Rodentia > Muridae > Mus > Mus pahari. Next base: position 26,093,655 of record NC_034608.1, on the reverse strand, counting down.
GTGTGTGTGTGTGTGTGTTAGAATATAAATCAACTGAGCTTGCTCAAAGGAATCTAGCATGTCCTTTATTTGTAACATGAACTTATTTGTTTCTTATTCAGTACTGTGTATTTTCTTCTTTCTTACATTATTGCATAGTTCCCAAATTGTAACCTTAATCTCAAACTGAATGGGAAACTTCCTTCCTGTCATTTAGCCTTCATAGTTACAGAATGTGTTATGCATGTTGCTGGGAGAGTAAGGATATCATTGGCCTTACCTAGTGTTATATATTGTAGGCTACAATACCATCTTGTCACACAAGATATACCCACTGCAGCAAATGTAGCATACTTGGCTAGAGGTAACTGACTGCTTTACCACTAGACTTGGCACTTGCTCTACAGAAAGGAATTCGTGCCTGGTAATGTAAATCTGGTCAAAGTCCATGGCTAGAGAGCTCATCGTCCCTAGGGTTGAAACAACTATTGTTATTCTGCTAATTGATCATGTTTTAAAACCTTAATTAGGGAGGAGTATACATTAGTTAGATATCAAAGAGCTGTGGACCTTTTAAGATATGTGCCATTTCCTTAATCTGATAAGTGATAAATACCTTAAGTAATAGTCACAATTACTACTATGTAATGCTATTTAAATATTTAAAATTAATATTATCCTAAAGCATGTAATCTTGGGAATATCTTTACATAAAAGATCATTTTTCTTGTAAAAAAATTTCACTTCAATTACTCAATTCTAAGTGTTTTCAGTGGTTTCTGTGTCTACTACAGTCATGTCAACTTTGAGGCTCCTTATTAGATGAAGTATTTCTAAGCATGCCAGGAAAAAAAGTGTAGTGAACTGCGGGACTACACAAACTTCTGGATATGACTCGTACTAGAGAATATTTGGAGTGGGACTAGGAGCAAATCAAATGTCCTGTGCATCTTTTGTCTAATTTGGTATGTGTGTGTGAGGTTTTGAGGGTTTCTTGAACAATTATTAAAGGTTAGATTCACATTAAAATTTCATAATCTATGCATCTCTTTAAAGATGGAGAAAACAATCAGAATGATGTGAGACACAATCTATACAACTAAAAACATTACATTAAGATTAAAGTATAAACCACAAATGCATATGCAAATATGAAATTGTGGAGGCAGAGGGTTTTTACACTGCTTTCTAGCCACACAAACCATTTCTAATCTCTCGCTAAGAGAAAAATTCACAGAGACATAGATCTGGAGACACAGGGGAAATACAGCTTTGAGATAGTGGCATAGAAGGAGTCCAAGGAAGAGGTGAGGGGGTTTGACTTAAGGTGTAGACCTGGTAACTCTTAGGATTCAAAGATAGCTTATGGGGAATTATTTCCAGCAACTCCCAGGATTAATATTTAGATTATTATGTGGTGTAAAATTATGGGGCTTCTCTACACCTTCTCTTGCTCTGAAATAATGATACAGAGACCTTTATTCATAAGCATTTTAGCATTATAACTGGGAAAATTCTGATCTGTTTTAAGAGGACTATGCTAGCCTGAACCACTTCCCAGCCACTGGGGTTACCTGCCATCTCCCTGTGCAAGCCTGTCCTGGCACACTCTACTTCTTTCCTGTCCTTTTAACAATTCCCAGGGTCTTCCTGAGACCATCCCCTGGATCTCTAGGCTCTAAAGTGCAAACTTTTCCTCTCCTGCACAGCTATAGGCTGATCATGTTTTTTATTGACCAATCAGAAGGTGATGAACAATGTTTTACAAAACATTGAGTTAGGAAATGCTTCATAATAATGACAATACGAAAATATAGACTTCAACCAGATTTCTTGGGTACAAAATTCAGCATTTGAGTATACAGTGCACAAATCACTCCCCAATAATATGGCTTTTAAATGTTTGTGATTTTATTTAGACAAAACATTTCATCCTGTAGCACAGACTGGCCTCAACCTCATAAATTCTCCTCCCCATCTCCCAAGGGCTCAGACAGCAAGATTGGGCTTCACACCAGGCTGTATAGCCTTTCCTTCAACTCTTGAAGGCAAAATGTAAAGAACTGTAAATGTCAAGAACCTACAAGAAATGTCATTTTAAAATCATGTTATCTACCAAAAAGTAAAAAAGGCTATTTTTTTCTTTTCTTTTCTTTTCTTTTTTTTTTTTTTTTTTTTTTTTTTTTTTGACAGGTTGCAACATGATGCTTTCTAAAACTATCTTGGAAACCCTTCCTGACTGTGGTTTTGTTATTTCAGTAACTTTCTATTTTATCTCTGCACAATAGATATAGCATTATAATTGATTAATGCATAGATAAGATGCCAAAGCTTTGTTTAAAACACATAAAATAATATACACTTCAGATGCTTCATGACATCAATGTCCTGAACCAAGAGGAACTGGACTGGAAATATACTCAGGCACAATAATGATGGTGCTTGAAGATCATGGCTGTATAAAGAAGAAAGTCAAAGTGATAAAACAGAATTTGAAGCAGAATCTCAGTATTTCATTTTAGTCCTGTCTACCAAATGCAGTATTTTATCAGAAGATATTTGACCCATGAATGCATGTGTGATTATTGATTTCTGACACACCATTGCAGTTACCAATGAACAATCCAGTTTCAGGAAAATAGTAATCACACCATAATGACTTCCAAGTCATTTTTAATTATTTACCTGGGATTTTGCCACTGGGAAATGTCACCAAACTCATGCAATGTAGAGTATGGTGGGAGTTTTTAATCTTATGTTAAATCTGGCTCCCTGTGGGAGGCAGCTGTGCTATAGTGGGAGGGGGCATGTCTGGCTGTTTGGGGTGTGGGTTTTGCTTTTATAATTGCAACGATGTGCTGGCTTGGCACAGCTTCAAATATTCTTTTTGAATCCATCTGATCACTTCCAGAATGGAGAGGTTCTATTTGGTTATGGTTCATGAACAATCATTTTAAAAAGGGCATGCATTTCAGTGGTATAGTGTCTGGAGGGGGCACTTTTCCCTCATCTTCCTCTGAACAGAGACAGTGCTGAAAGCTAGTTTTAATATCATAATAAGGTCAAAAAGAACAAACGAACATTTTGGAGTAGGAATTGCTTTTGAAGTGACTTGGGCATGAGTCTCATATAGAGAATTGGTGACTAGAGAAAAACCCCAAATCTCTGTGCTTCTGATCTTTGTCCCCTTTCTTCCTGTCAGTATTTATGTATCGCCCTATTTTTAATCTGAAAATTCAGCTTGGTCATATATAATGCTACTGTTGAAGACACTTGACATATAATGTCCTACTACATGAAAATTCTTATTTTCAATCTTTCTTGCTGAAAGATAAATATATCCAATTGTACAGGATTTGACAGCCAGCCATTAAGGGAAACTAGTACAGTATCTATTCTTCACACCTTGAAGCGGAGATTGAAATGAACGTGAGTGCATGTCCATCAAGCATGCCTTCGTGCAAGAAGCACTGAAATGTGGTAAGATTAAGCAGAGTCACTTGCCTGGAGTCCTTCCCTCATCCTCATCTCATTTCACTCTGGAATCCAGGGGCTGCTAGACTTACAGATATGCTACTCATTATCCTTTGCAAAGTGATAATTAGTGTTTTCTCTCTCTTTCTCAGTATCACTGAAAATTTCACTGAATATCTAGAGAAGTCACTAGTCCAGGTGATTTGCATAAGGAGAGATCTGTTCTCTTCCTCGTATGAAATTAGATACAGATGTAGATCAAGCAGTGCTATGTGACAGCTTCCTGGTTTCAGCAAGGATGCCAGCGATCGTTAATTCCTTGCCTGATTCTCTTATCAGCAGCATGAGTTTTTCACCTCCAGGCATGCTGATTGTCTTGTAGCAAGAATCAGCACCAAAGGCTTAGAAATCTAAAGACATATGTACCCAGAGGTGCATATATGTGTATACCACAGTACAGATGGGTTGCCTAGGGGCATTCTGAGAAAGTAACTTCATCAAAATTAAGTGTCTGTGAGGAAGGAACAAATTTGTTTAAGTTGTCATTGTCCTAAAACTGGAAGAAATGTCCCCAAAACTTCAAGGAGAAAGTATATTGCTTTTATCTGAACTGTAAAGATGAATGAATACTATTTAGGTAACTTAGGTAAAAAGAAATGTTTTTAAGATGCCATGGAAAGAATTTTGCTAATAAGTGTGTCTACTTCTTCTTTTTTGACTGTATGATGCTTTGCTTTATTTAGATTTTATCAGTAAACATTGTTTCATGTCATGGCTCCACTTATTTTTAACTTTCCAGATTCATATAAATATTTCCTGATAGTAAAAGCTAGTATTCTTCAGGGGATTCTAAAAGCCTATCACATGGTATGGCATGTATGTGTTCTCAGAGCTTAGATAGCTGCACAGCAGAAACCAGTAATGGTTCTTGAAACTCTGTATAGAAACTTGTCTCTACATAATTCTCATTTCTGTTAGATGTACTTTTAAAAAGAAAATTAATTTAAAACCATGCACATCTAAATTCCTTCAACATGCAATTATCATAATAACTATTGCAAAATGTGTACCACTCTTTCCTCTGCTTACAGTTGTCTTTAAAATTCTTGCTGTTTGATAGGCAAAGAAAATAATTGATTAATATTTTGTTAATTATTATGTATGGGAAGTGGTTATAAAATGCTCAGATAATGAAACTTATGATTTGTTCTCCCCAAATAACTTTGATTTTTACTTCTTACTTTACTGAATTTTGTAATCCATCTTCTTTTGTTTTTAATATTTGAACTGTTTTTTTTAATTTTATTTAATCATTTTTTACACTCCAGATTTTATCCCTCACCGAGTCCCCCCTCTGACTGTCCCATATCCCATAACTCCCCCCAAAAACCCATCTCCACGAGGATGTCCCTTCTGCACCCACCCTCTATCCCACCAGACCTCCCCACTCCCTGGAACCTCCAGGTTCTTTAGGGTTAAGTGCCTCTTCTCTGATTGAACCCAGACCCCGCAGTCCTCTACTGTATATGTGTTGTGGGTCTCATATCAGCTGGTGTATGCTGCCTGGTTGGTGGTGCAGTTTCTGAGAGATCTCGGGTGTCCAGGCTAGTTGAGACTGCTGGTCCTCCTACAGGGTCACCCTCCTCTATACCTTCTTCCATCTTTTCCCTAATTCAAGCACAGAGGTCAGCAGATTCTGTTCATTGCTTGTGTGTAAATATCTGCATCTGACTCTTTCAGCTGCTTTTTGAGTCTTTCGGAGGGCACTCATGATAGACCCCTTTTTGTGAGCACTCCATAGCCTCAGTAATAGTGTCAGGCCTTGGGACCTCACCTTGAACTGGATCTCACTTGGGGCCTGTCACTGGACCCCTTTTTCCTCAGGGTCCTCTCCACTTTCATCTTTCATCCCTGCAGTTCTTTCAGACAGGAATAATTATGGGTCAGTGTTTTTGACTATGGGATGGCAACCCCTTCCCTCACTTGATTCCCTGTTTTATTGCCCTACAGCCAGGGAGAGGGAACATGTAATTCAATTCCTTTAGACTTTCACAGGCCAAATGGTAAGCCTTCAAAAGCCCCTTGGCCTAGATTGTCTGCTTGTCTGTCTGTCTGTCTGTCTGTCTGTCTGTCTGTCTGTCTGTCTACCTATCTATCTATCCATCTATCAATCTATCTATCAGCTATATTTACTAAAATATACTTGAATTATCCTCCACCTACCAATTCATAGGGTGGATTTTGGTTATGAAAAGGACTGGAAAAATTAGGATATAAAGTAATTTGAAGCCAACCATAATGTCCACCTGTAATCACCAAGAATTTTTGACATCCATTTTTTTTCATTTTTTATTCACTTTCCTTTCATATAATACATTATGAGCTCAACCTCCTCTCTCCAACCACAATCCCAAGTTACCACCCCACTGCCACCTTGCTCCTCCCCCAGATGATTTCTCCTCATTCCCCTTCAGAAAGAAGCAGGCATCCCAGGGCTATCAACTGAACATGGAATAGCAAAATGCAGTAAGATTCTTAATGATGGAATGAAAACTGGGCACGGATATGACTGGCAACAGGATACAGACTAAAATTTAATATCATTGGAGTCCATTCCAGGTCTTTTAAAGAATAATCAGCTTTAAGACCACAGCTCAAGATTCAAAGGTCCCCACTCAGAGACTGCCCCACCCGGGGGTCCATCCCATAATCAGCCACCAAATGCAGACACTATTGCATATGCCAGCAAGATTTTGCTGAAAGGACCCTGATATAGCTGTATCCTGTGAAGCTTTGCCAATGCCTGGCACATACAGAAGTGAATGCTCACAGTCATTTATAGGATGGAACACAGGGCCCCCAGTGGAGGAGCTAGAGAAAATACCCAAGGAGCTGAAGGGGTTGTTCCACCTATAGATGGAACAACAATATGAACTAATCAGTACCCCCAGAGCTCATGTCTCTAGCTGCATAGGTAGCAGAAGATTGCCTAGTCGGCCATCATTGGGAAGAGAGGCCCCTTGGTTTTACAAAGATTATATGCCCCAGTACAGGGAAATGCCAGGGCCAAGAAGTGGGAGTGAATGGGTAGGGGAGCAGGGTGGGGAGGGGGGAGGGTATAGGGGACTTTTGGGATAGCATGTGAAATGTAAATGAAGGAAGAGAGAGAGAAAAGAAGATTCAAAGGTCCCTGTGCCTAGAATCAACATAACCTAGGCTTTGTGTCAGTGCTGTTCATGTGGCTTGTGGAAGGATCAAGGAAAGCATAATACATAATATACACCCAACAATGAGACTGACTTGGGAGGTTACAGATAAGGGGTTTATGTAGTTTAGCCCTTTCCAATAAAATGTCAATGGAAAAAAAAAGACTGTGTCTCTATGGTGGCACTGATAATCATCCCTCTACAGCTAACCAGACATCCCTATTTATTCCTGGCTACTTTGGACCACAGCCATCCCACAAAATTTACCACATGCAAAAAGACAGACTCAATAATTCCAGCTTGTAGACCTCCTGCTGAGCAGTGCTAGATAAGAGGACATGGTTGTTCCATCTACCAAGCTCTGATCCGTAGAGAGGATGGTAGATTTTCTCTGTGAGAGGGAGAAAAATGTCTTCTCCAGTAGGAAACTTGGGTACAACACTTCATCTTCTTTAGATTTAGTTTTCACAGATTGAATTAAGGATAATATTTACCATTTACATTATTACATAGATTTAATAATTAAATTGACAAAATGGATCTTTAATGAAACTAGTCTCTGTTTCTAGAACAATGCATTTGACTCAGTCCATCAGTTCATTTCCTTCTCTCTCTCTCTCTCTCTGTCTCTGTCTCTGTCTCTGTCTCTCTCTCTCTCTCTCTCTCTCTAAATAGAACTAAAGGAACTAAAGGATTAATAGCAACACAAGTAATGTGTAGGTTCTGTATTCTGAGTATATTCTATTTTCCATCTAATCACATTTTCTTTGTCTGTTCCTCCTTCCACAGGCACTAAAACTGATTCTGTATCTTGACTGTCATGACTCATACTGAAAAGAGCTGGAAGGATAGATATATCTTTCATATCCTGAATTTTAATTACTTTGGGATACATACTCAGTAGTGGTATTGTTGTATCACGAAGTATTTCTATTTCTAGTTTCACAAGGAGACTTCCCACTGTTTCCATAATGACTACACTAATTTCTGATCCTGCAAACAGTACACCAAGAATTGTACTTCCTCATGCACACGAATCTTCTACTTCTTTTCTTAACAACTGTCCTAAAGAGATGAACTGACTTCTCAAAGTGGTTTAATCGCATTTCCTTGATAATTAGTCATGTTGAGTATTTATTCATGCAGTTGTTGACCACTTGTTGACCTTCTTTAAAAAAATCCTATTCTCAATCTTTTACCAATAGGATGATCCTTTCTTTCTACTGAGTTGTGGTATTTATATAATGCGGATACTTATATAAAGTAAGCCTTATGAGATATGTAATTTGCAGCTATGTTTGTTCTGTTCTATAGGCTTTTTGTTGTTTCCTTCCTTTGATGTGCAGTAAGGTCTTAGCCTAATGAATTCTTATGTATTTTTTTCTGTTACTTTGGTTTTAATTTCATATAATCCTCCAAATACTCTAAAATCCAATTTCATGATGGTTCATGTAATTTAATAGTTTTAGATATTTTATGTATTTTTATTTAATGTTGAGCTAATATTTTTAGTACAGTGTGTTACAGTAGTAGATTTATTCTTCTGTATCCAGATATGCAGTTCACCTAAAAAGTATAATTTTTAATGAGACTCTTCTTTCTTTTAACATTTTCTTGGAACAGAAAATATAATTGAGTACAAATATGTGGTATTATTCCTGGGTTCTGCATTTCTTTCTTATAATTTATTAAGCTGCTTTTAGGTAGAACAAGTATGTGTTATGCATAAAATTTTGCAAATAGTTAGAAAGGTGAGTAATTCCATCTTTGCTTCTCTTTCTAAACATTATTTTGCTAATTCAGTGAGTTTTGTGTATCGGTTTATTTTGTAAGGCTTAAAATATATATTTTTAAAAAAAGTCTCTGTAGTAACTGATATATATTGAATCTGAAGAATATTTTAGGGAACAATATACACCTTTTTAAATATCAATTTTTCTACTCTATGAACATAGTATATCTTGCCATTTTCAATTTCTTTCATCAGTGTGTCATAGTTCACAAGGAATCATTGCTCATTTTTTATTAATTATGCTCATAAGTATTAAGTTTCATAGTATAAATTATGATTTTATTTCTTAATACAATTTTAGTACATAGAATCTTAATAAATTTTGTATGCTATTTTGTAGTCTGACATTTTATAGAGACTACTTAACAGACTTTAGTAGATTCCTTCAGAATTTCTACACATAAAATGATGTCACCTGTATCAAGGACTTTGGTCTCACACTGGTAATTTCAGAAATTGAGATGCTGAAACACAATAATTGTTTCAAACTCAAGGGAATCATGGGCTACATAATGAGTTCCAGGTCAGCCTGAGAGATGCAGTCAGATCTTGTCTCAAAGATACAATTAACTAGAAGTGGGTGAGTACAAGGAAGTCAGCGACATGGGGGCAGAAACAACTGAAGAGAATGGCTGTTGATAAATGTCATGATGATAACCTCTTTGTACGCCAGTAGAAAATTAGAAAATATTAAAAGAAATATGAAAGAAAAAATTGGATTTAGAATGGTTAAAAAAATTAAAACATAGGAAGATCAGTAGTCTCAACTAACCTGGACCCCCAAGATCTCTCAGACACTGAGCCATCAAGCAGGCAGCACACACCAGCTCATGGGAGGTCCTGACACATATACAGCAGAGGACTGCCTGATCTGGCCTCAGTGAGAGAAGATCCACTAGAGACTTGAGGCCCCAGGGAGTGAGGAGGCCTGGCAGGATAGTGGTGGGTTTGGGGACATTATCTTGGAAATGGGGGAAGAAGAATGAGATGAGGAAATGTTGGAGGGTGGACCAGAAGGGGAATAATGACTGGACTGTAAAAAAAGTTAAAGATAATTTTAAAAACCCACTTATGTCACCTGTGTGACTCCAGTCTATCCAACACTGTTTCTTCCTCTTGTCTATTTTTTATGACTAGAGCTTCCAGTTCTGTGCTAAATAGAATTCCTGGGAATGGTGGTTATTTATATTGATGTTTGACTTTTAGACCTTAGTTTGTTTGTTTTGTATACAAAATGTTGTCTTCTATAGTAAGTTGCTAGAGGTAGTGGTGAGTGACCTGATGTATAGACCTCAAGTGTTTCAGACCCAAGCTGTCAGAAAGCCTGATTTCCCATCTGGTGTGTTTCTCAATGTGAGGCCCTATGTATCCTGGTGCAGATTTGCATGCCTCAACTATACTGAGGAGCATGAAGCAGAGTTGTGTTTAGCTGGAGGCTCTGGCACGTGCATATTTAGCACATTCTTGTGCAGTCATGTAATAACTTGAAAGATTTAAGTTCAGAAAACCAAGATTCAGGAAGAGAAAATGGACGGGGGATTATATACTGAAAACAGCTGATGACAGACTGCCTGCTATGTAACCTAACCTCTTGATTGAGTGCCAGAGACCAGAGTTGACTGAGTCTGCATATAAAAAGTACCTAAAACCAGAGAATGCTAATCTGCATGGTAAAAATGAAATAAATATCTGGGTGCAAAGTTCATTGCTGCAGGGTATTCTGAATCACCTTGGGGTGATCAGAGAACACATTAAAATGAGTTTGTAAAAATGACATAAGTGTCTTGCTTATTCAAGCACAACTTGCTGGAGACATAGCTTGTATGATGCAATGTTATTATGGAAATTAAAAACCAATGTCTTAACTCATCAGCATTGTAAACAGACTTGACACAATTCCTTTGCATTTTTTTTTTTTTTTTTTTTACGTTGTTAGAAAACCGAGTTGATTAGCAACACAGCTAATGGAATAACTTTAGGTCATAGGAGTAGAAATAATGGCAGATTTCATTTCTCTAAATTTGTGTGGGATCTTCACTAAGGAAACTAATTTTAATGAGTTACTGTGATACTAGCTTATCATGAGAATTCCTCACATTGCTTTCCCAAAGGTGAATGGGACTGAAATTGGACCCTTTCTAATCTTAACTCTGTCTTGTCTGCTCCAACTTCTATGTGTTACATTTACCCATTGCTTTCTTTTCTTATCCCTGGTCTAGACCCTGGCTAACTAATACATTTAGATTAATGGAATGTCTCTCTTGTAGTGCTTCAACTTCTGGATTCCAGCCCTTCTGACTTTTAACTAATCCTGCTCTTATGTGTGATCCAATCCAGGAGGGCTAAGTGGTCACAAAAGGCTCTATTTTATTCCTTGGGACTTCAGATCACTTGACTCCTAACACATGACACCCCTGCCTTATTTCTGACTAAAATAACCCACTTTTAAAAAGTCAGTTCACTCATTACTCATCCTTAAGTCATGGTTCCATTTTATGATCCTCACAGACAGAATCCTACTCACAACCTGTTATAGAGGCCTGCCCCCTTCCATAACATATGTAGAAGACCCCAAAGGATTTCTACAGAAGATTTCTTCATTTAAGTCTTTAAAGTGCTAAAGTGGCTTCCTTTACAACAAATATTGATCTCCTATCTTCTTCTCACAGATTTTGTTTGTCTGCATAGCTTTTACAGTCTGTAAAGCTGTCTTTTATAATGTGCAAAAACCACATGGCCATTATTTTCCCTCTTTGGAAGTACTAGCTCTTCAAAGACCCTAGCCAGGTGCCCTGGATCACAGGGTAGGGAGAATAAGCCTTTATATCTCTAATTGAATTATGTATTATATTTATAAACATGAGAAATTAGCTTATAATTTTAAACCCTAATTCCTTAAACACAAGATGTTTCTAATAAAATGCATACAATTTATTTTAAATATAAATTAAAATAATCAGTGTTTAACTCCTTGGTATTGTTTGATACATTGAGAGTCCTTAATATTATATAAAACATATTTTTAAAAGACTGTCATTTGTCGCTTAACATATGCAGTGCTGATGTAAGAAAATGGAACATTGGTTTGAAACATCTGAGCTGGATCCTTTGGTTTTAATATCAATGAGAGAAGCAGGGCTTGGGCAGATAAGCTAAGAGACTTGTTGAATGAAAGGGTTGCTGAATATAACACAGAATTTGTGTACAACGGAGTGAGTTCTTAGAAGAAAACGTTTTATAAACTATATAGTTGTAAAAGTTACATTCTAAAGGATGGGGCCATCACCAACATTATAAAGAAGGCATGAATGCTTTTTTAAGTCTAATATTTTAGAAAGTTTGTATTTTAGCAGTAGGGAGTAAAATTTTCAACTAGTAATTAAAATAGAGGATGGTAAGTAAATATTTAACAAGGAGTTATTGACTTCATGAGGAAATGGTATTTAAGGTCCTTTCATGTTTTACATTTTGTTTCATTTTTCTGTTTATTTATTTATTTGCTTTGTTTTTTTTGTGACCAGTAACTAAATTATATGGATACTGTTTCAAATAATGATATTTCAGTAAAATCATAGTAGTTTAAATTACATATTTGTTATCCTGAGTTATTATAAAATGGCTTATATTTTTTAAACTCATGTATAAGAATCATCAGAGGTGGTCCTCCTAAGTTCTTATAGTGCAGAAAGTCCTACAGTGCATTTGGCATATTGTGATAAAAATTAAAATAAAATTAGATTCTCCCATTATCAAATTTGAGTTTTATGGATCTTCTTGATTCCAAAGCCAGAAAAAATTTCTTAATGTATTTTTAAGTTAACATTAAATATGTGTTTGCTTATTTGTGTTTCTATAATTATGTGATGTGTGATAAATTTCTCAAAAGTTCTCCACATTATTTTTGAGACTCAATGAGCCTAGAGCCTATCAATTTGTCTAGACTTACTTGTGTTAAACCCCAAGAGGTCTCCTGCCCATCTCCAGGTGTTTATATCATAGGAACATGTTTCCACATGAGCATTTCATGTGGTTAATGAGGGTCTGAACTTAAGACATTGTTGGTAATGGCAGCTTTTTTTTTTTTATCCAAATGAATAAGCTGGCTTTCATTCTAGTGGATAAACACACAGAAATCATGACAAAATTACATTAGTACACAGGGTAGATTTACACAGATTACTTTATAACTACTATTTTCAGAAAGTCTGAAAAAGAATTTTGTTTATATGTGACTATATATGTGGTTTTTCAAAGTATGGTGCTGAACATACATGTGAGGGTACAAGCACAGACACACACAAAACACACACACACACACTCACACACACAAATTAAGTTAAATTAAAAACAAAGAAAAAATGATTAGTACTATATCTAAAATTTTATTGCTATTTTTAATCATGCAGGAAAATTGCATTATTTTTAGTAAACAGCTAATTTTATTGTCACAGTTACCATTTGTAGACAGTAATGACAGCTATTAGTAAATAGTGTTTATCAAATGTATCTTTAATCAGAACTGTTGGAATGATGCATGTGGAACATAATCTTTACTATTTTCAAATAAGCAAATATAGAAACTGCTTTGTTTCCTATCCTTCCAAGGGATAAATTTAGAAACAAGAACATCAACAAAGAATTCAACGGAGGCTCCATCCTAAATTTAGTTTGAACAATCAAAATTCATAGATTTTTATATTGAATCACTATTGTATTTGTGAGTGGATTTTTAAATAAAGACAATATTAGAAGAGTTGTCACTTAATAATGTTTATTTATTATTCTGCAAGGAAAGAAAATCCCTAGAGATACTTGAATGTTTCATGCCAAAGATAGTCATCAAGAATTTAGAAAGGAAGTAGGCAAAATGAAGACATCTGACTCAAATTTCACTATTTCTCCCATATTTTTATACATGAGCATATACATTTATGCAAATAAAGACTAATGAAAAGTGTGCAGTAGCCAAGAATAAAAGAAGACTAAATGACACACAGCTCACTTCCTCATGGAGGGCACATTGAGAAGGAACTGTAGTAGCAGGTTTGTGTGGGGTCTGGAGTATTGTTGGAAAAGGTCATCATGGAAAAGAAAGAAAACAAAAAAGACTTAAGAAGACTACAGACACTGAGATTTCAAACTAGGAACCTTCTTATTGGTTAGTTTGTAGTTCTCTAATTCTCTCAAAACAAAATAAATAACATGGCAAGTCTGTATCTGGAGATATCCAAAACAGTGAAAAATCCTGTGTGGTGGACACACATGTTTATGCTTTAGTGGAATATGCATGGATATGAGCACATTTTGGTTTTGAATTGGAATCTTTCATTCCAGCTATTGAGCTTGTCTCTCGGAGGAATACTCAGATTCAAACTTTAAATTATAAACGTCAGATCCTCACGGTCTTCTCTTTTGGGGCAATAATTCCTGTAGACATATGGAAAATGATTTTTGAGTCATATAAGTCAATATCTGATAAAATGGCTTTAGCAGAAACTTTCCAAGAATTCACCTTTTGGCTGAAGCTAGCCTGGAGAGTTAAAGCCCAGAAGGGAATCTTGGGGAAAGTTATGAATGAATGGGTTCTAGTTTATTATGGAAATTCAATTGTAACCAAGTACTACAGTGTGTCTAGACTGACAGGGTTTGGTTGCCAATGACGCAGCGCTCAAGTTTCACAAGAACTCTGTCTGGAAAAGTCCACAAAATGTTGGGCAGTGAAAATGTACCAAAGGGCCATGTGTGGTGTGGCCACTGTTGGGAAGGTACTCTGATTCTTCCTTCCAGAAGGGATACTTATAGGTAATCAAGAAAATAGGGAACACTGTTCAGTGTACACAGCAAAAGGCTGGGAGACAAAACTACGGGGAAAGAACAATGGTTTTAAGCATTTAAAATAAAATCCTTATAGTGTCTTATTTTAATTATTGTTTTTGTTTCTTTTATTATTTCTATCACTGTAGTTTTGTTTAAGATCATTTGACCAATGTATTGCTCTATGATGATTTTAGAAAAGCCTTGTCCATGATAAAATTAGCAGGTGATTGTCTTTCCTGACATATTCCCCAAATGAGTCAATTCCAATTCTTGAGATGATAAGAGGTTTCAGGGGAGAATTCAGATAGAAATCAGACATAGTTCTGTTATAAAGGTATTCCTAAAGTGCTAGAAAAGAAACATCTTTTAAGAACCCAGTTTCTAAAAGAATAATGAACACAAAATTTAATGCTTATACTTGAGATTAATGTCTGTCTAATTTAGGGAACACCCACAAGATCATAATTTGATGTATACTGACTTTCTGGCAACTCAATGAGGCAGCAGTTAATGAATGATCTTTGTATGTGCACATGCACATCTGTATGTATGCATGTGCAAGATCTTCAAAAGTCCAGCCATCTTCCAAGCACTGATATTATAAATGACTTTATAAATCCTGAAAGAAAAATTATTCACCAGCATTTTTAGAACCACTTCCAGCAGCATGTCTCCAGAGTCAAATAGAGCTGTCTTCATCATTTTTACGTATAGACTTCCTCAAACACTAAAAAGAATGATAATCGCCTAATTATAAATTCACTGTTAATATAGCCTTCGAGCTGAGAACATTTCACTCCAGTAGTTAGTTTAGTCTGTGGTAAATTCTCACTGTTATTTAATGTCATTTATCACCTGCTGTTTTGTCTTACTGAGAACATCCTGCCTGCCCTGTGCTGTCTACAGTACATGGACCTTCTGTGACTTTAATGTACTCCGAACAAAGGCTCCAAAGTGCTGCTATCGGGAGGATTTTGGCAACTTGCCTCAGATATGTTCAAGCCATTTTACTGCCTGTCACTCAGTGCTGTACAAATTGAACTCAGAGGAGAGGTAAAAAGGGTCTATCAGGCACTTTTTTTTTCTGGGAAAAATATGCTAATAAAGCACCCTCAGCAGGAAGCAGTCCGTGTCTGAAAGAGTTTTGTCAACTCTGAATTAATTTTGTGTGTTAAGAAACACGGGGTGCTTCTAGAGCCAGTCTGTGGTAATTAATCCTTCCTGTTTCTGGAAGAACAGAACTGTAATAAATGCAGCCCAGATTTAACAGATGTGTGCACACAATGTCTGCTTTATGAGGGGTAAAACAAAATGATAGGTACAGAACAAAAAAAAAAAAGTTGATTTGTAAAAGAAAAAAAGAAAAAGAAAAGAAACTGAAACAGTATGGAAAGCATGAAGCTTGGAATTCCCAGAGTTTATGCAAATACACTCCTCCTTTAAATGTTCACAGACAACGTGGTTTTGAAAACATCTGTCCATATGATTGAATGCTGTGAGGAGACTGAAAAAGACAGATGTTTCGTATTCCTTAGAAACTTAAGAAGAAGAAAAAAAGAGGCATGCAGACATTGGGAATGGGATAGCACTTGGCTTTGTAGGTGTGGTTGGTGTTCGCCGCTTATAATTAAATGATTACTTAATACTGGGATATATTTTTCATTATTTTACTTCTTACATTTTTTCTTGCATACTTCTTTATAGAAGACAAAGTCAAATGACTTCATCTGTAAAATCTGTAAATACAAAACCAAGACCCGAGGTGTGATGATTTACATGCTTTTGCTCTGGGCAGAAGTGTTTGAATATCTAAGCAAGGCGTGTAAATTGTGCTACTAATGTAGACATTTCATATGTTCAGATAACAGTTTCACATTAAGGTGAATAGAAACAGGTCAACATGCAATTTATTAAAACAACTGCCTCTTGGATAAAGTGATTTCAGTTTTCAAGTAACAAAGCAGTATAACCAATCTCTTTATCTCTCTCTCTCTGTCTCTCTCTCTCTCTCTCTTTCTCTCTCTCTCTCTCTGTCTGTCTCCTGTCATTTTTTCCTTTTTAGTTATAACTTTCTTTTTAATCTTACTAGACTAATTTTGCCTGCATGGCTGGGAATCACTAGTTGCATACATAGACTGGAGTGACAGTGAGACTGTCTGAATGTCCAGGCAGTAGCAGTCATTCTTGATAGGGCATGCTTTAAACAGATCTTAGGACTCCTTTCTTGTTTGTAAAGAAGATATCTGAAAATATATGTAAAGACAAAAATCAACATTTTTCAGGTCTGATATGAAGGCTATATGATATACTCATTCTTCACTACTTTGCACATAGCCTGATATAAAGAACAAACACAAACATCTTAACTGTTTCCAACAAAATGTATTACTTGTTTCATACAGAAACAACAGGGTTTTTTTTTTTTGATTATTTAACATCATCTTCATAAGAGTTGCCTCATAAAGTTCTACATCAATTTTACAAGGGAACCTTGTCCTAGAGAATTTCTCTTATCATCCTGCATTTTGATTTTTTTTTTTATTTTTTATTTTTAGCTTATGGCAAGGTTCTCCTTCACAGTTTCCATACTGCTTTGGGTATACATCAAATACAATTGCTTAACTGGCATGTAAAGTTGTTGAAGTATTTCAGTGAAATGTTAAACTTAACTTCCGTGATTCAATGCAACAATGATTTTGGAGCTAAGTAAAGTATATCCACAAAAAGTGAGGAATAGGTTTCTTTATTTTTTTGTTTTTGTTTTTGTTTTTTTCGAGACAGGGTTTCTCCATAAAGCCCTGGCTGTCCTGGATCTCACTTTGTAGACCAGGCTGGCCTCGAACTCAGAAATCCACCTGCCTCTGCCTCCAGAGTGCTGGGATTAAAGGCGTGCACCACCACGCCCAGTTCAAGGAATAGGTTTTGACAGAATCTGAATATCTTGTTCACTCTCAAAGTTTTTTTTTTTTTAATTTAATCGATAGCCATATTTAAATAGTCTAACTCATGCTTAAAAAAATAATTTGTGAAACATAAGTGATTTAATACCCTCTTCTGACCCTTTTTTGGATACCAGACAGGCATGGAGTGTACCAACATACAAAGGAAAAACACTCACATATTAAATGAAAATAAATCTTTAAGTACAAAATGAATAAAATCAGTGCTACCCTTGAATTAACAAGCTACTTTGGCTTGATCGAATAAGACTAATCACCAATTATAGCACCGAGGAATGATGAGCTAGGCAAAATATCAACCATATGTATGTCAAATGGAGTACTATTTATTCACAAAGTAAAAATAAAATTTTATAATTTTTGAAAACGTGGGTGAACTTGGAGGAGAGTATAGGTTAAATAGATACAGAGAGAAACACATTCTATGTTCTCCTGTATAGACTCTAATAACAAAAATATCACAAAGATTAACTTAGAAACTAGCAAAATGGTTAAGTAGTCAACATTAACCTTCATAACAATAGCAGTCCCCCCCACACAAATTCATTCATATCTCTTAGAACCTGACAGCAGACTCTTAAAAATCTCAGTGTCCAGAAATAGAATTATGAAGACCCGAAGGCTGCAAAACACAGACACCAACATTGTCATAGTTTCCTGAGAAGATATAGAGAATTGCTGTTAACTGCAAGATATTTATTTCCTAAAAGGCTCTCATATTCTTCACACTCAAATATTACATACAACCTAGTACAGTACTGCTAAAAATCAAACTCAATATCACTGTTGATCATTGTGTCAAACCCTTCTCAATACTCTGCATCACAATTCTTCAAATGAAGTCAAGTCTTCATTTATTTATAAAGTCAGACTAACTGGAAAATAAATCATGGAATTTACCAAGCTTCAAGACCTATTTGAGACCTATTACTTTTGAATACTGAAAACCTTGATTCCAAGTCTACATTCACTATTCACTTTCCAAAATACCTAAAAGTAAACACACTCTGATTATGAAGTTTGTTTTGACACAAGTGTTCTTACGTTTTAGCCTAAGCTTATAGGTTTGAACTCCATACCTCTAGGCATCAGGTTTAGCTGCAGACCTCCCCTGACTTCGCATCTTCATCACAGACTTGGTCTTGCCTTGATGGTGAGGCAGATTGTCTTAGTCAGGGTTTCTATTCCTGCACAAACATCATAACCAAGAAGCAAGTTGGGGAGGAAAGGGTTTATTCAGCTTACAGTTTCCACACTGCTGTTCATCACCAAAGGAAGTCAGGACTCAGTCAGGTTAGGAAACAGGAGCTGATGCAGAGGCCATGGAAGGATGTGACTTACTGGCTTGCTTCCTCTGGCTTGCTCAGCTTGTTCCCTTCTAGAACCCAAGATGACCAGCCCAGAGATGGCACCACCCACAAGGGGCCCTCCTCACTTGATCACCAACTGAGAAAATGCCCCACAGCTGGATCTCATGGAGGCACTTCCACAACAGAAGCACCTTTCACTGTGATAACCCCAGCATGTGTCAAGTTGACACACAAAATCATCGAGTACACAGATGTATTTAGAAAATAAAACATTTCCAAAATGAATAATAGAAATTGTTTTCTTTTTCTTTTTTTTTTAAAGATTTACTTTTATACTTATTTATTTATTTTATGTATGAGTACACTGTAGCTGTCTTCAGACACACCAGAAGAGGGCATCAGATCTCATTACAGATGGTTGTGAGCCACCATGTGGTTGCTGGGATTTGAACTCAGGACCTTCAGAAGAGCAGTCAGTGCTCTTACCCACTGAGCCATCTCACCAGCCCAGAAATTGTTTTCTAAAATGACACTAATTATTATTCTCTCTTCAGATAGCAGGAATAACTATGCCCACCTACCTCCTCCCAGCCATGGTCCACTAATGCAACATCAGTATTGGGCAAATCTGTGAACAGTCATGAGGTATGTTCAAAGTGTATGTGTCTTTACACCCATCCTACTAGATCTGGACTACTAGCATGGTCTATAGGGAAAAGATACATTTAGAAGTTTAACACATACCATATAATTTAGTAAGGTCTATGAAAGAACTCATTTGAAAATTTCTACAAAATTTGATTTCACGTAGCAAGAAATCTCCCATTCTAGCATTTCCTACTCACAATATCTCAAGTCTAGTTCTACCCAGTTCTTCAGAATAAATCTGTTTGTCAGGACAATTGAGCACCTTTGTGGTAGAGCATGCCTGGCAATTAAAGTTTATGACTGCAGCTGGTTCTGTACCTTGGCTTTTAACCTTAGGTTGGTGGAGAGAGCCATCCTTAAAACATCTGGGTGCCTTACTGAAACAATAGCATGGTTTCTGTGGTAATCTTGTGTAATTTCTGGTGAATAGTAGGGTACGTTTAAACAGTTCTAATGGAGCGAACAATACTGTTTTAAAGGGCTCTGATCATTACTTATCTTACAGTTGATTATAGGAATCTTGTTGGAAGCATTCAAAGGATTTTTAATTTTGAGTCTCTTTATGTCTTCAACTTAGTGATGACACTAATTTCCCCCACTGCCTGTGAAAGGAAGCAGAGTTTTGTCCTCAGACTTTTTTTTGTTCTCTGTGTCATGTCTTTTGTGTCTGCAGATGGAGCTGATTAATTCTAAGGCCTTTACAACATTAAGAAATAATTTAAATAAAGAGACATGGTAAAGACAAGTAAGTGTTTCTGTTTAAGCAGGAAACTACCAAAACATATACACAAAAAGAAATATATTCAAATTTTATTGCTATTACTTGAAATGATGCTACTATTTGCTTTATGTACAAATGATATTTATTTAACAACCACTGAGGCAATATTCCTCCAACAGATCTGGAATAAGTAAAGAGCTATAAAAACAGACCAGCCACACTCTACCCCAGGGTCCAACCCTTACACAATTAGATAATTGTTTGTGATGGGTGAAATGTATCAAAGGAAAATACAGCACTTGTTTATTCTGTAATTGTTACCAAAAACATAATGAATCTCATTCAATGTCTTACATATGACAGTTTTATTTAAACACAAAACTACATCTTGTAACATTTAGGCAGGTGTCTATAATTGAGACTCCTTTTGCTTAAACAATGTGTCTCCTGTAGTATTTGTTTAATGACAATCATTTCCTAGCTGTGTGTCTTAGCAGATTATTTGATCATCTGTGTTTAGCAGACAGTTGGGACTTTCTTCTGGGGATGCATACTCATCCATTTTTGTCAGTGAAATATCCTTGTGTGGGAAGTCCAATGGTGTGAAGTCTAAATGGAGCATTTCCTTGCTGGTCCAGTGTGGCATTCTAGATGGGGCAATATTTGCATGTGATCTGTTTTATGTATACAGACATAAACTGGGACAATCTATATTCACTTCTAAAACTTTTCATCCATCAAGCTGTGGAAATAAGCATCAAGAGTTACAGGATATTTCAGAGATGATAAACACTGTGGTGGTGGTGGTAGTTTCTAACTATATATCAGTACTAATTCTCACCTGAACTTCCTGCTAACCCATCTCTCCTTAAATTTATATCCACATGGTTCAATGACTTCTCTAAGGATGCTTTCATTTCATGATTACATCCCAAAGATTACAGCCATGTTCAGAGATTAGATTAAACTTTTTTGAGATCTTTTTTATTTCAAAAGCTTCTTTCTATGGTTTATAAAGTTCATGAGAAATTCTATGTCAAATGATTTTTCTTTATAACCTTGTTTTGCATTGGCTAATTGTTTTTTTAATGAAATCTGAAATTATTTGTGTTATAGGCAGAAAAATTATTAAAATGGGACATAATGAAAACATTGAAATTATAAGTAAAACTATTCAGACTGCAGAGTGTGATCATTTAACATAAAAGTATACAAAGATAATAAATAAAAAAGGACATATTTTGGGAGAAGTAACAGTAGGTTGAAAAGTGGATAGTGTGTTGAGACTTTTATTTGAGTCTACAAGGGTTGCCCATGAACTCTCAGCAGCATCATTTTGGAAATTGTTATGGTTACAGAAAGTAGAGCCCTATACCAGGGCTGGGAAATCCTTGCCCAACTTAACCAAGGTCTCTACTCCATCCTTATGGGTCCTCAAGTTGGACATGTTGAGTAGATTAACAACTATAAAGGAGTGTGTGTTCTACATCTTCTAATAAGTAGTGAGACTAAAACTCAAGCCTCAAAGTCAGCATGTGAGGATTCAAAAAGCTCAAACAGATTGATAGTAGTATATGTATATATCGAATTTGAAAGACCAGAAGGAATAAAAGGGAAGGAAGATTGTATATTTATATTATAATCTCAATAAATAAATGTGAAGTTCAATAGTAAAGTCAGAGTTTACGGTTGAGTTTTTTTTACTGATATAGGTATGCTTAAAATTCATTAGTTCTTACATTCTGTATTATCTATTGAAAAAAATGTATATTTTTTTTCTTCCCCTATTTGCCCCCCATGAACACCCACTATGACTGAACACCTTCCAGTTCCTCTCCTTCCACAATTTTTTAATTCAAAAGAGATTTCTAAAGATCCAATGCTAGTTATTGATATGTGAAAGAGAATGCCTATTACTTGCTTGCCTTATTCTCGGTTACCTAATTTCAGATATGATCGATTTTATGTCAATATGTTTACCTAAACATTTCATTTTTCTTTCCAGTGGTTATGACTACATACACAACACTGAGACCTGATGAAGTAAGCCAAAACTCTAGTATGTGTCAGGGGATATAAGTAGAGTGGGGTTCCATGTCTCATCCTTATAGAGTTTGTTGTTGTTGTTGTTGTTGTTGTTGTTGTTGTTGTTGTTTTGCTAGGAGAGGGAGAGCTATTTTCTTTATGGATGTGACCCTGGTAGTCTTCCAATGTGCCAGTGGTTGGCTCTACAAATGTGCACATTCTGTCTGCACAAGAGGACTCAGTGAACTAAGAATTGAGCATGTGAGGGCATTAAACAGTGTGGTTTGTACAAACAGAGTTGGTNTATANANACACAAAATATATATATATATATATATATATATATATATATATATATATATATCAGTGAAAGAATTAAAAAACAAATATTCTTTATCTACACAGCATAAAAATACCACACAGCTTTATACACAGAGGCTGAGATTTTTCTCTCAGCATTGAGCAACTTCTTTCAAAGTATCATTTGTTCTTTTGTACTGATAATCTCCTCAGGCTGACTTTTGAAAATAGGAAAGATGACCTAAAAATATCTCTTAACACTTATAGGGCTTTCAGAGGTCAGGTGCCTATTGATCAATAATGACCTCAGGAAATTGGTGGATATTTTTATCCTGTGGCAAAAAAAAAAAAAAAAAAATAGCAAAACAAAACAAATCCTAAAGATGGTCTTATCCTCTTCCATTTGGATATTTGTGTGTGTGTATTTGTGTGTGTGTGTGTGTGTGTGTGTGTGTGTGTTCAACATCAGTAACATACATGAAAAGAGTTTGTTTGAACTTCTATGAATTAAGTTTTTTCCTGTGTTTACATTAAAATAAAAAAAATTGGTGAGAAGTTATATCTATGATAGTGAACATCTCAAAATAATATGAAATAACAAACAAGTATGCAAGAAGGTTGTTTTTTGTATTGTGTGTAGGTTGGTGGAGGAACTAAGTGGAGTAGACCCCTCTCCTAGTTTTCTATTGCTGCAGATTAATGATTTTTTTTCAAGTTTAAAATGAGTGACGGAAATTTATTGAGTCTTCCTATTTTGATAATTTCCAACTGCCCAACATTTTGGAATTTTCAAAGTTCATTACTTATAAAAATAGCCTTTAGTTTTTATAACCATGCATCAAGTGATGCTAGTGTGTATGTATTAGACTTATCTTCTAAGTCACTGTTCACTGCCTTAAGTGATTATGTCTTTGACTCTGTAGGGACTACACCACTAATTTAGAATTACAAAAGTTAGGTATTCCAATAATATACTCATCATCTTATTTCTATTATTATTTAGTGGTTTGTATTTTTTCTCATTTTGAAGTTATTTATGGTTTACTTATTTAACATTTTTAAGCAGCACAGTAACAAGGAAAATAAAATAATCTACATTTAGTGTTATGTGGTATCTATTGACCATGAATATGAGCTTTTACATCCACTTTGAAAAATTATAAAACTAAAATGAATAACTAACAAATGGATTTGATCCAGAGAAATACACCATCAGCTTTGAAACTTTCACCACTTGCCCCCTAAATGCTTGTGTACATGAGATACAGTCCTGACATGCTCTCTGCTGTTAGTTACCATTCTTCTGCAGTTTACAACCTCAGTGTAGGACTTACTCTGCTGTTCCTTGCATCCTTCTTTCATATCTGACTCATACAGATAAGTGAAGGGTGCCACCTTAAAGAGCTTTTCAAGTACCACACTTCTTTTTTGTATCATTTAGCACAAATATAATTTCAGATATGCCTGGCAGGTAAGGCAATATCAGTCTCTGCACTGCAGTTTATTCTACACGAGAACAGAAAAATGTTCTTAACTCAAAATAGATTCTATAGACAGAGTCTGTGTGATTTACAATGCATTTGTTGACAAAATTTATGAGTGACTGATGTCATCTTTATGAATTCCTCCTTCCTGCCTGAATATGTTATGCTATTTATAAGTTACCCACTTGATTTGTGAGCAAATGATTTTGTAGAGGGTGAAAGCTGTTCTTGATAGTGTACTTTAAGACCATCAATTTTCAAAAGAGAGAGTCATTACTTCTCTAAGTAGTCATAATTATATATAGAAAAATACTGGC
This sequence comes from Mus pahari, assembly GCF_900095145.1. Lineage (NCBI taxonomy): Eukaryota > Metazoa > Chordata > Mammalia > Rodentia > Muridae > Mus > Mus pahari. The sequence goes on along the minus strand of NC_034608.1, from coordinate 26,069,622 downwards.
CAAAGTATTTGCTCTGCAAACATTTAAATACACACACACACACACACACACACACACACACACACACTAGAATAGTTCAAATGATTTATGCATGGAGCAAAAGAAAAATGATTTAGGATTTATGTTTTTACCCTATGAGCACATTATTCCTGCTGCAAAACAGTATCTAGAATCATCCAGGAGACATACCTCTAGGGAGTTCAAGAAAGGTTTGATAAAAGAACCAAGAGCCACTAAATGTAGGTAGTACCATGGCATGGGTTGGGTTCTCAAACTGAATAAAAAAGAAAAGAGAAAAAACTGAGATAAATAGCAGCATTTTTTTCTGTTTCCTGTGGGTATGATAAAACACCTCAATGAAATGTGATCAGATCTTTTATACATCTGATGCCATGTGATTTCACTATAATAGATTATACTCTCTCTTTATCTCTCAGCCCAAATAAATCTTTTCTTTTCTTTTCTTTTCTTTTCTTTTCTTTTCTTTTCTTTTCTTTTCTTTTTTTCCTTTCCTTTTCTTTCATCTTTCAAGTTCTTTCTGTAGAGTACAATGTCACACCAGTAAGAAAAGTTACCAATATACATTCTTAGTTTAAAATATTTTACCTTTGTTGTTAAAATTCAAAGTATTCTACGATGATGTTAAAGGGGCATGGCTGTTTCCAATTAACATTTCTTGTGTAGATGGTAGCGAGAGGTTACTCAAAGGCTCTGGTTTATGGAACACAAGCTCAACATCCTGCAAACGTACTTTGGAAGTATGCTTTCTCTTTCCTGGAACCTTTGTGGAAGGCCAGACAACAGCCTCATTTGTGATTTTATTCAGGTATTCAAAATCTGTCAGGGACTAGGAATTATCTATTTAAAGCTCAGACATTATGCCTGCAGTGACTTTTGTTTGTAAGATGGGTCTTAACCATTTCTGTTACTTCATAGTGCATATTACAATACCAGTGTCAAATTGGAAGTTTCTCTTAGCGTTAAGGAAGTGAAGGAGGCATCATTAGCTATTAATTTGAAGCAACCTGATTACAAGACTCCTTATTTAGATTTATTATTATGTAAAGGTCTAGTTTCCTCTTTTGTTGCTGTGATAAAATGCTATGTAATCAATTTAAGCAAGGAAGAGATTTATTTGGCTAAAACCCCCATGCCATAGTCCCTCACTGAGGGAAGCCATAACAGTAATTCAAAGACGAACTTGAAGCAGAAAACCTGGAGGATGCTGCTTCCTGACATGTTCACTAACCCATATTTAAGTGGCTTTCTTCTTAAACCCAGAACCACATTCCTAAAGATGAACCTTCCCAAATCGGTCTATGCCAGTCCTACATTAGCTAACAATCAAGACATGGTCTTTTCTCAGCTGAGACTTCTTTCCTCAGGTAACTCTCAGCTGTGTCATGTTCACTCCTGAGCTAGCCAGGATATCAGAGACCAGCATGGTTTCCATTTTCTTAGGGTTCATTCACATTTTAGTACCTTTATCTGAGCCAAGTGTTTACAAACAAGCTTGGACCACCACTTTCTTTTGAATAATTTGTGTTTAACTTAACTTTTAATAGAAGAGAGATGTCTTAGTCCTACTTGCCTAGGACAGAACAGGACACTGCTAGAAAAAGGAGTGGTACCTAAGTTAGTTTTAGTTAGTGTGCATTTACAGATAGCCCTACAGTGCTTATGCTTGTTTTATTCATTTTTAATAAACAGCTTGTACATGGACTCACTTGTCACTGTCTATTTACTTTAGACAGTAGGGTATACTGGGCATGCTCTTTCATAGTAATGGATAAAATCTCAGAACATCACGGAAACATGACATCTACACCATTCATCTGTAAATTGAAAAGACAGTTACGAAGAGCTATATGACTAAAAAAATCGTACTTTTGTACCATCTTTAAGATAAAATGGAGGACTTAGCAATGTGAGATAAACTTATAAACCCTAACAGGCACATATACTTAAAGTTTTATAGAATATCTAAACAGCTAAACAGTATAAACTTCATCTGAATAGTTTATGGGGATTATAAAAATACTTTGCACCATTGATAAAATATATAAAGTGTGGCCATTGTGAGGTATTGGTTTTTAAACATATGGTGAAACTGATATTTCAAAACTTGATCTCTAGCTGATGTTGATTCAGGACACAGTAAAATATTTAAGAGTAAGAATCCTATTGCAGAAAGTAAGGGATGGAGGATGTGCCTTTAAAGGGGATATTTATATCTGCCCCTTCCTTTCTGTATTTGCTACCTGGATATCATGATGTAAGTAGCTTCTCTGTACCAACCACTTCTGTTGTGAGGTTCTGGATCATCACAAGTCCAAAAGCAAGGAGATTAAGAGACCTTGAAGTAAAATGTCTGCAAACAAACTGAGAAACATTTCTTCCTACGATGTATTTCTCAGGTATTTTGACCTAAAGACAGAGATGACTATCATATCCACACAGTCTTTAGACAAGTATTTATGCTTCTATGTTTGTTTTCATGTTGAATTTGTAGAATCAAGTAGCACATTTCACAATATAAAATATTAACATGTTTAGTCACTATGAATCAGAAAAGTGGATTATCTGAAGTAACATATGACATTCATTTTCAAACATTATTTGCAGTACTGTATTAATGAGACTCATCCACTAAAAGTTTGCAGAGTGGCTGGAGAGATGGAACAAAGATTAAGAACCAGTGGTGCTCCCAACCCTTCAAAGGAACCAAGTTTGGCTTCTCTCCACCATATCAGGAGGCTGACAATCTCCTGCAACTCTAGTTCCAGGGTAACTGATGCTTTTTTCTGCCTTCCACAGGTATTTGTACTCATGTCCATACACAGACATGCAAATATATGCACATAATTATGTGAATGATGCTTAATAAAATACAATATTGTAGAATACCATATTATCCAAATTTTCAGTGAAAAGACCAATTTGTGTTAGATACTTCTGTTATCATTTGGCCAAGTGCCTGAGAGGAAACAATGTACTAGGGGAAGGGTTTGTCTTGGCCCACGGTTTAGAAGAGGTTGCTCATTATGGCAGAGAGAATGTGGTACAACTTGCAATGGCAGAAAACTGCAGTGAGACTTCCCACATCTGGAGTGATGAGGAAACGTAAAACAGGGCATTAATAAGCAAGCTCCTTTTAACACTTTTATTCTCCTTGACATCACAGCCCATGTGATCATGGTGCCTGTCTCAGTTATATTTCTATTGCTGTGATACGATATTATGACTAAAGCAACTTATCAAAGAAAGAAGTTATTTGGAGCTTACAGCTTCATGTGTCCATGGCCATCTGGACAGTGAACACAGACAGTAGCAAACAGTCGGGCATGGCAGTGGAGTAGTATCTGGGAACATATATCTTGATCTATGAGCAGGAGGCAGGAAATGCTAAGTGGGAATGACAATGACATGAGCTTTTAGAAGCCTGACCTGTCTCCTCCTCAGTCTTTCCCATACAGTTCCACCAACTTGGGACTAAGTATTCACATACTAGAGTGGAGGGCAGTCTTTCTCAACCTTCCCAATGCTGAGACACTTTAATACTGTTCCTTGTGTTGTGGTAATTCTCAACCATTAAATTATTTTCATTGCTACTTCATAACTGTAATTTTGCTACTATTATGAATAATAATATAAATGTCTGTAAACATTCCAACAGTCTTAGGTGACCCACATGATAGGGTCATTTGACCCCCAAGGGGGTAGAGATTCACAGGTTGAGAACCCCTTGGGGGATGCATTCTCATGTAAACCACCAGAATTTCCATACTCAGGGAGTGTCTCCCTTCCTCAGTTAAACCACTTGTAAATATCTTCTAAGACACACCCAGAAGTTTGTTTCCTAGCATGACAAATCCATTTACACTGATATATATTGGAGGCATTAGACAATGTAATATGATATTTAAGCATTAAGTTAATTTATCTTTGCTATTTTTATGAACACCGTACAAAAGCCTTAAACTAGGTCTTCCATAATGTAATGCATTTTCACAATTCAGATAATTATAAAACATTTTATGGATAGGAATGACTAATTTACTCAAGATAAACATTAACCAACATTGTCTCTTATAATATTAAATTATAGCTCCTTATGTTTACATTCATTTTTGAAGAACAATTCATATTCTGACCTAATCATTTTATCATTTAAGATATGTTTTAGTAGGAATACATAATATAACGACATTTTCTGTCTTATACATGATTTTATTTTTACTGTAATATTTTAGCTAATGAAAGTATTCTATATTCGGTAGAAAAACAATAACTATTTTGCTATAATTCAGTTCTCTTCTGTTTTTAATATGTCAATCTTCGAGAGTATTTATGGAAAAGCAAGCTTAAAAATCAGTACTATAAAATGTCTTAGCTGTTTGATAAAATTGAAGTTTGATTACTGACTGATTTCCATTAAACTTGTTATTCTTGTGTGTGCTTGTGCATTTGCTGTGCCTGTGCATGTGCTTTCGTGTGTGTTGGTGTGCACTCGGAGTCCACATATCATATTTGAGTGTTATCTCTCAAGATCAGTCTACCTTGTGCTTTGGAATACAGTCCTTCATTTGGTTCGAATCTCACATAGTAGGCTTGATGAACATGCCAGAGAGCTGGATGAATCCATCTGTCTTTGTCTCCCCAGGACCAGTTTGCATTAAGCCCATAATGTCCAGATGATGAAGGTGGGTTTTGGAGCCAAGATCTGGACCTGGTACTTGTTCAGCAAGTACTGTCCAGAGATATCATTCCAGCTTCCTGATAGTCTCTTTCATATGTTTGAGAACTATCACAGTGTATTTACTTTTCTGATAGCAGATCTTTTTAAAAATTATTTTATTAGATATTTTCTTCATTTACATTTCAAATGCTATCCCAAATGTCCCCTATACCCTCCCCCCACCTTGCTCCCCTACCCATTCACTCCCACTTCTTGGCCCTGGCTTTCCCCTCTATGGGGCATATAAAGTTTGCAAGACCAAGGGGCCTCTCTTCCCAGTGATGGCCGAGTAGAATACTATTTTGTAGAAAACTTTATATTTGTTCATTTCAGAATTTAATTGAAGTACTCCAATGTTAACATCTTTTATTTGCCTTCAAGTGCTTACTCTCATCGAAATATTTCTTAATGCAAAAATTAATTGCTATGTAGTGTATCATGAATACAAAATGCAAACAGAATTCTATAGTACATTGTTGTCTCACACAAAATATAATCGCTATCTTTACCAGTACAAACATTCCATATGTGAATGTTTCCTGAATAATTATCTCTAGGTCAGAATTCTGTTCTGAAAGTTTGGTTATAATTTCTTAACTGCCTGTGGGATGCTTTGAAGGTTTTTTTCAAGACAGGGTTTCTTTTTTATAGCCCTGGCTGTCCTGGAACTCACTCTGTAGAACAGGCTGGCCTCTAACTCAGAAAGCTGCCTGCCTCTGACTCCTGAGTGCTGGGATTAAAGGCGTGTGCACCACCACGCTAAAATCAAAACTCTTAAGATTCCCTCTTCATAGCCGGGCCTGGTGGCGCAGGCCTTTAATCCCAGCACTCGGGAGGCAGAGGCAGGCG
>NC_034608.1:26047153-26062811 GCF_900095145.1 Mus pahari | reverse complement strand
TCCTCTCTTCTCCTTTTTTTCTTTTCCTTTCCTTTCCGTTCCTTTCTTTTACTTTTCTTTTCTTTTCTTTTTCTTTTCTCTTCTCTTCTCTTCTTTCTTTCTTTCTTTCTTTCTTTCTTTCTTTCTTTCTTCACTCAATCTAGTCCCCAACAATTTCCCATTCCCTCTCCTCTTCACCTCCAAGAGATCATAAGCTCTCCCTGGGTATTCTCCACCCTGGCACATCAAGCTTCTGCAGGGTTAGGCACTTCTCTTTCTGAGACCAATGAATACATCCACTGACAAGCAACAGCTTTAGAGATAGCCCTAGTCCCATTTTTCATGACCCACATATGTGCGGGGATTTTGGGCTAAGTCTAGCTCATGTATGCTCTTTGGTTTGTTGATCAGCCTTTGAGAGCTCCCCAAGGGTTCAGGTTAGTTGACTCTGTTGATGTTCCTGTGGAAATCCCACCTCCTTTGGGGCCCTCAATCCTTCCCTCAACTCTTCTATAAGAATCCCCAATCTCCATGTAATGTTTGTCTGTGGGTTTCTGCATCTGTCTGGTTCAGCTGCTTGATGGAGCCTCTGAGTGGACAATCATAGGAATGCCCAAATGAGGATGACCAAATCTAACTTAGATGGTGGAATAAAAGAGCTGTAGGAGGCAGAAAGAGAAGAGAATTGGTTGGGAGAAGGGATGGGGAGGGAATTGGGGAGTGTTTCTGGATCAGGTGTGGCGAGAAACAGGGTAGATGTCCAGATGTTCATGAGAATGAATGGAACCTGCAGTTGGTGGGCGGTCAGGGATTGAGGGACATCTGAACCAAGTGCCAGAGTCTTGTAGTAGGGGAGGCTACCAAGAATCAGTGACCTTAGCTGAGACTCCCAGCAGTGGGGATATAGAACTTGAGGAGAACACCTACTATAGCCAGGCAGAAACCTCAGTGGAGCAATAGGGACACAAACCCACCCACAAAAGTTTTGATCCAGAATGTACCCTGTCTACAAGAAATGCAGAAATGGTGGATGGAGCAGAGACTGAGGTAATGGCCATGCAATTACTGACCCAACAAGGGACCCATCCTATGGGCAAACACGAATCCCTGACACCAATCCCATGGGCAAACACCAATTCCTGCTTTCTCTTTTCAAATCATGACTTCGTATACAAATTGGGGACCATCTACAAACATGGATATTGATCATGACTCATGTTTATTCAAAGTTTTCAGTGACTCTTTCTACACTGAAAAATAAGACAAACTAGATAGGCTTCTCTGTTCCGGACACAGCAGAAATCACTTCTCTAGCTCACCACATGGCCATGGAGCCTACACTCTTCTTTCCCATTTATCTGTCATTTTGTAATCTATTTTGGATGTTTTTCTAGTCCCTCTAGGGCCCAAGGTCTTTTATATTTGTGATCTTTATTGTTAAAAATGGGTTTGTATTTAACATCTTGAAAAGCTTCCTTTAACATTCAAGTTAAAGCAGATTGAGCTCTACTATTTCAACACTAAATTTAGTACAGTATCTCAATGTGTCACTGCTTTTCCTACCTGTGTCTAAAAATAAAAACAAGGGCTGTACACTCTTGGGTGTCGGGTATTTCCACTTTAGATAATAGCATCAGACATTCTAGTAATGTAAAATCTTGTATAGAGGCCACATGAAATTACTTTTTTAAATTGTTGTGTTTATACATGTACTTGATAATGATTTCCTTTTGGATTATCAATGTTACCTTTTTGTGATATAGAATATATTTCCATATACATACTTTTTCTCTTTGATTACATAACTGTATGCTTTGTATTCTAACTCTTCCAGAGTCATAATATACAAAAGATTAATCCCTTTACAACCTCTCTGATTTTCAGCATGGCTGTACATACAAGCCAGGAATGCTCATAACAGTGACAAGTCAGAAGGAAGAGAGAGCTGTGTTCTCTGGGAGCTGGACATAATCTAGGACAATGATCATCTGTGTCCAGCTTTTAGGAAAAGATGAAGCCATGTAAAATTTGTTCCATCCGTTAGGATAATTTGGCCAAGAAAATTTAAACAGTGGTAAGTAATGTTGGTCCAAGATCTAAACAGCACTATCTGGGGTTGAGTTTTTCTAATATACATGCATATCTTAATCTGCCAAAAAATTAACATTAATATATGTTTTCTTCATCATAATTATTATCCTCATCATTATCTTTTGTGGTAAATAATGTTGGTCCATGATCTAAACAGCACTATCTGGGGTTGAGTTTTTCTAATACACACACATATTTTAATCTGCCAAAAAATTGACATTAATATATATGTTTTCTTTATAATAATTGTCTTCCTCATCATTATCTTTTGTGTAATGTGTGTGTGTGTGTGTGTGTGTGTGTGTGTGTGTCTCTATGTGTTACACACACTGTGGTTTTATGTGGTTGTGATAACTAAAGGAGGAAGTTTAGCTGTCTAGTTCTATCCCTTTTCATCTTTTTTTTTTTTTTTTTAATAAGATGTTGCACTGAACCTGGAACTATTCAGGAGGACATGACCAAAATGTCTCCATGTCTCAGCCTCTCCCACACTCCCGAGATTCAAGGCTTGAGGTGTAAGCATACAGTTTTCTGTAGCTTTCTCATAGGTGCAGAGAAGTTGAAAGCAGGTCCTCTCGTTTGCACAGCAAGGGCCCATACCCACTGAACCATTTCCCCAGCCTAATAATATAGGTTGGTCATGGAAAGTTATTTCTGAAACCTCACTATTTCATAATTGTCTCCTGTCACAGCTATGGACTTCTGAATTCAAAGATAAGTATATAATTAGTGTACAATGTTTTGAAAGATGACATGGTTTATGAGTCTTGTATTTAAATAATATATGTAGAAAAAGCATTGTTGGTAGGATGCTTATAAAGCCTAGGAACATAGGTTTGACTAGCTTCAGTAATTTTATGGGACCATTTGAGCTTTAAGTATGTTTAAATCTAAATGCGGTGAGGCAGACAGAATACCACAAGGGGCCACATTTTTGTTTGCAAGATGAAATTTAATCTTATACATGAGATATTTTCATTAAATTGGTTGCAATAAAATGATCATGTGTGGATTGGGAGATGACTTCATAAAGCACAGAGATTGTTGTATAAGCATGAGGATCTAAGTGCAGATCCTTAGGACACATGTGAAAAACAAGGGTGGTCTTAATAATATCTGTAATGCTGCAGGGCAGAGACAGGGGTCTGGGTGGAGCTGACTGTCTGTATACCACCCATTTCATAGAAAGGCCCTGTCTCATGAGATGGAAAGGAATAGAGCAGTGCATCTCATGTCCTCCTCTAGCATTGATGGATCTTTGCAGTCAACCAAACATACATATGTATGCAGAACCCTCCAAATGCATATTCACGTGCATGGATAAAAAATCACAATAAACACAGATACACACACCACAAAAATTAACATGTCGCTTTAGTTTTTATTTTGTTAACTTACTTTGAAGCAAAGGTGCAATTAATGCAATGAAATATTTCTTCTGTGGTGTGATTTAATAATTGTTTAATTTCTACCTTTTGTTAATATTAGCATTGACTCATACTTGTGCATGACCTGTGCTTGATACAATGAAAGAAACACAATTATTAATTTGTGTATTTTAAAATAGTTTTGTATTTCAGAAATGAAGACTAGAATTTATTCTTTCAAATAAAATAATCATATAATGTTAATCAAATAATTAACCAGTAGCTAATAAGTGGATTTTAATAAAATGAATATGCTAATTTACTTAGAGATGTGGCTCATAATACTCTGGCCACCCAAAGGAGCTTAGGGCAAGTGAGAAGAACTGAAGAAGAGGAAAAATTATCAAAAATGATATACCTCCTCCATGGAACAGCTTTACACTCAGATTCCCAAGCTCACATGACTGACTTTGGTTAAACCCAGTGGGCTTCAAAGAGAAAAGTCCTGAAATTGAGTGGAAGGATGGTTGTTGATGGAGGTGAAAGGAAGCTGGGGTTCATTTGGGGAGAGAGAGGGATGAGTGTGATAAGAATATATTATCAGCATTTTGAAATGGTCAGAGAATAAACTAATACAAATTAATAATTGTTATTTTTACTGGTACAATTATGTCATCTATACAAAACAAAAGTAAAACAACATTCTCTTCACTTCTTTTCTTCTCGTTATTTGACTGTATAGATCAGTTCCCAGTGGCTACTTTTGTTCTGTATTCTGGTGTGGGATATTTTAATGAGTTAACAGAGCCTGCAGCATTAGTATGGGGACATTATAAGTGAATTGAGCATGTCAGTAAGGTCTTGTGTGGATCCTTACTGACTTTCAGGAACAATTACTGCTCCAGTCCCTAGTATAGCTCCCGAGAGCTGCATACTTAGTCATGGTTACTTTGTAGCTGAAATGGTGTTATCACTTCATAGAATGAAATCTCCACCTTCCTTTTTTGTACAAACAAAAGCCTAGGATAAATGACAACACAATATAGACTACAGCATTCAATGAAAATAACATTTGTTCAGCTTGTCCCCTGACTGCTGAAGATTAATTTGTAACTTAAATGGGACATAAACAAGTCTTGAGAAGAGCCACTGAGAGTTCAGGTTGGATATGTCACCCTGGCTCAGCTTTCCCACCTTGATGCATACATCTATCTCTAAGTGCATAAGACACATGGAGAGCTCAGGAAGCAGAGTGGCAGATTAGATGTGAAAAACACTTCCTGAATTTGAAATTTTCATAAATTAAAAAAAAAAAAAAGGCCTGACATATACCAAAGGACTATTGAACATTCATGCTTGCTTCATGATTTCATGAGTCTGTTGTTTTTGAGACAGAGCTGCTATTTAACCTTACTAACCCTGAAGTCATTACATTTCTGAACCTGGTTGCAAAATCACAGTCTTTCTGCCTCAGTCTTGAAAGTGCTGGCATTTCAGACTTGGGACACCAAACACATGTTCTGTTCTTCTGTACTTTAAACCTTTCATTAACTATTCTCAAAGCTGATAAACTATATTGCTTAACAAAACTCAAATTAAAACCTCCTTCTGCAAAATTCTTCTAGGGAAGGAATAAATTTTGTAGAGATTTAGTCCATAACACTGGCAAGGAAACAAATCGTAAAAATTGGTATTCAGTACTATCATTTCCCTATTTAGATTGTAATTTCCTCAAGGTTGAAGGTCATATTTTTTGTATCACTGTATCCCCACACTACTTAAAGAACATCTGTACACAGCCACTTCATCATTTATTTACAAAGGTAAATGCATGCCACCTCTGAATAACACTCTGTAATGGACCTGGGGATCAATACTTGTCCATCTAATCAAATTGAATTTTGTTACTAAGATACAGAAGTGCATAATCATGTGAGGAATACATCTGTCTAGATTTCATCAAGACCAGTCTGTGCTTCACCTGGACCCTAGGCATTCAAGAGTATTCCTTGTTTGTGTAGAAGAGACAAGAGTCAAATGCAAGCTAAGAGGAAAATGCCTTAGCCTAGGAGGATAAGCTGAAAATATTTGACCATCAAGACCTCAAAAACAAAAGTTATATAGCAACTCCATTGTATATAAAAATGGTATCTAATCTCATATCATCCATTATTTAATATCAATACAGCAACTACAACTCAACAAAACCACAGTCATCTGTTTATTTGTTAGGGATTTTATCTTCATCCTAAGACTACCTTGTTTCCCTGATTGAGCACAGCAATAAATGCAGTGGTTTTCCAATGCTAGGATTAGCAACACATTCATTTTCGGTCCATTAGGGTGATGAATGCTCTGTAGGTAGACGACAAGGAAATCCCTGGATTGCTGCCTGATCTTCTTGCATTGCTGGGGATTCCAGTTAGCCCCCTGCCATAACCCTCCACAGGTAGCTTGGCTGCGTTCATCTGCAAATTTTTCATGTGGATAGCTCCACAGCAAGCATTGTTACCTGACATGTGAAGAGCTATGGTGTTTACATGGATGCTGGCTGGCTGAATATCCAAACTTGCTTGTTCTTTTTATTAACAGAAAAGTAAAATTTGAATTCAACATTCCAGAAAATTATGAGACTGTAGTAAAACTTTTGAGTACTTCCAATGTTTATGAAAAATAATTTTAATGTAAACTTATAATAAATGAGTATATCTTATGTAATCTTAAAATATTAATGAGAAGCTTTTTCTTATGTTCATTTGGCAGCTTGTTACAACAATAAAATATGTGAAAGGAAAATTAATTGGGAGTTTCTATCCTACTTTTGATCATTCAGTTCTCAAATGAAAGATACAATATTTATATTTATAATAAGCCTTATATATCATTAGAGTTGGGCAGATAAAAACCTTCAAAGTTGTTTTTCTACTTCCCTGTCAATAACTGTGATATAAGTTGCCTTGATCTATCTGGTTTAACTGGCAGACCCTCATGGCCATGTTCTCATGATCTACCTACCCTATAGGATCCTCTCCTCTCTTCTCCTTTCTTCTCTCCTCCTTGTGGTCTCTGCTTCATACTCCAAGACAAGCAACCAAAGCCATACCCACTTCTCTTCTGCCCAGATATAGGATGTAGGCATTTTTATTCAACCAATAGTTTTAAATTAAGGAGCAAGATTATATATCATTACTTGATGTACAGGGTTTGCTCATCCCAGAAGATCTCCTCACCTGGGACAGTTGCATCTTAGGAGACAGTATTTAGCATTGCAATACTTAGCAATAGACAAAAACCTCAACAATAATATGCAGGCATAAAATATTAATGTAATTTATGAACTTGTGACTCAAAGCAAATACAGAGTTGATATGCTAAATTAAAATTTATTGTATTCTTTTGTCCACAGACATGTCTTCTTCATCTAAATCTAAGCTCCTTGACTTTCAGATTTCTCAAGGTTGTAAGTAATTTCTAGGATAGAATGAATTTGTGTTGATATAAAACACATACATTACATTTTTTGTCACTAGAAAGCATTTTATGAATGAAGCAGTTGCGGATATCACATAGCATTGACATTTTCACGTACTAGAAAAACTAAGGACATATAGAGCTCTCAGTTGTAACAGTATGAACTTTTCTGAAGATTAACTTAATGCAGCTAGGCATGCCTTTCTTATAAAGAAATTAAGACAACTATCTGGTTTCTAAATATCAACACAATGCTGTTTTAACATAAACCAAAAGAGACACTTGTTGTGTGCTCATGAAACTAAACCTCAACAAGCTATCTCAGTTTCTCAAGTCAAATGGTGAGGAAGAAAATGGGATAGAACATCTTTTCTTGGTGCTTTCTTTGAAACTCCTTTACAGTTCACTGGAACATTGGGGCAATCCAAAATCCTCTTCTTTATGTCTTCAGGACAGTGTCCTTTCCCAAACAACATTCAATTTAATTTCCCAATCAGCTTGGTGAAGCTGAATAAATTTCCCCACTGGGCACTTAAGGATAGTTGTGAATACCGTATATGTGTGGACAGGCACCTTTTGAAAACCTTTCTGTGATAGGCTCTCCTTCAGTTTTGAGAAGCCATGTGCCCAGGTGCAGAGCTGATACTACACCATTTCTCTTACCATTAAACCTAATGAGAAATTCTCTAGAAATTTGACAAACCTACAGATACCTGTCTCTCTAGAGGGATGGTATTTTATATGCAGTTTCTCTAAAAGTTATATATATATATATAATTAGCTGATTTTTAGTTGGAATGAAGCTTGTGGGATAAGAGGGGTTCATTTCCAGTCCTCTTGAAGGTCCATTACTTAGAAGGTCATAGACACTACTGGTATAACTGCTAAACTTTCTAGCAAACTTTTGTATTGCTAAAAGATGTTGTCAAGCTGCCACTTAAATCATAACATTTGTAACTATATACTAATTCAGTTCTCATCTTAATCAAAGAATTTGATCTTTAAAACAAAGACATTTCTTTATTAATGAACAGATAATGGTTAGTCAAAATGTTGAGAAAGCATGATTGTTTAGTGTTCAACTTTAAAATAGAAAAGAAAACAAAACAAAACTATATCATTTTCCCCTGGATTAGGAAGTACCAGAGAAGAGAGAGAGAAAAGTGCTAGAGCAGCTTATGAGCATTGAATGAGCTTAGGAATCATGATCTCACCACAGCTATGACTGCCTGAATAAGCCCCACACAGACTATGCCAACGAGCATTCAGTCATAGATGGAGAGTACTTCTGGATGAGAGGAAATCAGTATCTTTGGTGAAGTAGCTACTGATAAGTTGCTCATTAGATAGCATTACCTATGCCCACAGGAGTGTCACAAATTAAATCCAATTAGTCACAGAGGAAAATAAACATGGAACTGAGTGGTAGACTTAGTGAGAGAAAGATAGGACAGGGTAGATGAAAACATGGGAATGTAAATAAAATAGTATAGACTGTATATTATATATAAAATTGTCAAAGAGTAAATATTAAATATAAATTAACTCAAGGATGGAAGTAGAATCCCACATATGTTTTTCTATGACTCTAACATCCTCTAGAGAGAATGCAACACTTGGACTCCTTTTCTTTACTAATGACAAAAGCAGAGTCTGGTTATGATGTCCAAGACTGTGTCTATAAATAAGCAGATAGTATAACATCACTCAATCACTATAATTATCTACATTTATCAAGAATATTGTATCTGATGAGGCAAGCCTAGTCTCTGAGAAAATGCAGACACTCAAATGTGAGTGAGGCTTGGTTGTGGAAGTCCTTCACTCCAAATATACCCCTCCTCACCTTCTAATCAACATTTAGCATTGCCTCTCACAATGGTTCCCTTTCCCTTTATCATCTGGTTGCTTGACATACCTTTCCAAATTAGTCTTCATCTGGGTTTTAGTTTTCTACACTTGGATTCTATGTTCCACTGAGAACTAAATAACACAAAAGGCTTTCTCCACCAAGTAAAAGGGTTTTATAATTAACAGTATAACAATGAAGAAAAATGTATTTTGTTCTAAAATTTGGTATTAATTAAGACTAGGTTCAAAACTTTTGCTTAACCTTGTAAATATTTGTCTTTGAAAAACCTAAAAGCAAACCTAGAATATTTTGATTCCGGAAGCTTGCCTACTAATTTGCTGTGTATAAAACAATAAATACACCACAGTTTCTTTTTAACGTCTTGGAGCATCTTATCTATGTAAGACCCTAGACATAGAAACTCACTGAGATTTCATATTCTACAAAGAGAGACACTTCACTGCATAAAGGATCTTGTGACTTAGGGAGTCATTTAATTTTATTATGAAACATCTGCTAGCCTTTCAAGATTAGAGAATTATCTCTTAAATTACAAAGGGCACTCAAATATATTCTGTGAACATCAAAGATGGATGAGAACTGCAGAGCCAATGCCACACTTGAGAGCATATCTGAAGACCCCAGCAAACTCCAGTAATATCAATGTAACAGAAAATTACAGTCCATGTCACAGTGTCTCAAATCTTTTCTTGATAAATTGGAATGCATTTAAACCATCGTTACATGTGTGATTGAAAACATCAAGCCAATGAGCTGACCAGGGAAAACTATTTTGATTTAAGTGGGATGTTATTGTGAGTTCATTTGTATTCTATGTGGTATAAATATTATGAGTAAAAATGATACACAGGGAAATCTGTAGAATAACATTGTTCAGGAGCATCAGAAAGCTGTGTGAAATCTAAGATTACAAAGATGATTGTGGATACTGCCTTTCTCTACCTCAACTAGCCTATGGGGGAATACAGTATCAGAGCCAGTGTTAGAAGATCTTGCCCTCTCTATTTTGCTATAATTTTAGGTTTTTCTGAAGAAATCTTTGATGTTAGAACTTTATGAGTGATTGTGACTCCTGTCTTCTGTCCCACATTTGATGATTTTCCTGTTGTCTCCAAATCACTGTTAAACGTTTGACTTCACTGTTGGAATTGGTAACTCTGTCACTCACAT
The DNA here is from genome assembly GCF_900095145.1 of Mus pahari. Classification (NCBI taxonomy): domain Eukaryota; kingdom Metazoa; phylum Chordata; class Mammalia; order Rodentia; family Muridae; genus Mus; species Mus pahari. The sequence continues at coordinate 26,052,860 of NC_034608.1, read as the reverse complement.
TAACCAAATAATTTCTGGATTTGGTCCAACAAAAGAATCATTACTAATATCCAACTATGTCTGAACTACATTACAGCTGTGTCCAATGCCAGTTGAATAGATTATCTTCTACATTTTCCCGATTGAGAATTCCTCTGCCAGCATGAGAAAAGGGTTGTTAAAGCCACAAGCCCAGTGTCCTGCTGTCTTGGGCACTTGTAGCAGACATGCCTTCTTTATTTCCCAAGGGTGTGTTTGTTGGTTTTTTTTTGCTCCTTTTTTTCCTTTTTTTCTTTCTTTGACTCTTTCTTTCTTTTCTACTCTTTTTTCATTACTATTGTTTCCTTTGCCTTCACCTCCCCTTCATTTTTACTAATTCTTCATATACTTCTCAAAAAGAGTCCAAATCCCTGGAGACTATGAATGGTACCACTTTGAAGAAAAGAATTCTACAAGTCTGATTAAAATGAGGAAATAAGTGTCAAATGGCAATGAAACCTAAATATATCACACATGTGTGGAATTTGATTGTGCATTGATCTGGAATTTCAGTGAACAGAATTTTGAGAAATAAATGTTTGGTATCCTCCCTTCTTTGTCTGTGATATATGCCCTAGCAGCAGATCTAAGACACTTGATTAACTTAGTCTAAACGTGCAGGGGAAGTGGTGTAACTAGATAATAATCTCACCTCTAAACCAAAACAGGATTTTGTTTTGGTTGTTGAATGGGTTAAGCAATCAGATCCATTGTCAGCTCATGAGAAAAAATACTTGTTTGAAAATTTTTCATTACCTGGAAACATTGTGGACTTAGTGGTATAATGAATAATGAAAAAAAAGTGACTTTGTGGTATTTATTGCAAGAAAGTACTTAAGGTACATGTCATGTTGAACATAAAACACCAAGATGTTCTGTAGGCTTGAGATTCAGTCAAGTGGCATCACTGTAAGGAAACATTTTTACCTGTGTACTTTCTGGCACATTAAAAGGCATTTGGAGTATTGGGCATTGAAGTTACACACACTGGCATGACTCAAAGACTGAAATTTATATTCTGGCTGATATGTTTAAGACACACATAGAAATTTTTTGAAGAGGTGTCCAACACTATTACAGGGAGTTTCTGGATGCATGCTTGCAAACAAGAAGCTTTAAAATTTCTTGATGAAGATGCCCTTGAACTTTTTTTGCATTAAACTTTGCCATATGTGAGAGGGAACAGTCCCTCAGAAGCAGGACCTAGAATAATTGGACCTTGGCTTACCCTCCTACATAGCAGGTTCGCCTAGGCAAATGAATCAAAATGTTCAAATGAAATATCTAATGGCTTCTTTTGTTTAATCAGTTTGTTCTATGCTGACTACTGTCTAGCGAACCCATCCTGATATACTCATGAGAAATTTGCAATTTCCTCCTTTCCCCCAGGGAGCCCTTGATTTTTCACCAGTTGGACACACAATTCACTTAAATTCATGAGCAATGCAGGTATAAAACTGAAACTCTGACAAAAATCAGAAGTGGTGACTGTCCAGTTTAATTTCCATTATGCACATGAAAGAATAGTCTTCATATGGGTGCACCGCTTCAAAATCTAACATTTTGTGATGAAAACTAGGAACAGATTCTTTTAAAAGTTTTCTTCATGAAATCAGTGAAAACTGTACGAAAGCTTAAAGTGGGAATGATGGTCCCACTGTCAGAAGGTTCACAGCAGGATGAGACAGTCAGCCATTTTCTGACATGGTTCCATCATAAAAGTGAAGGAAATGCTTGACATATCTTCTACAAAAGACAAGCCTGTCATATTGCCATTTATCCCTGAATATCATATGTAGGGTTTTAATTCATTGATCATGAATATATAGGCATAGTTGCAAGTTTCAGCATCCTAAAGATAACTTTAAGAAAAAATGATTTACAGATTTTGGAAAAACATTTCAGTAAGAAAATTTAAATCAAAGACAAGAACTAATTTTTTTTATGAGTGTGAACACAATGGCATTTTGGAGAATGAACAAGACATTTGATAAAAATATTTCTTCTGTTAATTGAGTCTTGAAAACTAGGGAATGTGTCTCAGGTTATCCTCTGATCAATCACTCTGATACTAAACATTTTCTGAGTATCTCCTATGTGTCAGATGCTAAACAGATGTTTGCCATAGGGATACTAAAATATAGCAGATAAAGTGCTTGTCTTCTTCTCCATTCACTGGAGACAACTTAATGACATGGAAGAATTATGATTTTACTCAGTGGGTAACATTGACAGAAGTGGAAACTGTTGAGAAAGAATATAGCTATGTTCTAATGGCCAGGGGGAAAGTGATCCCACAGGGAAGAAACATTCCAGGTGAATCTTGAACATTGCTCATAGGAAAGCTGAGAAGATGAGGGTAGCAGGACTCAGGCCTTAGGACACCAGAGAAAGATGAGTTAGAGACGGTAGTGGGAGTGCTTATTGCATGTATACAAGATGAAAGCAGAATATTGATGATCTCAGGTAGAGCCAGATGAACAACATTATAGCGTATGCAACCAAATGCAGACTCTATTCTGCCAGGATGTGTAGAAAGCTCCTGACATTGGTACAACATGAGATGATGAAAGTCAGAAGCACCCAATGAGGGGGCGAAGTACTTGACAGCTCTTCAGACACTTTGATCCCCATATCTGTGTACCTCAAACACCATACAGCAGTACTTTACATGTATGGAGATTACATGATTTAATATCAATAACTTGTTGAATGTTGTCTATGTGTCTATGTTATCTCACCCACAACTCTTGTTTCTAGCACATTCTACGTAAGTTTGTTCCTCACTTTCCTCTCAAAACCAATCTCTGCTTTCTTTTTATATGCCTCTCGTTCAATATAAATGATTGTTTAAAAAGCATTGAAACAACATTTTTGGTGAGTAAATATATTCTCTCTCTCACTCTCTCTCTCTCTCTCTCTCTCTCTCTCTCTCTCTCTCTCTGTCTCTCTCTCTCAAATCATACTTTAGTTAAGATAACTAAGTAAGAGAAGCAAATTTAAAAAAAAATCTTAAAATGAGGGAAGTAATGTGACTATGACCATATATTCAGTTAAAGTCAATGAAGCTTGAGTCAAAAGAAAAAAAAAGTAAATTTCCACCATGTCTGTACATGTTTAACTTACTCTTCCTCACAAACAAACAGGCAAGAGACATTAGGTATCACTCATATCACTATTGGCAATATAGGATGGCAACTATCTTATGTTGTGGGCAAAATGTGACATCAAGGGGTGAAGACATACTGCAGTGATTAGGAGCACTTACCGCTCTTCCAGAGGTTCTGAGTGTGGTACCTGTAAATGATGTTTGGTTGGTAAACACTGCCTTTAAGTCCAGCTCTAAGGGATGCCACATCCACAAATGGCTCACACACTCAACTTCACTCACATGCACATATCATCCATATACATACATTTACTAAAAATAAATTTTAAAAATATAGTTTGTCCATTAAAGCATTCATCTGATAGGGGACTAATATCCAATACATACAAAGAGCTCAAGAAGTTGAACTCCAGAAATTCAAATAACCCCATTAGAAATGGGGTACAGAGCTAAACAAAGAATTCTCAACTGAGGAATACCAAAGGGCTAAGAAGCACTTGAAAAAAATGTTCAACATCCTTAATCATCAGGGCAANGCAAATCGAAACAACCCTGAGATTTCACCTCACACCAGTCAGAATGGCTAGGATCAAAAATTCAGGGGACAGCAGATGCTGGTGAGGATGTGGAGAAAGAGGAGCACTCCTCCATTGCTGGTGGAATTGTACAACCACTCTGGAAATCAGTCTAGCAGTTCCTCAAAAACTGGACAAAGTACTAACGGCAGATCCAGCAATACCTCTTCTAGGTATATACCCAGAAGATGTTCCAACTGGTAATAAGGACATATGCTCCACTATGTTCATAGCTGCCCTATTTATAATAACCAGAAGCTGGAAAGAACCCAGATGTCCCTCAACAGAGAAATAGATATAGAAAATGTGGTACATTTACACAATGGAATACTACTCAGCTATTAAAAACAATGAATTTACGAAATTCTTAGGAAAATGGATGTATCTGGAGGATATCATCCTGAGTGAGGTAACCCAGTCACAAAAGAACTCACTTGATAGGCACTCACTGATAAGCGGATATTAGCCCAGAAACCCAGAATACCCAAGATACAATCTCCAATACACAAGAAAATCAAGAAGAAGGAAGACCAACATGTGGATACTCCACTCCTCCCCAAAATAGGGAATAAAATGCCCATGGAAGAAGTTGCAGAGACAAAGTTTGGAGCTAAGATGAAAGGATGTACCATCCAGAGACTCCCCCACCTGGGCGTCCATCCCATAATCAGCCACCAAACGCGGACACTATTGCACATGCCAGCAAGATTTTGCTGAAAGGCCCCTGATATAGCAGTCTCCTGTGAGGCTTTGCCAATGCCTGGCAAATACAGAAGTGAATGCCCACAGTCATCTATAGGATAGAACACAGGGTTACCAATGGAGGAGCTAGAGAAAGTACCCAAGGAGCTGAAGGGGGCTGCAACCCTATAGGTGGAACAATATGAACTAACCAGTACCCTGAGAGCTCATGTCTCTAGCTGCATATATAGCAGAAGATGGTCTAGTTGGCCATCATTGGAAAGAGAGGCCCCTTGGTCTTGCAAACTTTATATGCCCCATACAAGGGAATGCCAGGGCCAAGAAGTGGGAGTGAGTCAGTAGGGGACCAGGGCGAGGTGTGGGGAGGGTATAGGGGACATTCAGGATAGCATTTGAAATGTAAATGAAGAAAATGTCTAATAAAATAATTTTAAAAAATTTAAAAGTATAGTTTGTCCATTAAAGCATTCATTGTTGCATTGGGCTCATTGTCAATTCAATGCAACTTAGAAAACATTTAGATGTATACATTTTGCAATGATATAAATGGCAAGTTTGATAAATCTGTATGTGTCTTAATTTCATCAATATACTATTTATTATAGCAGCTGATGAGTATTATAAAAGTCTTGGAGTTTGGAACAAAACTATTTGATTTGATTCAGAAGTAAAACTGTTGTATTAGCCAACATAAAGAAAATCTTATAATTAAAATAAAAAAAGGTTTTTTTCATTGTAATTAGCTAGAAACATTTCCTTGTACAATAAGGTATAACAATAAGCTTCAGTGTTTTGCAATGGCTTGCATCATGGCACTAGCTTCAATTATCTCTATTTGTGACCCATGGATTGGTTGACTTCTTATGGTTCTTATTTTGATAAAAATATGTATAACACTAACAGGAGCAGCAGCACATGATTTTAACAGAAGCTTTCTCTGCTGAATTCTAACACCAATAATTGCATTAATCCTGTGAACACTGAGAACAGAAAAGGAATTTACACAAGTTTATGATAAACAAGCTTTGCCAATTTGGATTTTGATATAGCTTGTTAACTTTTACTTTACAGGATTTTCATTATTCTTCTAAGATTTCTAAGGTTGGAGTTGTAGAAATGACTCAGCAGATGGGTGCTTCTGCTCATACACTGCACCTGAGGTCAATTCCTATACAGGTCCCAAGGGCCTATAACTATTTGATGCCATCTTCTGGTCTTGCATATATTGTACACACACACACACGCACACACACACACACACACACACACACACACACACACACACACCACACAAACACACACA